>NC_046971.1:17688044-18063044 GCF_009769545.1 Cyclopterus lumpus
GTATCAACCAATACCAGTGTTTTCTTAATAAGCTGTATGTTTCACTATGCGGAAATGACTGAGGTAATTCTACTACATGTAATGCAACATCAGGCTTAAGCTAAATATTTCCAAAAATATAACAGATAAATACATAGATCTAAATGTACTGAATTATATCCGATATCAGTATTGGTATGTGCATCTCTACTAATAATACTGCATCCATCTCAAGATTTATTTTTCTTTCTGGATATTTAGGAAACATACACATTTATAATCAACCTTCATTGAAGCCTCTTATAATGTACTTTTACTAATAATCACTGCCCACCGTAGAGACATCTATAAATGTATATATTATAACAGACTTCATGGGAACATATTGATTGGACTTCATCCATATTGTCAGTTGCAACCCTGAGTTACAGAGGTATTTTTTATTAATGTAAATTAAATCCAGAGTCACGTATTTCCATTAAAACACATCTTTCTTTTTAGGTGTTCAGTTTTCTTCCAGGACTGACAGACTACAGCAACTACTGTTTATACACGTAAGTTAAATAGAAAACTAATTTACGAGGAACAGAACTTTTTTGTTTGTATAGACCACATCTACTGTTGATTTACTCTTTTTCTACATTATCCCATTAGGTGTCTTCATTTATTTTTCTGTATACAACATATTGCGTTTGAGATTAATAGCATTTCCGTGAGAATACAAATGGCACAAAGCTCCACAAGAGAAATACGATATGAGTGTCCTCCTGTTGTATACTATATGAACATGAATCATAAAAAAGAAATAATGCAAAATCTATGTCTAAAAATATCCACTGCCTCCAAAAACTCCTTGCGCATGACTGCTTTAGCTATGAGTGTGTTTGTCTCCAGGTACAGTATCAGCCTCCCACGCTGCAGTCCTGCTGCTGCTATCACAGAGGCCACATCTGAGGCTATGGAAATGAGTGACGTGGTATTTACTGTTCCCAGCACTGTGCAGCGCTGAGTACAAGGCACTTGCCATCAGAGCTTCCTCCTACTGCTGCCGCCCATGCAACAAGAGGAGGATGTGCATAAATGCATACGTACCCACACCCACAGGCTCTGGACATGGAGGGCTGGTCCATCACACCCATCATAGAAGTGTGATCAGAGTTGGAAATGTGTTAAAGTGGAGCGTGGGGTGTCATGTGTTCTCGTCTGCAGCCAAAGGAGAGCAGAGAAAGCATACTGAAGGTTTTTGTATTTTTAGTGACTGGCTTCTTTGTGCTGTATTCCAGGGAGTAATTACTGCATTTAGATTGTGAAGGAAACTGACCTCTGACAGCATGACTGGTTTTAACCTGAGAGAAAACATGAATATCTGTATCTTATTTGAGGGCAATGGGTCAAATGGTTGTTGGGGAGTTATACAATAAAATAAAAAGGACGAGCTGCTGGTGTCACAAGTAGAAACGTCAGGGGGTCATTGCGATACATCCTCAGGGGAACGTGAATGTCTGTACAAAATGTCATGGCAATGCATCCAACAGTTGTTAAGATATTTCAGCCTGGACCAAAGTGGTGGGCGGACTAACACATTGGCTCTGCCGCCATAGAGGTGGAAATGACGAAACACTCACACAGGTCTTTAATATGGTCGTTTTGTACTAATGGGGCTTTAAAAAAAAATGTACTTGAAGCACTCTCGCACTCCAGCTGGAGAGGCAGTATGAGCGAGTGATAGAGAGACAAACTAGAGAAGTCAAACTAGAGAAATATAATACGTTTCCACCCCCACAACAGCCTTGTCTGGCCGTGACTCGCTCAGAGGCCACTGATAGAATGATAGCTATCTGTTGACAATAAGGCTTTTGAGCCCGAGAGAGGAGCCTGTGTCTCATTTACATGGACTGGGGAACTGTGACTCTTTGTAATTCATCTTGTACACACTAAGCTTTCAGCCACAACCCTGGAAGACAGCAACATGTTTGGGGATGTTAATTTGAAACTGGACTGTCCTGATGCAGTTGGAGGGGTTTTGGGAGTGGGCGGATGGTGCAGCATTCCACAAAGCAGGACTTGACTTGTGACTTTTGCCTTTTCGATCAATAATGGGATGCAAGCTTTCTAAGGATACAGTGAGAAGAGGGATACTTGTGTTGACATCATGAAGTCGTCACACGTCATCCACATTTTAGCGCAAGGCATTAGAGTAGCAGCTCGCCAGAGAGAGTGTTCATCAGTCCTCAGCCACAGACGGGACAGTTCTTGTAAGAAACGTCACATTTCCTTTTTCAAAGAAATCTCTCACTGATAGCAACGTCACCATTCTTTCATTCCTGCATGCTGTCAGGAGGCCACAGACAGTGAAAGAGAGAGAAACAGAGAAAGGCTCCATAATCATGCAAAGTGTTGTACTTTTCCTGTGTCACGGATGTGTCCAGCTGCGGCTCTCAAGCACTCTCTCTAGACTGCACCTAACAAACCATGCTATATTTTTTTGGACCTATTTTTGATCCCATTTCAAATTGATTTTGATGGCCAGACAAATGTCATAACAAGCCAATGGTGACATTAGGTTTAGCAGGGGAATATACAAATATATAATTCAAAATACATATTCTAATATATGATATTGATGAAAAAATAACAGACTAATTTAATTAAATCATCAGTCTGCACAGGTGTTTTCAATTATTTTTACCTAATTGTACCTCTTCAGCGATCCTATTGGTTGATGGAGTTTGGTTAAGGCTGGATTATATTAAGTCCTGCATGAGACTGCTGTGTGATCAGTTGGCCCTGAAACAAGTGATAGAAATAACACTGCACAACAAACAGTGACATATTGTACAACAAATTCACATAGAGGAAAGGGATTACAATAATGTGGTTATAACAATAAAGGGTTTGACTTATTGTGACCACACATATTAGACTCAATTTAAACTTTCCCAGCAGGTAACCTGTGTTTGTCCAGACAAGAACCAGACTAAATAAAATGTCAGACGGGTGGTAAACTGCGACGTCTACTTCAGATGATTATTAACGTGTTCCGTATGAAAAGTGTCAGAATGCAAAATAATTCCTTTCAGGGAAGCAAAGTAGTTCCCCTTTTTCTACTGTAACTTCCTTTGTGCTTTTAGCCAGAATGTTTTCAAATTGAACTTCTTGCTTTAATCTGACCAAACTGAATTTAACATCCGATACGTCCTCGACTACCGAGAATAATCCTATGACCCAAACGCCTGTATTGTTTTTGAAAGCAAAGACATGCTGTTGCCCCTGAATTGCTCTGGCATTATACATATGACTTATTATTAAGTTGTCATCGGCAACTTATCCTTTCTGACTACTTTCCGTGACCTAAGAAGGGCACAGACGTGTAACGCCCCATCACAACAGTCACATCTTAAGTTCTGAGCTGACCAGTACAGTCTGGTAAAAGGAGACCAGTAAAGACAGTCGTCAACACACAACCACTGCGAGAGGAAAACAGATTAAAGAGCAAGAGAACTGCAATGAAGGAACTAGAAAAGAACGAAAAGGGAAAATCACTGAAGGAAACGAGAAGACTGAGAAACAAATCAAAATATGCTTTTGTCTCTTTCACTAGAACCAGACCACTGTATCCTAGAGGCTGATTTCAAGCTTCAAAGGAGATAATCCGGCCTCTTATCTCTAATTTCATCAACCAACAAGATTGAGAAAGGAGAAAGTTCTGACTGTCGTATCTCTTAATTTAACTTCTTGACCACAACTTTAGGTTCAATTATCTTAAATGTACAGTGAAAAAATACTGGATTCTTCTTCTTCTTACAACATTTATCAATCACCCTGGAAAATGTGTTATCATACTGTACAACACATTGAAAATTATCATTGAAGTCATCTCATGTAAACCAACACGAGAGTCTGTAGCCCTGCTTCACTGTTTACAGTATTAAAACTGACAGTGGTGGTGGCAGGTTCACATTTGCATGCATACTGTGTGACCTGTGTTCATCTCGGCCCAACTCATATCGTTTAGGTTGATTACGTCGATGAACTATTGCACATTCACTTCCTCATTTAAACCAGTCATCATGCCAGGTGAGTGTTTCACCAAAATACAAAGTAATTACTACAATTAAGTACAAGTTAGACACAAATTCTTAATAGCTTTTTCTGGAGCTTCCAACTTCCCTGTCTTCCCCCTTTGTCCATTGAGTGGTCTTGAATGAATTTTGGTCCAGAATGAAGTCTCATGCTAAATAAATAATAACAATTTCAAACCCTCAAATTGTGCATGCGTATTTTGTAGTTTGATTTCACTTTTTTGGTTAGGTTTGGTTCGGCTGTAGCTCATGGGGATGAGTGGTCGTCCCGAAACCAGGAGGTACCCGGTTCTATCCCCGCTCTCCCCATAGTTGCCCGTTGAAGTGTCCTTGAGCAAGACACTGAACCCCCCAGTTGCTCCCCGGGCACTTCACTGCAGCCCACTGCTCCTTAATAACTAAGGATGGGTCAAATGCAGAGAAGAATTCCCCACAGGGATAAATAAAAGTGTAAATTTCTTCTTTTCTTCTTCTTAACAGAACAAATAAATATAGGATCAGATCATACTTACTATATAGATCAATTGAAAAAACACATTCACGCACGTAGGCCCGTGCCCAGGACAATCATTTTTGCACTTACAGGGAAACTAAACTTTCAGCCCCAAATCTGCTGACAGAAAGTTAATTATTATTAGTGTCAGGCTTTACAATAAAGAATGGAGAATTTAATTTGCCTCTGTGGAGCAGTTCTGGTTAAAGATACTTATTATTTCCTCTTTCCTGTAGCTATCTATCATTCTAGATTATTTTGGTGTGAGTAAAATAGTTATAGAGGTATGTAGAGAGTCGGCCTTCTTTCCAATGCAATGGGACTGATGGCACTTGCCTTGTTGTGGCAAACTGGCAAAAAAGAAAATATTAAAAACTCAACAGCAACGTCTCTTTGCTGAAATCATGACCCAGTTACTCAAGAGGAAACTTCTCTCAACAAGGTATATAAATTAACTAAATTGATAAATGGAAATACAGTTAAGAGGAAAACATATTTATTTTTGATTTTGGGTCAAATATTGAGTTACCCGAAGTGTGATCTCACAGTCACACATTTTAAATTTTGTATACATAATTTTTGTCTTGCAGCAAGAACAACACGTCACACCACTTCTGCTTACTAAGAGAAACGACAGTCATGACCATTAAAGACCGCTTGCATTTCTCCAGCAAAAAGTGTTTTTTTCTTGTAATCCGAGTCCCCATGTCGATTTTGGTGCCAACACTGTTCTTATTTAGTGAATGGGGTATTGGCTGTGATGTGACTCGTACACATTAAAAACAGCTTCTTTGTCAATATCAAAATCTATCCTGTGTCCACTGTAGAGGTCGAGATGTTTAAAATGTGTAAAAGTAATTGCATTAGGAAACAAAAAGTTGGATGTGAGCGTCCCTAAAAAGAGCTTCTTGCTGCAATGCGCTTTGGCGACGACAAAAACAAGTGCTTCTTCATTTGTAGTTTGAAATATTGTAATCAGCTATTTGGCAGCACCAGGCCTAAACTCTGTTTATTGAAAAACACCTTTTATTAAAAGTTGTCTATAGTTATCAATACTGTCGTCACATCGACTGGAGGTCACGACACACGTCTCTGTGTGCTGTATTGGACTCCATCAGTGGTCTTCCTATAAACTAGTAGGTGTGAGTTGTGGCTGCAGGAGTGACAGGGACACACTCCTCACATACCATTCTCAACCGCTCTCTCCAGAAAGACCAGTGGGACAAGGACAGGTGGGTCTGTGCTGGATGTCTCAGCCTAATAACGTAAGCAGCAGTTAACCCCATCTCAACCCACGCCACACTGTATGGGGTCAGATCAGATCTGTGCATTCCTGAATGAATAACTAGCCAACAAAGAGATTCCAAATATAAAGAAACTCATTTTCTCTCTCACAAACACACGCACACACACACACACACACGCACACACACACACACACACACACACACATGTTTGAACCTCTCCAACAGATGGTCGGCGTAATACTTACTTGGTGACATAAATTTGAATGCAATTAAAACCCTCAAAGGACCATTATTCTTCGTGTAGTGCCGTCTAACATTCTTCAGATGAAATTATTTCGTCTGTTTTTGAAATATATATAAATATATTTTTATATTTACATACACTTTGCTCATAAGTCCTGAGCTGCGCTGCACCGGCTCCTGACGCGCGGCGCAGCGGCGCAGCGGCGACCTGCGCAACAGGTGCAGGCACACCTGCGTGATCGAACTGAGCTTCATGGTCCGAACAAAGCGTCCCGTTGCCACGATGTGCTCACTGCCTGCTTCAATTGTGCTTGAGATGTAAGTGTCTGAAAGCTCGCTTACCTCCAGTACGGCGCAGAAGACCGCGAGAGTCCACAGAGAGACGCCGGAGAGCAGCGCAGGCTTCATGATGCCGCAACGCTTTGAGAGAAGACAAAAAAGACCGAAAGCTACTTTTTTTCTAACAGTTGAGTGAGTTCATGAAACCAACTTTCTTCCTCGCTTGGAAAAAGAAGACCCTGCGTCAAACTCTCGCTCCATCTGGATGATTACAAAGTCAGAGGGGGAACTTTCTCTCCTCGGTGGTCAACGGGGAGGAGCGGCGTCCGGGCGCGTCACTCCGGGAAGTTTCAGCTGAAGTGTGCCACTCCTCTCTCATCATCAGTGTGCTTCGATGTCTCGCAGCCTCCAATCGCCAGAGAGAGAGAGAGAGAGAGAGAGAGAGAGAGAGCGAGAGAGGGCTGCCCGGTCATGCAGAAGTGAGAGTCACCCCACATTCCTGCCATAGCTGGGCCACGCAGGCCGGAGGAATGCGTCCAAAGGGGTCTCTTCATTAATGCCTCGCGGAGACGAGCTGCCAAGTCGAAGGTTTTATGGAAACATCCCTCAAGTTACTTTTCCAGATTCACTGTAACGAACAAGTGATGGCCCTGACTTCACACAAGCAGGGACGAAAAGCAAGGAATGATGTGCTCGTGTGGTCTTGCCATCATTACAAGAGGAACTTATTTCAATCTACCAGGAGACGTTTCCTGATCCTCACAAACTGGTTATTTAAATGTTTTTTTAATCTGAATAAAAAAGAGCTGCAACCAACAATTATTTTCATTACAGAGGAGTGTTATGTCAATTATTGTGATGGGGAATATGTTAAAGGAACTGCTCACCCCAGAGTCAAACATACATTTTTTTAAATTTATCTTAGCTGTAGTGCAATTTGTTCATCAAGATTGTTTTGGTGTGAGTTATCGGCTGAAGAGATGTCTGCCTTCTCTAACGGAACGATATGGCACACGACTTGTGGTGCCGGAAGAAAAACACATTTGAACTCAATAGCAATGTTTCTTATGAGAAATCGAGACCCAATAAAATAATCCACAGACCTTGTTGTGAGCAATTTCATGTCGGAACTTTAATGGTTTATAAAATGACAAAATGACCATCACATTCACAGCAGCCAAGGTGGCGTCTTCAACAAGATCGCTTGTTTGTTTCCGACCAACGTTCAAAACCCTAAAGATGACGAAGGCGTAGGCTACGAGCCAATCAGAGGCAGAGTAGGGCATTGGGGAATGTACGTAGATGGGAGGAAAAATCAATTAAACTCCCATTCATAACTTCATACTTATTATCTTGTACACTCATTACGATGTGCCATTGGCTAAGTTTGTATACGGTAAGGCCATGTTCCACTATACAACCTCGGAGCTGCCTAAGGTCACGTCAGCTGTTGCCGGTCAGTGAAAACAAGACACAGGCTGACTGCTATTTTAACCACGAGGCCTCTAGTTGCTATTTAATGCTGCTGTAGAATATTGGCTAATGACTAATTGATTACAGTTTTCAAGTAACTTCAGACTTCAAACTCTCAATGCGTCCACAACATAAAAAAAAACAGGTCGAATCAGCTGTGATAAGTGCTAACACCTGTTTGCACGGCCTTCCCCTAAATTAGAGCAGCATCCTGAGGTGTCAAGTGTATCATAACGATACTTTGTCTGTCCATGGAGTCCAGCAGTAGCTGTTATCTGTGTTGCTTAACTGCAGACCAGTAATACTAAACACTCTAAAAGGACTAAAAGGACACATCAGTGTATTCAAAGGGTGGTTTTGAAGCTGCGCTGTTTCTACACTCTCTGTAAATGAAAGAAGGAGTAAATACAATACGTGCATGATGTTGGCTAGTCATGTTAAGTTTATTTATAGGGCATTTTTATCAGCATGGTCACAGAAGCGTTGTACAGGAAACAGCGAATAACAGACAGCTCTTGTGCATGGCTGACTGTAAAAACAGCATTGTTTTCTGAAACTGTGGTAATAATTAAATGATTGAGACCTGAAAATTGAACTCCGGTTGAGGTTAAATATGTCATCAAAATGATTATTATTATGTTTTTGTTCCTTTCCCTCATCACCCGTGCCTAACTCCTGTTCGCCTTGCAGTCACTTTGTCACCTTTTGTAAATAAGATTTTGTATTCGTTTTTTTTTTTTTTAAATGAAATTTATGAGTCTGTGTTCAAGCTTTAACTTTTAACTTTGCCATGACAACGCAGCATTCCTTTACTTGTTTAAGGAATGCTCTGTACACACTCAGCAGCTCGACTGGAGCAGTTGAGGATCGAATGGTTAAAGGACTTCTTCACGCCCAAAATGACCGTGTTACCTTGAATTCTTGAATTGAAAACGTTGTTTTTCTCGCAGGCCTCCATAGGGAACAAACAATCCAAAAATGGAGAAAAGTGATGATGAATTGAAGAAAAATGGGGGCCGTGTCCAACAACAGCAAAACTGTGAAAACTTTTTATAAACTCTTACGCAACTCTGGCAGAATAATCCAGGTCCTGTTTATACAGTCGTATGCTCAGTACTTCCAAAACACAAGCCATTTAGCTAAAATCTTACTATATAAAACAATTTTGCAGTTTTAGTCAGTTTTAGCAGTAATGCATTTGGGAAGTAACATATTCGACTTGGAATATACTGCATGTGTTGATAAAGTTTTCTTTTGTTAAACACAGCCCCCATTTACCTTTTTCATCAGGACTTTTCTCAATTTTTGGATTCTTTGTTCACAGCGGAAGTGGAAGCGTGTGTGAAAAGACTTCAACACAGGGTCAGTAATTGATAAAGAAATGGTAATGTTGTGGGTGAAGTATTTTTAACTATGTCTATCAAAACACTCTTATTCTGATGTTTGGAAAAAAGCCTGCCGTCATTATTACTTTACAAATGTGGGACTAAGACCTGGTTACTTTCTCGCCAATCACTACAGTATATAAAGTGAAGGTCGGTTTCAGAAAGTAAAAAAAATTGTCGGACACAGAGCCCCGATTCTGTGGTTGGAAAGGAGGTGGTTATGAGCTCGGGGCGAGCGCCACGCTGTCACTGGTCTCTCCCTGGTTTCTTCTGGTGGATGGAGCTGGTCCTCTTCCTCGTTGCTTTCATGGTCACCTGAAGGCTGGAAGTTGGTACAAGTGAATCCATTTCAACAGACTGAAATCCAGCGAGTACTGCCTCCGCAACACACATTAACCTCTCTCGTAAGATGTGAGCGCTTGATACTCAAAAGACAGATTTTGGGCAGAATGTTACTGTTTCTGAATGTTAAAATTGGAAAACCATTGTAATTGCCAGTACTTTAAAGTAGCAGGACAACTTACTGTGAATTGCTCAGAGGTGTTCATGCAACATGAACACCTCTTATTACTTGTGTTGCATCGTTAAAGATGTGCTGTAGTGAGTGTGTGATTTCCTGACCTTTAAATAGCACCATGGATGCTGACGCTGCTACAGCTTTGTGACAGACAGTTTCATAATGGCTGCTGTAAGAGGCCTGCTGATGATGTCCAACGTAGATGGAAATGATGTGAACGGGTCACTATGACCCACCATTCCAAACAAAGTGTTATGCAATCCTCTGGGGATTGTTGCAGCTTGTTTGTCTATGTGTTTCGCAGCGCTGTGCTTTTGTTGCCATATACAGGATAGGTTTTTATTTCTGTTGGTCTAATGTTTGTCTCCTTACGTCTTCCCACCGTCCTCTGTCGAGAGAACAAGAGTCAAGTTTTCTGTGTGAGATGCTGCTGATAGTGTGCAGGCCCAGGGGGCTTGGAAGGAATGTCATGTTATGAATGTTGGACATGCGCACGCTATTTAAACCTTAGACTTCAACAACCCTAGTGCACTGAAGCAATGCTGTGGATACCGACAGTGTATTATTTTTGTCTTTGTCGTTATTTACTCACACATTAATTAATGAACTCGTGCATACAGTTATACATGAGATTGCGGTTATTCATGTACGTTCCCAATAATCAGTACAGCATCACAGTCGTGACATTTGTGATTACAGTTTGCGTTCGCGGGTTCGGAGCAGGCCGATGCTTGGCTCCCTGTATTGTCGCTTGAAGGGCCTGATTGTTAAGAAGCCTGCTTGCATTGTCTCGAGAGCTGCTCATCGCTTGTTGACGCCAGTTGTCGAAGTGAAGAAGAGCTTGTTCGTAACATTAGTACATCCAGCATACAGCAATGAAAAGGAACAGCAGTCAAGTGGCTGTGTCCTGTAAAGGTCCGCTGAAGACGATCATGCTCGACTCCCCTACTCCTGCACAAAGCGCTGTTATCTTGTTTATTCAAAGTTATTCGAATATGTTGTGTGTCCAAATATATATATATATATATATATATATATATATATATATATATATATATATATATATATACATCCATGTGAATTGGTGGTTGTTTTAGCTAAATACGCTAATGGCTCGAGGACAAGGCTAACATGTTTAGCTGGTTTAGTGTTTTCCATGTTCACCATCTTAGTTTAGCATGCTAAGTATAGAGCATAATGCTAACCATGTTAGGAAAAGTTTGAACATTTGCAATCAGTCTTATTTGACTTCATGCTTCATTTATACCACTTTCACATGTGTTTGCTAAATATGAAGCTAGGTTTGCTTAGCACAAAGACTGGATAGGCTACAGGGGCATATGACTAGCCTGGCTCCTAAGAGCAAGAAAATGAGTGGACTATATTGCCCAAAATGGTGAACTACAGTATCACTTTAGCATTCAGTACAGTGAAACAGCAACCAAGATATAAAGTTTGCATGGCTGCTTTATTTGGGATAGTTACACACTGTCATCATGTTTGTATTTCCACTCACAATGTGAGGCGCAAACACGGATACAGAAGAAATTGTGCAACTTAGTCACATAATGCAAATAAAAATGCAAATTAATGTTGTCTTTGTTCCTGTCCCGTATTTGACATTCATTCTCCATTCTTATCCAAAAATAAAGGTGTGCAAGTTCCCATGCGTGACGTTGACATACTCTTAAAAATAGGTAATGCAAATCAGACACATTTTCTTATACAGACATATTTCTTGTTTCCATGTAAATTATGTTTTCAGGTGATTTATAACATCACAGCCACACATTTTCGGTCTATGTTGTCTATAAGTGCCGGTAACTGTAAGGCACTTCCATGTCAATGCTGCCATATTAGAGTCTTACTGTAAAAATAATATATATGTATATTTTGATTGCACATTTTATCAGAGTAGGCTGGAAAGAGCTTCAAAGAGCAGCACTAGCAGAGTTCAAACATCAGTCTCAAAAGGTGATCCTTTGAATGTTGAAGTTACATGCTGGAAAGAAACCAAAGCATTTCGTGCTCCAGACCAAATAATAAAGACAATGGAGGAATTTCCTAATTAATCCAAAATGGTTATATACATTGGCTGTACGCCACAAACTGGAAACTGGAGGTGTTTATCACAGATAAAGAAATGTTCCAGTTAAAGAATGTGAATAATAAGTGATTGCTAGTTGTTTGGGTTGTAAAAGGACATTTACAAACTAAAATCAATGACTCAAAAGACGCTTTATGTACACATAAACTGGCAGTGTTTTTTCATATGGGCAATTCAAAGCGTCGTTTAAAGTTTTCCATTCTGAGTCATCTCATGTCTAAAAGGGCTTAAACTATCTCTTAACATCAGACACACACAATATTTTCTTGACTTTTATCCCAGTTTGGGCTAACTGGGAGGATGTTTTTAAATGGTTCCAGTCCAAGTGAACCCAACCTTTTCCTCGGCTATCTGTGTAATAAATTGACAGATCTCTGATTTAAAAAAAAAAGGCTTGAAGTAGAAAAAAAGATTCAATGTTTGCTCACGCAATCTGCTGCCAATTGAGAGTTTTTTCTTTGAGTTCCAAGGGAAGAAAGGAACCCAAGGAAATACCCATTTCCTTTTGTTTTCTTTATATATATATATATATACATGCAAGACTGTTGCTAATAAATTACAGTATACGTCCTAAAATTCTCCTAAGAAAGGTCTGCTGGCGGTCGCTAAGAAAGTCTCCCCTCTTCCTGTCAAGCAGTCAATTACAAGCTACTGTTGGCTCCAACAGGTAGCCAATCAAATTTGAAATGAAAATGACTCTAGTGGTGCTAAGGGCTGTCAGCCCCACTAGTCATCCAATTTGTGTGATCTACATTAAATCCAGACACACGCTGAGCATGTGTATTCATACTTTCCCACGTACAATACACATTGTAACACAAATTATATGCAATTTAGGAGGATTATTTATTCATCAATGATACATTGTAGCAGGTAGTACGCTTTGAGAATGAATAATAACATAATTGGTATATGCACAGATCTCTCCGATGACCCACCTGCTCCTAATGACCAGTCACCACATCAGCTTTGAACACTACTATCAATCCTATTCCTTGTCTCATGTTCTCCACCTTGTAAACTCCTCATGGTGTATGCATCTCTGAATGTAGAGGTAGACCCGGACAAACACAAAGGAAAACTATCAACCCCCCTACTCGTCTTAACTAATCAAGAGGTTGTGACAGGATCACTACTGTGAGTTTTACAGAGTTGTGAGAGAGCGTCCATGCATGCTCATGTGCTGCATGCAGAATCCCCGTCATGGTCAAAATAACAGGGCTCTTTTTCTTTTCTGCTCAATGTCTGTCAATTTTACAACATGTAATCTGCACAGCACAGACATTAACACGGTTAATCACATCATCTCCAGCAGTGACTCGTATTCCTTGGGATATTTGTGTAGTTGCCAGGAGAGACGTAGTAGAATTGTAGAGCAGCTCATTTGAACAAATGAAGCTCAAGCGTAAATTCAGTAAGGAAGACACTCTTAACACTGTTGTTCATTCATTCTTAGTCTTGCAGGGATTACTCCATCAGCTGATTGGGGGCGTGTACGATGAATGAACCAATCGGAGGCGGCACAGTTCTGTAAGCCAATCACAGCGTTGTTGGCAAACTTTTAAAATATGTTCTCTTCTCTGCTGCTGTCAGTTGTCATTGCAGCTCAAACCGATGAGACACCACCAGTGTCTGGACTCCAGGGGGCATTCTGCCTTCCCAGATATCAGCACCACTACCCCTTGCTTATCCTAATTCAGGATGGAGTCCAATCGCCAAAGACTTTGCACTATTCAAATATATGCAATTGTAATAAATAATTGTTAAACTCGAAAAACAAGTCTCTCCAGATTGAAATATAAATAGTCAGCTGATTGGGAGTTCATGGAAACTAGTTAGCAGGCTAGCCAACAAGTCTTAACTGTTAGCTAAAAGTAATGTATAAGATTTAATAGTTAGCTAAAGGTTAAACAGTTGAAATAGCCAGCTGAAAATAATGGATACATGGATGAAGTATCTAATTAAAGGCTAAACAGTATGCTAATAGTATTGAGTAAGATAAACAGTTAAAATAACTAGTGCTAAATGTAGCGGTATTGATGAATGGTTGAAATAGTGAGCAAAAAGTGATGAATAAGATCCAGCATCTGCCTCTCTTCACTTGATCAAACTGACTTGTCAAAAATAATAGTGACAGATAGCATCCAGTTTAAGTGCTAATCAAATGAACTCTTTTCAGGCATGATGTGCTGGACAATGATCTTGAGTTTATTAGTGGTGTTCATGTCGCTGCTGCCCCGTCTGTCACTCCTCCTGAAGCATCTGTACTTCTGTACTTCCTCCACCTCACTTTCTTTTCAGTCTCACAAACTATACATGCTCCTTTAACTCTGACTCCCGCAGAATAAAAAAGGTGTTCACACAATGCAGAAGCACAGATCAGTATACTGTCACAGTAAAGCTTTTGGGGAAGGTTTCTCATTATGCCTGAACAAATATTCACAGTAACTATCAGAGCAGGATATGCCTACTGTAACTCTGCTGTCAATCGCTCCATCTGCATAACTGTCTCTCATTTGTTTGTTTATGTGGAGCAAATGGTCATAATTGCTGCTATGACCCATGAGCATGTGTGTTTACATCTTCGCTGTCAGAACTTGTTGTTAAGATTGGGACGCTGGAGTAAACAGAGACAGCTAATCTAGCGTTTGAAACTGTCCCATCTGAAGTCTCGTCCCATCGATGTGTTCAGTGTTGAAAGGGGTCTAACAACAGCGGGGTGGTGAGGTCTCAGTGACAGATCCCTGCAGCAAGGGTGGAGATGCACTGGAAAGACATTATCTCTGCGCACTACATTAAAAAACTACATTTAAGACATTTCTCAGTATTTTCTGCTCCCAAGATTAGCCTCAGATAGACTCACTTTCTTCTTTCGCTGTCACAAACGAATGCATTGTTGAAAGGATACATGAAATAAAACCTGCACAATCCTACACACACTACTGGAATGGTAAGGCACACACAGACACACACTCATTCACGGATAAACACACACACACATTTGTGTCATTTCCAATACAGCATCACATTAGCTGTAAAGTAAAGAGACCCTATAATTAATACACTCGTGTCATCACACACATGCAACTGCCCTTTGTTCTAGCTTGATTGTATAACACAATATGTCATGTTCTCCCCTTTATAACTGTAATCGTCTTTTTTTTTATTGCAGTAGGTTAATATACATCACTTTTCCCTGCACAGTCAATATCTGACATCTCTGATTGTCAGGCGACAGGGACGTGTAAAAGTATTTTAAATAACGACACGGGAACTGGGAGATGTTTATGACTACTTACTGTCATTTTAGTATGAAAATGCTAAAACATTTTTCCGGGTAAAGGCATGAGAATCATCAACATGTGCCTAAGTCATTTAATATTCATCCCGTCACATACGGACGCACGGTCAGGACTCCTTGGCATCACTTTTCAACACACCGGTGACCCTCACGAGATTTAGCCAACACAACTTCTTAGTTAGCCTTGCACATTTCTCCACTGTGGGACTAATACAGAATTATCTTATCTTAGTAAAAAGATTGTGATCTGGATTAAAATAAGATACATTTTGTGTATAATGTAGGCCACAAAAAATCAGTTTGCGTCGTGTCAGGTAGCGTTGTGTTGCGTCACCTCTCCCGGTTGCCCTGCGTCAGTATCAGACGGCAGGGGCCTTGACAAGATGTCAGGCTGTTCATATTGGAATACCTCTAAGAGAGGTATTCCAATATGAACAAATGAAACATACAGTAAGATGACCTGACACGTTACTGAAAAGCATGTCTAGGTATTACTATTTGGTGTCCTCTTAAATCCTAGTTGGCCAGCAGCTACTACTGGGCATCATTAGTCATTCAGTATATACTTGCCAGCTGTTCATTATATGAGTCCTCCACCAATTTACCAAAGCAGCACAGACTAAGATTTCCTCCATATATGCTGGACTCTACATTCCCCAAATTTCAATTAGCCTCTGTCTGTTAGATAATCCATGCCTAGTAGAAACACAGATTTTTTTTGTTGTTGAGATTTTCCATTTTTCCCCACAACAAAAGATATGATGCAATCAATGCAAACATACCCTCCAGAATGCCAATAATGGATGGGAAAATATGAAAGAAAATAAGAATTCATGCAAATTTCAAACTTGGATACAGTTAAGGGAGTATAGTCATATATGTTCTCCCTCCTGTGCAACTGGACCACACAGCTGTTCCCCAAGTTAAGTATTTACTTCCCATTATTACATCAGTAAATTGATCTTGACGTGCAAAACCAGTAGAGTTCTGCTTTAATTGGTTCCTAATAATTTTCTTATTAGGCATGCAGGTAATTGTGTACCTTACTGTATAATGTTACCATTAATGTATCAGTAACGAAGAATATACTTTTTCTCTTTAATTTGTATGCCTTGTGATGATTTGTGTTTGGACTGAATATACCTCACTATATTTCATTTAGGTTTTCCACACAGATAGCACTGTATCGTAGTGTGTCCAAACAAGACTGCAGTCATCACTTCGCAGCTCCATGATTCATTGCAATGCAAATGTGCAGCATTTTTATAATTCCAAATATGCAAGCTGTCACCTGGCTGTGATGTGATGAGACACATTCAAATCCGAGACTGACAAGAGCTTAGTGACGAGAAAGCTTTGAGCTCAAATAGCGTGGTAAAAACGCTCAAGACTAAATATTACTTGGCTAGACTTTCCAGGGGCAGTTATGAGACAGACTCAGCTGGCTACGATTCATTCATAAAGATACCAGCAGTAAGCCATTAGGACCACTAGATGCCTCTATTTGTCACTAGTGAAATGCTGCTCCTCCATCATCTCAAAGAAGTAAACTGAGATTCCAAATAATGTAATCATTATCTTTCTTGTTTTGACAAATTACAGTGTTGGTGATTTCCAGGAAGTAGCAACATGTCTGTTGCTTCTCACTATGAAACTTACAAATTCAAACACCACATTACAGTAAAAGAAGGCACCCAAAAAAGCTATAAAATCCTGCTGTCCACTACCTGCCCACCAAATAGCTGACAAAGTGTGTGAACGTTGCCTCAGGAGTTGGTGGAGACTAAAAAAAGACTCACGGGGACCCAAAACACGACTCCAAATGAATGCCTTGAACAGCTTGCCTGTTTCTGCGCAACAGTAGCCATTAAATTAATTATTTAATCATTAAACGATTTGTCAGCGAAGATTTATGTTTCTTTAATTATACTATACTATGTATACTTTAGTGCACTGATATACAGGACAGTGTACATGTTGTGTAACAAAGTAGTGCCTAATGTGAATACCATTATTGTATTATTGTACAATACCTTACACAACACTTGGCAATGCTATATATGGTCATGTCCATAAAACAAATTTGAATTTGAAAAAAGAAAAGAGTAGTGTGTTTCCCAGTATTTGTATTTATCAGATGACTGTTGACTGTTTTCTGCTGCTCAGTTCAGAGAGCTGACAGGGAAAGGCTAACATATGGCAAGACAGGAAGGAGGGAGAGAGAGAGAGAGAGAGAGAGAGAGAGAGACATGACAGGAGGTTTTACAGAAACAGAGTCCAATAGAGGGGGAGGGCTTTGGGGGGGAAATAGGAAGCGAGGGATAAGTAATAGCAGCGAGAATATGGGGTACCACAAAAACGATGGAGAACAGTAAAAGAACGAGGACCAGGATGACGATGAGTGGGAGGAGGGATCAGGAGTGAGAAACAGGGTGAGAGGGTTGTAGAGCCTATAACTTGGAAGCAGAGGAGGTGACAGTGGGGGCTGTTCACTGCTCGGTGATGTGTTATGATCCGACTCCAACACCCCTACGCACACACACGCACACACACACGTACACACGCACAATGTGTTTTTGTCACTTAGGAGGACACCGACAGAAAGACGTACTGTAAAAGATAAGGCTGGAGACATCCTATGTCCTTAGTATTGTCCGCAAATCCACTGTAAAGATCTACACGTTTGTCTGTCTCTTATTAATTTCCGATATGGCTCTCAACCCAAAATGCATTTGTTCCAACTGAAAATAATAAGGCTAAATAATTTCCTAGAAGAGCTGTTCACACTAGTGTTTGGAAACATTTCTCAAACAACTGCGGATGGATGAGTATTTATGACGGCAGAACAGTGTATGTGGGATTAACTTGAAATAAACTCCTGGTAATAAGGTGTCACCTGCAATATTTACCTCATTGGTGACACGAGAAAACTTGTTTGTAGGATAAATTTGTTGTTGGAAATGGTGTTTTTACAGGATTTGAGGACAAAAATAAAAATATTGAATACCACCAGCTTCATCATATTACCCCAAACTGTAATTGTTTAACATGTGGGAGTGATCCTTTGGAGGCGAGACCCAGTAATGCTAATACACACATACATAGTCTCTCTCTCTCTCTCTCTCTCTCTCTCTCCCTCCAGCTCCCTCACTCGCTCTCCCTCATTCTGGCTCTGTTGCCAAGGCTACCGTACAGCCTCTTGCTGCATATACCTAGACGAAGCTGCCGCCTGTGGATCTCTCTCTCCTCAGGATACAAACAAAAGAAAACCCTTCAGACTTTTTATTCCTCTATTTCTCACACAAACACACATTCTTAGATTCTGCCTCCCCTACCCTCACACACGTCCTCTGCCTCTCACTGCCAGCCTGTCTCCTTACATGAAAGCACGCTCCCTCTTTTCCCAGACAGAGGAGCAGTAAAGGGATTGCCGTGGTTCTTGGTGTTTGGCTCCTGGTCTTTGGCTCAACGGGAGCAGAGCAGCAGATGGCGATGTGAAGACGGGCTCAGCCAGGTAAGAGGACTTATCCTAACCAGACTTAAGGCTCTGGGTGAGTGACAGCTCCAGCTCTCCTCTACTCCCTCGGTCTCTCCCTCTTTCCCCCTCCATGGCTGTGCGACATGTGGTGAATACCAATTCCTCAGCAAAGCCCCCACTGTTCATATGGCTGCTGCGCTTTCCCGGCTGTGAAAAGGTAGGGATGTGTGATGTAGCCTCGGTATTCATTTTCATTTTTTGATGATCAAAAACTGATTATTTGCCAACAGGTTGGTTCTTTGGTGCTGCTCTGACTAAGTGTCTCCTCTCTCATCTATTATTATTCGAAGCTTGATTTCCACTGTGTTGTATCATGTCTCTGTGACATTGTGGGAGTTACCAGAGCGATATGCAACAGTCCACCACCCTGGGTGATTCATTACTAATCCATCCAGCTCTGCACTGTGTGGTCGCTCTCGCTCTCCGTAGCATGTACGTGATATGAATGGTGTTTTGTCTTATCATGAATGACTGCCAGAGAATGCCATTCCTGCACTGGTGTTTTGATGCAGTGCAATCATGTAACGCAGTCCTTTGTCACCGGCAATCCAAATGTGTCTTCGGCAGCCTGTAAATCAATTCCCTATGCAGCACATTTAAATTATTCATACAGTATAGCTTCGACTGAATTGTAAGTTTATACGTGTGTTAATAAAAGGTATCTTTGAAATGCCCCTTGGAGCGGCTGCGAGAGATTGTAGGAGTGTATGTAAACAATAGAGCTGATTGATTATCTGTCCCTGTGATGTACATTAGGAAGCTGCAGGCTTGCTGGGTTATTTAATGCTAAGGTCATTGTGAGCTTACGTGTGTATTGATACCAGGATGTTATTTGTGTGAGGGTGTATGACAGAGAAAGGTTGACGAGGCAGGTCTTGGCCCTCGTGACTTTATCTCAAGTTACCATCCCGTCATCACTTTCAGTAAGAGCTTCCTCTTACCTCGTCGCCCTGCCACATTCAGCACTTCGACAACGCGCTCGATACTTCAACCTCGACGCGCTTTTGATTCACCTGGAAACAGGAAATGCCGCTCTACCTGAGAGTTTTGCTGTTATGGTGGGGGGCTAAGCGAAACAAATCCGGCACATTTGTGAAAATGGAGCAGATTTGAACACATTATATCTTCAGGAGCCTCAGGAATGTCCATTAAAAACAGGAGCGAGCTGTCACCAAAAGAAAACATAAAATAAACCAGGTTAATTCCCCTTGTTCCTTTACACAGCAGACAGCGCTTCCTGGTCCTGTGGTGCTGCTGGGGCTTATTGTATGGCTCCGTTCAGACTCAGTGGGACATTGGGTGCTTTGAATGGACGCAGATCAAAGGAAACACTACACACATACTCTATTTGAAGACTGAGGGGGTGGTGTTTGTAAGGACCCAAAGACAGTAGACCTTCAGCGAGGAATGAGGCTGAATCAGCTGTCAGGCTTCATGACATATTCGTCATGAATCCACTTTTCACTATACATTTCTTCCCGGAATACTGTATTACTGTAATGATTAAAACAGCCAGTTTGTTTTTATAACAATCACCATCATTGTTCAAACGCACGGAAGTGTATCTTTAACTTCTAGCGGGGATCCCAAAGTCTCCAAAGATATCAAATATGTGTCAAATGAGGCTCAATTTGAGAGAAAGGTGTAAAAAATATGATGAACAAGACATCTAGAATATTAGTAAAAATAAATGCGACTGGGTTTGTCATACAGCTTCAATGACAAGCTGGAACATGATGATACAGAAAACATGAAACTGACACTCACAGTGTGATATTAAAAACTAAACTAGAAAACAAAAGACAAAAACAGTTTGTTGAAGGGTTAAATGCAGAGACTTATTTACCACTGAGGACGCTGAGGTCATGTCCTCAGTAGTATGTCATGTACTTGGGGGACTTCATATTTTATAGTCTGATTTTAGTATTTTCAACATATACATTCTGCAACCTCTGTCAAAATGTATTTATGTTTTAAACTACATAGAATTCCTGACAGTGAGAAGACCATGTTGGGATATAAAATACAATGATTAACCGTTGGAAAGAAACAATTTCAGACTTTATTTCCGGTGTCTTGTCAAAAGGTGTGAATCATGACCTCAGTATTTGTCAAATCCAAGCTTCAGCCCTGCTTAAATGTACCAAACATTTCACCAAGCAATCACCCAGCAGCAGAAGCAGAAGCAAAGCAAAAGACAAAACAAAGATATTTACCTCACAGAATCAAAGCAAAGAGATTTATTGTGTTAGACAAACGTGAATATTGTCACTGCTCTCCCAGTGCAGATGTATGTTTGTGCTTTTTTTTTCATGCAGTCTAGCAATGTGTGTGTGTGTGTGTGTGTGTGTGTGTGTGTGTGTGTGTGTGTGTGTGTGCTTCAGTATATGTTGGTTGCCACAGTTACAAAAACGCCAACCTCACTGCGTCATTGCCTCAGACAACCTTCACACACAAAAAAGAGCTGCTTTTCCTCCCATTCATCCCTCCATCAACTCACTACTCGTCCATCTATTGTTTGAAAAGGGAAGCAAGCTGAACTTTCTCAGCTCCACATGCAGTGTGTCTAGCAACGTGTGTGTGTGTGTGAGTGTGTGTGTGCGCGTGTCTGTGTGTGTGTGTGTGTTTCTTGTACTTCTATTCTATCCCAGTGGGGACTTTTACCCGTGGGGAACAAAAATGAGGTCTCTGCCGGCAGACCCCTCCCACCAGCTGAGAAACAGTGTCATGTAGTTTTCTAGGAAGTCCCCATGAAATGTACACAAAGTACTGCAGTCCTCATGTCAGTTGTTTTGGAAGTGTGCTTCGCTGATTGTTCACTATTGTTCTATTGGTCTAAAGTAGTATTAAAGTTTGAGAATGCATTTTTAACTTTGTATCTTTTTTGACCAAATGTGTGTGTGTGTGTGTGTGTGTGTGTGAGTGCGCATTGTATGTATGCACGTTGCTATGACTACAGGCCGGGCTAACTGGCGTCATCACTTCAAAACCACCTTCGCAGCAAGCAAAGAAAGAAAGATAGTACTCAAAGCAGCTCCCCTCTGGTCAACACCTGCACTGTCTCTCTCTAACACACACACACACACACACACACACACACACACACACACACACACACACTCTAAGACGTATCTCCTGCTACTGGTGTGGTCTCATATTCCGCTGAGCTCACCTCATTCGTTCAACAGGGTCCAGCGGCACAGAAGGAGAGGAGGGGAGATGAGAGAGAGGAGAGAAGAGCAGAGAAGGCTTGACTTCATGCATACTGATTTTACTGGAGCAATCTAAATGTATTTCTAACGGTGTCTGCTTAGTCTGGCTCAAATCATCCCCGCCTCGTAGAGAGAGAGGCAGAGGATGAAAGAGAGGGTGAGAAATATTGACAGTTTACTGTGGCACCTTACATCACCATCCTCCGCTCGTGCAACCACAGCTGGGAGCTGACAAGGGTGCTCCTCACTTCCATCTTTTGATGAAACAAGATTCCCAACCTTGTCTTTGCATGACCAGTTCAATTCAATTCAATTCAGTTTATTTTGTATAGCCCAATATCACAAATTACAAATTTGCCTCAGAGGGCTTTACAATCTGTACACATACGACATCCCTGTCCCAGGACCTCACATCGGATCAGGAAAAACTCCCCAAAAATAACCTTTCACATGGAAAAAAGGGAAGAAACCTTCAGGAGAGCAACAGAGGAGGATCCCTCTCCCCGGATGGACAGAAGCAATAGATGTCATGTGTAAAGAATGAACAGCATTTACAAAGTTACATAAACACATCTCATGAATATGACAATGTATGAATGGAACTCCAATCCATGAAACAGAAGGAGGTAGAGAGGAGGGGGGTCGGGGAGATCAGCAGGGCCAACGCGGGAGGCCGGCTCACCAGGCATCAGACACCACCAGGTCCAATGGACCCTATGAGACGTGAAGTCACAAAGACTCCGGGGAGGAAGCAGAGTTAATAAGGTGCAATGGAGAGATGTAAATTCATCCATAAGGAGAGAGATAAGAGGAGATAGGTGCTCAGTGTATCCTAAAACATCCCGCAGCAGCCTATAAGCCTATAGCAGCATATCTAGGGGCTGGACCAGGGCAAACCTGATTCAGCCCTAACTATAAGCACTATTAAAGAGGAAAGTCTTAAGTCTACTCTTAAATGAGGTGACTGTGTCTGCCTCCCGGACTGAAAGTGGAAGCTGGTTCCATAAAAGAGGAGCTTGATAACTAAAGGCTCTTGCTCCCATCCTACTTTTTAGGAATCTAGGAACCACAAGTAGCCCCGCATTTAGTGAGCGCAGCTCTCTAGTGGAGAAATATGGTACTACAAGCTCCTTAAGATATGATGGTGCATCACCAATCAAGGCTTTGTAGGTGAGGAGAATAATTTTAAATTTGATTCTTGATTTTACAGGGTAGCCAGTGCAGAGCAGCTAATAAAGGAGTAATGTGATCTATTTTCAGTTGAGTTTGAGTCACAAGGTGTCTCCACCGGATGTGTTCAAATGACCCGTAACATCTCTTTGCTTTATTGTCAAGTTGTGAACACATTTGATGTGGTGTGTTTGGCTGTTGTCTTTTGTCCTTCAGATTTGACTCTGCACACAATGGCTGACAACGGCTGGTTGCCACGGGATACAGGATTTATCTTGATCATGTGATCTGACTCCCACCAGTTCCCTGCCATCTATCATAGGTGAGTCATGTGACAGGCTGTTCAGTTTTTTGATATCACAGGAAACCTACTGGAAAGTCATTTTTGTCTGCATTGTTAGTTGTTAGTCATTGATAAAAGAAAAAAAAACAACTTCCAAACTCACTGCTGACACATTTACCCATCAGCAACACATTCAGATAAAAGTGATTTGTGCGCAAACACTCCACCACCACTCTCACAGGCCCCCGCATTCACACATCCGCACACACCACGCGGTGGTAATCAGCCAAATGTACGAAACACCTCTATTAATGGTTGAAGGACAAAAGTGCAGCGCGGAAAAGGATTGAATACATGCATGCTTGTGTGCGTGTGTGTGTGCGAGTGTGCGTGTGTGCGTGCGTACGTGCATGTGTGCGAGTGTGCATGTGTGTGTGTGTGTGTGTGTGTGTGTGTGTGTGTGTTGTCAGTAGATAATAATGCTCAGGACGAATGAGAGGGATGAGAGCCACTCTGTTGCCAAGGCGACGGACAGGGCTGTAAACACGCTACCCCTGACTCATCTCTCCACAATAGAGCCTCTCTCTCTCAAACACACACACACACACACATTCACCCAATAGAGTGCAATCTGAGGGAGACAAGAGGATCCGGAGATGAGAGCCACTCCAAGCCGCTTAGCTATACATCTGAATAGGCCAGTGGAATAAACTCTCTCTGTCATATACACACTCATTTAAAAACACAACGTGACAAACACAGGCAACATGTGTATATTACTAAAGCAACTAAGACAAAAAGTTGATTATGTGTGATTGCTTATGAAAGACAATTGAAAGGGAGTTATGTCTTTACCCGCACTGGACCTTTTGTGTTTATAAGGGGTTAAAGGTGCTCGTTTGAAAATTCAGACCAGATCGATGATTGATGGATTGCCTCCACAGCTTTCAACATGGCTAGCGGGGCCTACAGCACAAATGGGGCAAACAAAGGCAACAGTGCAGACAGAGCTAACAATGTTTACCTGGAAGGGAACCGGAGGGCTGAAGCTACTCCGCAATGACCGAATATTGAATTTAGCACCTTTAAACTAACAACCAAAGCACACACTGTATTCATTTTATTCTTTTATTCAATTTGTTTACACCTACAAATACATATACATATGCATCTACATATGCATACCATCTACATCCACATATATGTGCATACCATTTTACACATGCACTCCACAAGGAGGAATAAAGGGGGAAGGTATTCATTCATTTATTTTAACTGTTTTGTTTTTTTTACTATCTTGGAGATCACACACTCTTAATCTTTTAGTAATTTTTTTTCAAGATGTATACAGCACCGCATTATAAAATAATTTAACAATTTAATTGTTAATTTAACAGGGGTATCATGACCCGCCGGCTGAGCAGCTCCACCCGTTCCCACACTGAGGACTCCATCTTCCTGAGGCCCGACGAGGACCCCGTCTGGCTAGATGAGCCCACAAAGACTGATAAAATAGGCGACGGAGCCTCTAAAAGAGACAGGCAACCAAAGTACAAAGATGGACCAGCAGGGGGCCCAGGTCCGCAGAGAGAGGAAGTGTTTATGCACAAGGTGTATGCGCTCGTGATTGAGATCCACTGCTGGGCTGCACTGTTTGCCGTCTCCCAAGTCACGGTATGTGAATGGGCGTTAGTTGAAAACAGAAAAATGGATTAAAAGTTGTTTACTTTAAGCTGGTATATACTTGGTTGGTACTCAAATGTCTGCTTTAAATTAGATTAAGATGAGCTTCCTGCACCAACTTTGGTTTTCAGCTCAGCATAGAACAGTAAAATCAGCAATGCAAATGGCACTTGAGCACAAGGTGTTCTCTCTTGACCCTTATTTCTTCGCACAGATTTTCTTATTATAGCCCAAACAAATGTTAGGGCTAGAATTGTACACCCCCATTACCATATGTAAAAAATAAATGAATAAATAAGGGCTTTGTAAACGCAGCCATGATTATGACATGTGGTCTATTTACATAATCGTTATGCCTGCGTGATAGGCCATCTTCTTTTCTTCTCGGTTCCTTTTCACCTGAGAGAAGCCACAGCGCTGCCTGATTAGTGCATGAATGACTGGTGAGTTCACAGTGACAGTCTGCCTTCCCTCTCTCCTCTCAGGGGTACTGGGTGTTTTTTGTGGTGGAAGGAAATGGACCTCTCTCTTCCATCTACAAAGCCCTGCAGGTCATTGACTTCTACCTTGGCTTCATCTTACCCTGCCACCCGATATTTGGAATGGACGTAAGTGTCCGTCCTGGAACTCGTCAATAGAGCCGTTTGTTTTGGATGCAGAGTACAAAAACGAAACCCTGAAGATATGCTGATCCAGTGTTGGCTGTGTCTCACTGCCTCTACCCCTGTCTTTATCTCTCTGCACGGCTCAGTCCTTGGTGTTGATGAGGGAAGTTGTGAACACCAAAGAGCACAACTGGATTGTCCATGGAACTGCAGGCATTGGTGTGGCCATCTGTGTCCTCATGGTAAAACACTGGAGAAACCATTCAATTCCTGCACAGTTATTTCAGCGTGAATGTGAGAAATATAGTGGATGTTAAATTATTTCTAAATCACCATAAAGACCCATGACGACTTTGCAGGAAACTAGATTGACTGGATTATTCAGATTGGACAGTTTCTTGCTTTGATTGATGTGCTTATTGCCTGATAAATGGATACCCATTAATCTGTTTCCAGGTTGTCCACATGGCGTGTAAGTGGCGTTATGGCTCTGGCTCGTGGTCGTCAGGAACTGTGTCGCGGGACATTGGTGATCGCCGTCAGTCAGTGAGCCGCCAGCCCTCCTTCACCCTGTCAGAGTGGACAGACGCTCAGGAGGATCTGCTGGACATGGACCCTGAGCCACAGACGCCGGTCTTTGACATAGGCACCGACATCAGGGCGGAGGGAGACGCCGCCACCCTCACCGTCACATCAGTGGGGCTTCAGGAGAGGTCAGGGTGGGCGGCAGGGGGCTGGGAGACACACAGAAATGTTTTATTGTGACTAGTTTTTTTTTGTTTGCGTTTTTATCTGGATCTGCAGCAAGACAAATGCTGTGTATGGGAATTTTATAACAAAACAGAACTTTACTGATAAATGCATTTGTATGATTCAATATGTATCACACAGGAGGGGCTCCAACGTTTCCCTGACCTTGGACATGTGTACACCGGGCTGCACCGAGCCCTACGGCTACGGAGGCCAGCTCTCCCCCAGAGACCAGTCGGCCAAGGAGTACCTCCGACAGGGGGCCAACACCCTGACCCCTGACATGCTACACACACGGGCCATAGATGACGAAAGCCTGCAGGCTGAGTTTTATGTGAGCACAGCAACAGCAGCTCACCCACCTACACACTTTAGATTAACAGGGATGAACAGAGACTCACTGGACGTACACTGACCCACACACATAGACACAGCAACTAATGCACACACACACACACACCCGTAAGCTTTTCCACTGTGTGTGTTAGTGGGCGAAGGAAGGATAGATACAGGCATATTTGCATACGAAAACCCACAGAGGATCCTAGTGTCTGCTAGGCAGGAAGATGCACGTTCAAGACCACACACCAGTCATTCGTAGAATAACATCACACACAATTAGACAGCAGCAGTTTAGTCTGAAGGGTAGCGGATGACTTAATGTTGGGTATAATTGTCCTGCAGTAGAAGGCATAGTTAGGACTCCCCCTCTATTTCTGCAAGGACTGATTCTTATTGCACCCATTGTTCTGTGTCCATCGGCAGGAAACTCCCATGAACTTTGTGGACCCTAAGGAGTACAACTACCCAGGGCTGGTGAGAAAGAACCGCTACAAAACCATCTTACCCAGTGAGTACAGCTGCAACACGAGTCAGAACAGTCACAAAAAGAGATCATGCGGTTGTAAATATTGTGAAAACTGCTTTTTTCTTTTGCTGCTTCTCTTAAATAATTTCACATGCTCATCAACTATTTAGCTCAGATGCGTTTGTAAAAGGTCTGTCTCTGTGCACCGGAATATTGATATTCACACTGAGACACAGCGCCACAGCAGCTTCTTTTGCTGTCATCTTTTTGAATTACAACCCACCTGTCTCTCTATCCTCATGGTAACCTCACACTGTTCTCCTCCAGACACACACAGCAGAGTGATCTTGAAGTCACAGGACGAAGACGATTTCCTCACTACTTACATCAATGCTAATTATCTCAAAGTAAGTGGAAATGTGTGTGTTTGTAAGCTCCTTCCCCAGCTTTGTGATGTAGCCACCTTGTCTTCTCAATGTCTCCTACTGACGACTGGTAGAAACTGATTATATATTATATGTATATGACAAGACTGTGTGTGTGTGTATGTGTGTGTGTGTGTGTGTGTGTGTGTGTGTGTGTGTGTGTGTGTGTGTGTGTGTGTGTGTGTGTGTGTGTGTGTGTGTGTCTGCAGGGTTATGGGGATGAGCAGTGTGCCTACATTGCCACCCAGGGTCCCACCGTGAACACAGTGGGGGACTTCTGGAGGATGGTGTGGCAGGAGAGATGCCCAATCATAGTGATGATCACCAACCTGGAAGAGAAAAACGAGGTCAGGCGGGGCGATGATGATGGATGCATTAATTGATAAATGGACAGATAAAATATCTTGTAAAAAAATATCCACTTGGGTGTCTATTGTGTCTTGCAGAAATGTGCAGAGTACTGGCCTGAGGACACTGTGACCCATGAAGGCATCGAGATCACTGTCGTCACAGTAACACAGGAGGATGACTACAGTCTGAGGGTGTTTACTTTAAAGGTAACACACAGAAAGACTGTTGAAAATAACTCACAAAAAGAGCAAATATAGTGCATTGCTGAAAACAAGTTGAGGGGTGAGTTCAAACCAAAAACACTATTTTGGCATCAAGCTGTATTTAAGAAACACTGTTTGGGTACAATGTTTACACTGTTTAGTAAGGTAATAAATCAAGTGAGAAAAAGCATAATTTTTTCCAAGATTTCAGACCTTTTTTTGCAGCCAAAGCAGTCGCCCCCTGTAGTTTAAGACACTTTTGCATTGGCTTTAGTTTTCAGACCCGGAGGTTGTCGCCTGGTTAATCGTCTTTTGGGCAAATTAAAGTTTTGACTTCAGGGTTCAGGGATTCATCCTGAGGGGAACATGAATGTGTTTACTACGCTTCATGGCAATCCATCCAAAAGTAGTTCAAAACCTTTCACTTAAAACTACAATTTAAACACTAGAGGAAATAAGGTCAGAGAATAACCAAAGTCCTTATGATTTATCATCTATCGACCATGAATGCCGACCAAATGTCAGGCAATTCATCAAATAATTAGTTAGAGAGAGATTTCAGTGGTGGATCTACAGGCCAACATTGACATTCTTAGAGCCACACTACCAATGTGGCTAAAATTTATATTGAATGTGGGGTCATGGTGGCATTGGCATCAAGCCCAACATGATAATTCAGTCAATGCAGCCTACTAAGCACCAAGGGATCATTATATAACTGCGCTAAGTTAAAAGTGTGTTGTTTATGTTGTTGTTATGTTGTTAATGATTATTGTCAGACATAGAGGCAGTTGATGGATTTGATTATGTTACAGTATGGGAAAGGGAGAAATAGACTATAAATATCTCCTATTTAAAACCCTTACTCTTTTTTGTCTTGCTGTCTTGCTCTAGCAATTAACATCAAGGTAGCAATTTGGATATGAATGCGAGCAACAGGCAGATCAGTGTGTCGGTCTCATGTACATGTGTGCGCAACATGATCACATCAGTACTTTATGTCTGAATACCCCGTCTCTGTGTGTTTGTGTTTGTGTGTGTGTGTGTGTGTGTGTGTGTGTGTGTGTGTGTATGTGTGTCTGTGTGTGTGTGTGTGTGTGTGTGTGTGTGTGTGTGTGTGTGTGTGTGTGCACCAGTGTGGGGAAGAGGAGCGCAGTCTGCAGCAGTACTGGTACACCTCGTGGCCTGATCAGAAGACTCCAGACAAGGCTCCGCCTCTTCTGGAACTGGTGCAGGAAGTGGAAAGGGCCCGAGAGGAAGCCCCGCCATCCAGTGGCCCTATAATTGTCCACTGCAGGTACAAAAGTATCGTTTTGGATATATAGGGAAAGATAAATAGCTCAAATGTGTTCACATGGCTGCGTCAAAAGGCTTATATTTAAATTGCCCAGCTTAATATTTTTTTAAGATATAAACCACTTGGCAGAGCAGATAATTTGTCTTATTCTATTTCTCGGCATTCTGATTATCCCCTGGGAGGATTTAACATTAATCAAATTAATGTGCTAATCAATACAGAGAACCATCTATTTTCTGCTGCATCCCTTTACCCCTCTAACTTTGTGTCCGCAGTGCTGGAATTGGTCGAACTGGCTGCTTCATCGCCACCTCCATCCTGTGCAAGCAGCTGAGGACTGAGGGTGTGGTTGACATCCTGAGAACCACCTGCCAGCTCCGTCTGGACAGGTGAGATATTCTTAGCCCTTTTCCATGCTCGTGTCCCTCTTTAGTTCTTGGCATCAAATCTATGTTTGTTATGTCAGTTGATCTGGTTTCTACAGTAAGTTGTTGTGAGCTCAATTTTCATAAGAACAAATATCAAAATGTGGTCTATCAACCAGTGTGTTCACAGCCTGCTTGCGATATGCAGCGTATTTTTTTTGTGATTGCAGGAGCAGCATGTGAAACTAATAACTTAATTCATTATGACTTCCTTCCATTTAAGTATCCCAGTAAGACATTCTAGCTTTTTTAATCAGTCTGGACCAATGCGGTGGACCGACTGACCACTCACTCTGTGTGTGTCTTCCTGTGTATGCTTCTCAGGGGCGGGATGATCCAGACCAGCGAGCAGTACCAGTTTGTGCATCACGTCCTCAGCCTGTATGAGAAACAGCTGCCTCATGCTGCTGAGGAGTAGAGTGAGCGCTACAGCCACACCCAGACCGAGACACACCACTGTACACTGTACCGCCTCCGGTGGTATGCACCACTGTACCTAGCATCATCTCAATCTCACCCTTTAACAAGTTCAAACCATGTAGATCTCTTCACCCGAGACAGGCTCGTTCAGACAGGACTCAATGGTCGACACAAAATGTGCATACTGTGTGTCCATGAGCAGAGAAAACACTGGGAGGTGGGATTGGAGATAGCCCCCTAATCAGACACTTAAGGGATCCACACAGTCCTGAAAAGTCGTAACAGCTAGGCCCCAAAATAATCCAAGCACGCACTCCTGACATCATTTTATTTGCACTTAAAAATAAAGAAAAATCACATTACTGTTAATTAGACTCAATCATCTAGGTCTCATTTTGTACTTAGCCCCCTCACACGCTGTATGTACAGTTATCAAAAGGTTGAACTGAAGCTGAAGTATAATCAGTTCACCTGCAGCGGTGAGTCAGTTTGCTGTAAGGAGGAAATTCAAGTTCCATCTCCCAAAGTTAGTGTCAATGCTAAGGGCCCATGCAGTGCCAGCATAACTCACATCATCAAATGACAGCCTATTATTAAACATCATATAGATGTAAAAGTGCACATGAACTTTAAGTTAACTTTCATCTTTTCTCATTCACTCTCATTGTCTCTCACTTTTACTGTAAACAAAAACAAAAGACAATAGAAGGCCTGTTTCAACTTTTGATGCATTCAGGAGCCACCTCATATTCAGGTTGCATGGTGCTAAGTGTTCATTAAAGGCATGTGCAATGTTATGGAACATAGGAATGTATAACAATTAGGTTATTAATTAAATAATTAGGATTTCTGTGCAATCTACAGTATTACAGTTGTACGATGCTGCCTGTGCAGTCCTCATGGCCCATGATGTTTACAGTAAACAACTCCTGCATAAGGCCACATAGACGTAAAGTCAGAGGCGTCACAGAGCCGGTGACACTGAGGAGACAGGGGACAGAAATATAATCAGAATGTCATAGAAATCAACGCAAAGCCCAAAAAAGGCTCTGGAGAATCTGGAATATACACACAGTGAAGTGTAATGCGCAGGAAAGCAAAAGGTTTCATGAAGAAAATGCAACGTATTGATGACGTATGGTCATATTACAGCTAATCTTCTTGTAAATGTCCCACTCCCATAATTATCGCCCTCAGAGTTACGTGCTCTGTGATGCCTCTGCTTCCAACAGTAGCTTGAACACATCTGTGAAGTAAGAAGCCCATGATTGTTGTATAGACAGGCCAGACCTAATCTGTATGAAGCACAATAGATCAACTAAGGTTGTCTCTGATGTTCAGCTGTAAAAGTTCTTTTTTTCCGTATTGTGTTTTGATTGTGTTGAGTTTAATGGATTGCATGTGCCGTATGGGACTCCATAGGTCCACAATCAAAGCGACGTGATTGGTTGTCCTGCTTCTTGTTGTGTAAAAGGGTTTAAGCCTATTATATTGCTTGCTCTCGGCCAATGCTTTTGATACAGTTTGCTTTTGTGACACCAACCAGAGATATTTTTAGAACATTTTGATACAATCCTTTCGAGTAGATGCCTTGTGTATATTTCCGTTTACACCATGATGGAATGTAGCTCATACTGTGGATCAAACCATTGGTTTATATTGCAAGATTTGACAGAATAAAATGTGACAACTACCTAAGTTACCTTACGGTAAAGAAAATAAATAGATTATGTTCAGTCTTCAGTATTATTACGTTATGCCTTTAGGCTTTGCTTTAATATGCTTTGCTTTCTGTGTATGTTTTTATTGTTTTTCTTGGAGAATTTTACCTCAGACTGAGTTTTTACGCAGTCCCCACTCGATTCCATCTGTGACTCTAGGCCACTCTCAGTTGACAACATGATAAATAATTGCTATGTGTAAGGCAGCTAAAACAGTGAAGACAGTTTTTTATGTAACAAAAATCACATTTAAACAACTTCTAACTTGACTCAATGCATCAAATCAACGGTCATAAACATTATCAGAGGACAGAGTTAACTGTGTGGGCTCGGAACAATTCAGACATCAAATAAGCGCGCAAACTTAAACTGCCAAAATGAACTTTTAATGGGAAATAGGACTGGGATTGATAAGAAAAGCTACAATCTTTTGTTGACATAATCCTCTGATAATGTCCAGTGTACTTGATTGAAAAGCTATTATTTTGAGTGCTTATTTTCTATGCTGTCCTCCTCCGGTGATCAAAATGGGGATGATGAAATAGCCAAACAATCAGACTTACAACCAACCAGCATTCAGTATTCCTCTTCCCTGCTACAGTATCGCTTTAAGTTGTGAGTTTTTGCATCCAAATAAAGGTAGATTTTCATGCATCTGTGTTGCTCTCTCTGTGACTCTCAATCACTCAAATACACACAAAGCTCCTGTGAAGCTCATTTCCGTGGTAATGAATACAAAATATGAAGAAGAAAAAAAATAAAAGTTTTATTTTGAAACGTAAAGGTTTATGACAAAGCTGTATTGGAGTTGTGTTGAGCTGGAGACGTGATGGCCAGTACTGCACTTTTACAGTACCTGCACCACAGACTGCAGTTCAATATTTCTACCGCTTGATGTCAGTATATACAATGTAATTACATATACTGACAATAGCTTTTTCATCCTGCGTTCATCTGCGAGTTTACTGACACATTTAGTTGGCAGAGCAACAGAACAAAGGCCTTCAATCAAACAAAAGAGAGTAGGCCTTTTTCGCGGCAGACATTTTGACATGCCATAGTAGGAAAAGCAGAGGTGTATTAAATACTATAATAACAACACTTAACAATAATGATAGCTGCATTCCACTGAGGCATGTTGGCTCTCTGGAATAACATAGTCAATCATTATCACCTGTGCTTTCCCTACTAAAACCTGTCTGCATTGAAAAGGTCCATTCATGATACTGAATTCAAACACACTTATTTCAACTGTAATAGTGGTTAGTACTAATGTGATACTGTGGATAAGTATATGTTAATTTATATTACCATATATAACACCAGAATGTGTTTTTGAAGTCTTCTGTATGTCTCTTAAAGTCCCTACATACCAATAACACACCCACACAGGTGTTTTCACTTATGTTCCCTGCTTAGAGCTTTTCTCAGGGCTGTGTGAGTCACAGACTGTGCTCTGTTGGCTCCCCCTCCCTCTCCTGTTACTTCAGTTGTTACAAATTGCACCTATTTCCTTCTTTTTAATATCCCAGCATAGCCTCACCCAATTACCACCTAATTAGAGGTATACTCAGCCATGCTATTTAAAACACCTCTGCGGGTGTAAAACATGTTTAATGTTGCAATATCTGTGAGAAAGCCAGGTTTCATTGTGTCCTTATAAAAACACAAATCCAGCCATGGTATATTTTTGTAGCAATCTGAGTGAAACAAATACACAACTCAAAACAATATTCCTGGAAGGGATCATTATGAAATCATATAATAATCAGCACATTATGAGACTGATTTGTTTGAAAAACAATCTCATGTTGTTTTTTTTTCGTCCCATAAAATTGTTATGGCACTCCAATGACTGCACCAGAGAGACTAAGGACTGCACGAGTTATTGCGCGTCTCCTTTAAAAAGCCGGACTGTCCCTTTAATCTGCGGATCACAACGTTGACGTCATCCATTCCCTGAGCCTTCTCCCCTGAGCCGCCTGCGCTGATTGGCTCGAGGTGACGTCAACCTCACAGCCTTTTTCCTTTTTTTCTCCTCTCCCTACTGAACCATGACCTCATCGCTTTAGTTCAAGAAAGTGCTAAAGTGCACCTTCTGTAACTCCCCTCCCCTCCTCCTTCTCCCCAACACACGCACACAAACACACACACACACACACACACACACACACACGTTTGAGCTATTACTTTGCCCCGCAAAGCATATCCATCCCTCCGCGAGCTGACCACGTCAGTTAACTTCGCTTTCATGTTTCGTTTGTTCCTGGCGGTGTCAACCTCTGTCAGCTGCACGGTCCCCGGCCACGCAGCCAGGTAAACACCGGCCAGCTCCATGAAGACACCGCGGCTCTCCCCACTGACACACGGAGGCCAGTTGAATAACACACAGGAGCCGCGTGGAGTCCGAGGTGAGTGCGCCCGTGCGTGTGTATTCATTCGTCGGAACGAGACGTGTTATTACCAAGTGTGTTGCTGCCGACAGAGCTAGCTCACGTTAGCAGGGGATGCTCGCTATCTGTGCTCGTGCCCCCGGCTGCTGCCGCCGCGAGCCTGTCAGCGTGCACTCCCCCCCCCCCCCCCCCCCCCCCTTTATGTGCGCTCCCGTGTTATTATGGGAATTAAACCCTTCCAGGCTGAAGTGACCGATTCTTCTATTTTGACAAGCATCTGGTCACTTACCGTCCGACCATTTCAAGGTAGGTAGAATGCTTGTTTGATATATTTTCTGTTTTATTTTGAACGCTGTTGTTCATAATCACCGCAGCCTGTCCGATCAATGGAGTGGTTCATTTTTCGCATGCAGACATATCCACGCGTCATAACAACACGGGGAAGGTTTCCCACTCAGTCAACGCGCAGTGGACCTGAACATAAACGTGTATTTTAATATCGCTGTGTGATCATTTGTGCAACGTTTGCAAATGCAATGTCCGCTGTCCGCATTGTGCGCTATTCTTATTTCTAATCCACGTCGGTTTATTATAGCGCGCTATGACCGCGCTTACCCTCCATCATTGTTATTAACGTTATCAAACAGGCCACGATGTCCCATCTATTTCTTTGTGCGCCCCGTCTTCTTTATTGGTCACAATATCTGGGACTTTTGTACAGAAGGGATTTTCCAATTTTTTATTTATACGCTATTTATAGCCAGTGTATTTCATGTCAGGTATTCTTGGTATTATTTTCATCGGCATATATCGTGATTATTGTTACGTTAGATACCTAGGTATCCCCAGTTATATGATCCTGCAATTTGCAGCAGCTTACTGGGAGAGTATTGATTAGAGGGCACCAGAAGGCTTTACACCTGGTTATGTTGTTTACAGTATGATGACGCTTTTGCTCCAACTGGGCTTTGACCAGGAATTGATTTATCCAAATTACATGATCCCTGTAACAGCATGCACTTCTCATGTTGCACTACTTTCTTTTTCCCATGGAGGCCATTTCCGTGTTACTCACTCCAGGCCTGTCACTCAACTAACCCTATTTGTGACCAACACATTTATTATTCACATCCAGCTGCTCGAATATATTGCTTTCAACCACATAGGCATTCATAAATAAGGGTTTGCAGATAAAATTCAAGTTGGTTGACTCAAGTAGAGCTGACAACATTGTATTGATTAGTCTATTAACTTTAGTAAAGTAAATATACTTGGCTTTTGGACTGTTATTCAGACAAAACAGGCAACCTTAACACATCAACTCTGGTTTTAGGGAAATGGGATTAGTCAAGCGATCAGAACAGATTTCATGTGAATTCATTCATTAACTTAATATTTTCTTTCATTTCAAAGACATAACTAATTAGTCTCAGACATCGCTAATGTAACAAAAGCTGTCAGGAAATAGGTTAGAAATACTCTTATCAGCATAGGTAGCTAATAACTAATCCAGCATTGACATGATCTGTCATTCCTGTTACTAAATTATCCACTCTAAACTGGTGACCCCATAATCCTCCGCCAGCAGCCCTGTGTTGACGTCGTTGGCTTGAATACCTGTGGAGTCCCTTGTTGTGGTCACATGAAAGAGGAAGTGTGTAAACAGATGCAAGCTTTCAGTTTAACGAGAGAGCCCCTGTCACAGAGTGAAGGGCGAGGGATGCTCTTTGTGGTCCAAACAAACATGACATGTCTCACATTGTATACAACGAAGAGCCAGCTTTATATCAGTCTACTCCGGGCTCTGGCCACAGGTGACGTTATGCAGGGAGTTAATGAATAACCTGGATGGTATTACATCAGCGTTGGTCGCCCTCCAGTTGCTCTCTTTGTGTTTGCTTCTCTCACTGATGACTGATATGGCAATCTATCTACAATATGGCATTATTGAGCCGTCGTCATGCTTAGCCCATTGTTTTGTATGAAGGGCCTATGAATATGCCCGCATGTCTCCATTTTATGGAGATAAAGTTACTTCCCCAATATTGTTTTATTAACCTAATACAATGACGCTTTTCTTCATTATCAGTCTTTTGTTATCAGCTGTAAAGAGAGTAACCGTGAAGTCGGTTGCTGTTGAAGCAAAGTAAATAACCCAAAGTATCACACCTGTTTTGTACAGCAGGTTAGACATGAGTATGGCAACGTTCAACTTGCTTCATACTTTGTTTTGTAGTAAGGTTCGATACATGTGCACACTCTGTGTTTGCTTAGCAATCTGTAGTTGGCATTGCGGGCTCTCACGCTTTCAATTATGCACAACTGCAAGTTCCAGTGCTTTTTAGTCACCGTAGGTAAATTCGGGTATTCAAATTCCCCAACAATGTAAAAAAAAAAAGAATTCCTTCAAAATGAACCTGTTGATCCGGTTGTTCTGCCTTCAGCCTTCAGCAAGGTGTGACTGCATTGCTTCATCTTCACACAACCATGTCCGCTTAAGTCTTTGGACTTTGTGCACTTGTTTGCAAACGATCGGGTGTTGTTGTTTTTTTGACCAGCTGAGACGAGCGGTCGAATGGGTGAGACCAAATCAACAGAGAACAAATCTCTCGATGACTTCATTGTTGTCACACAGCTTAAATTGTGAGAACCTATTTACATAAGTGTATGTAGCATTGTCAGTTTTAGCTCTCTCACCACCTCTTGTATCCTGATCCAGCTTCAGCACCAGTAGCATCCCATCGTCATCACCGTCCCCGTGCCCCCTGTTCACCGACCGGGCTGTTTCTATGGCAACAACAGAATCTGCTCCGGGCCTGTACACGCTGTCTCTGTCTCTCTGCTTTCTCTCCTCTCGGCTTGTTTTCCTCTGTTCAGACAGAGCTGCACAGCAAGCTCCTGGCTGCTGTCTATTTCAGTGCGAAGAGCTCGTTTGTTCTTTCTCCTTACCTCCTCTCCTGGGGGGGGAGATGGTTTTGCATAAGGGGTCGGGGTTGTGGTTGTTATGCTGAGTAAGCATACTGAGGTGCGTGCTGCCTCTTTGTAACATTTCTATATTCCTCCCTTTCCATTTTCTGATTCCTGTCACTATCTTTCTGTTCCCTTTGCCGTCTTCTCTTATCCCCACTCTTCATGCCCCGTCTTGTTCACGCCAACAGGGTCCACTAAGAGCGTGGTCAGCGTAGGATAACTGTCCAACGGCGTAGGAGATGCAGAGCACCAGTCTCTCCGTCTCACTACCGCCACACATGTAAACCTGCACACTCCGCCCCTCCCCGTCCCCGTCCACTGCACAAGAGCAAGAAAGAGAGTGATAGAGAAGGAAGGAGGGATTCAGAGAGAAAAAGTGAGACTGGGCGGGTGGTGGGAGAGCAGTCGCCATTAGACATATGCAGCATCAGATGGTGTGCTCAGCAGCAGGGAAACGGAAAATAGGGAGAAAGATTTACCCCCCCGACCCCACTGGAGGCTGTGTTGTTAGCTGCTCGGCTAAAGGGCTCCGCGCCATAAAAGGTATGATATAACAGGTGATGGGGCAGGTCGTAATGTAGCATGCAGGGGCTGTTTGTAGTGGAGGGGCTGCAAGGCGTAATGTCTCTGCAGAATAGCTGCTGGGGCGCACATTGTGGGGAAAGTGAGGGAATCTCAATATGTGCTGTGTCGCTGTAGGTCAGACAATTGTGCCTTGCTTAAAGTGTTAATGCAGAAAGCCACATCCAGCCATCACTACGACACAGACGGGCAGATCAGATTAACTGGATTAGATGCATCTGTGTTGCTTTCTTAAAAGAAGATACACATTGTGCAGTCTTTATTGTCTTTTCTTATCCAAGATGTGTCTGTTATGCCTTGTTTTTGCCTTTACTGTACTTTCTATTACAGCAGCAGCAGCTTGGCTGTGTTTACAGTGCAGGCAGTTGCTGCTGTCTATCTAGATGTTCTTCCATGTTCCTGTGCTGCCGCTTTTGCATCAGGCAGGTTGCCAAGCGGTAGCGGCAGCATGTGGACATCTATGTTCAGGCTTGGCAAGCAGCCTATGGGAGATATCGGCCTCGTGTGGGTGCCGAAAAAATTATTATCTCGGTGATCGGTAAAGGAATGTTATCCTTTTGCCGTTATGAATGGCACTGCAACAAGATCGACTCCACATCCACGTCTTTAAGTTTGGTGCAGTCAGCTGCAAGTTAGTTTATGAGTGTTAGCAAATTATCTTTCCCTTCTCAATGTGTCGCTCAGCTTCTCCCTTTTATGTGTCGCTCTCTTTTCGGCAGCATTTTTGTTCCTTCATTTTTTCACAATTGTCCCCTCCCTATCCTTGAGCTGGCTGAGTTGCTAGGCTGGAGATCCTCACTGAATAACATCCTTTGCTACCCCCCCCCCCCCCTCTCTCTCCGCAGCAGTGGTGTCAGAATAGAGGTGAAAAGTTGCAGAGCAGAGCTGCATGGACGTCTTCCCAAGACACTAGCCATCAGAGGACACAGTTTCTCTACATTTCCTCTGTCTCTCTCTCTCTGTCTCGGTTTTCTCGCCCACCTTGCTCTGGTCCTGTTCTGCTTCACATAGACAGTTCTCTTCTGTTGCCGTGAGCCATCTTTTCCCCTCTTTTGATTTATGAAGTGAGCGTATATATTGCTGATAGTTTTCTTTCAGAACATGCCAATGGCTTTGCGATGTTCTACTTTATCTCCCTCCGCTCTCTGTTTCTACATGGCTGTCTGTCGTACTCTCCCTTTTCAACCCAGGTTTAAACCTCTATTTAGACTTTGGGGTAAATGAGAGGAGGCCCATTAATTTTTCATGACACCATGTGCCTCGAGATGAATAAAACAACACGACTGCATTCACATTCTGACCTTCTCACTTGTTGCATGACACCTGGTGAACCAAGGAAAGGGCCTTTAATCTACGCAGGGTTTATGTTTATATGTTTAAACAAAAGGCACTTTGGTGTGTGTGTGTGTGTGTGTGAGTGTGTGTGTGTGTGTGTCTCACATTAAACATTGGAGTGCTGCGGTGACAGTGAGCAGAGTGATTAGTGATAGACAGGAGGATGCAGTTCATCAAGTTCATGGACAGCTCTCTGTAACACACACACACACACACACACGCACGCACATTCACATGCACGCATACACAGGATGTCACACAGGCCGTTTGCCTGTTGTCCAGACCTGCCCTCTGAATTCCCCCAGCTTAATTTATCTCACGCCCTCAGTTTCCTGTTTCATGAGCTACCGAGAGACCCTCGATCAACCACAACCAGCCCTCACACACACTTCTGCCGACACGCACACACACGTTTTATTGTTGTGAATGTCTATCTTAAGTCTTTGGCTTTGTTTTTGGATGTGTGATATTCCTACACATCTCAGGACTGATGAATCTCAAGGGATGATCCAGTTGGCTTTGAAGCCTTTAAATAGCTTTTATATCCATGTTTAGCATTGTAGCTATTTTTGGCGCTCAAAGTCTGCCAGTAAAAGCTAATGCGACGTTTAAAAATACAATGTGCACTTGACTGTGGTTTGGAAATTAATACGCAATAGATTCTGTAGACGTTGCTTTGTAGCAGTGGCGTTTAAATTATATTATTTGTTGCACTAGCACATGAGTGGGCTGAAGCTCAGGACAAGAGGTGGTTCGTGCCCTTGATGTTTTGCCCTCTATCTCAAAACTCACAGACTTTTCTTCTTCTTCCTCTTTGTTTTGTCTCCTCTTTTTCAGGCACCATGGATCTCTCAGCACCTGCTTTGGTGGTAGCCTTCCTCCACTGACCTCACCTCATCCTCCACCTCTACCCCTCATCATCCACGCCCCATCCCTTACTGCCCCCCCCCCATTTCTGTAAAACCGCTCCGCCTCTCCTACATCATGGCAGGCGAGAAAGGGCCGACTAAGCGAAGCGCTATGGACATCAAGCGGCTGGCGAGCCTCATCCAGAGAGGAACGGGCCGTTTGCTGGTGATTGACAGCAGAACATTTTCTGAGTACAATGCGTCGCATGTCCAAGGTGCGGTCAACGTCTGCTGCTCCAAGCTGGTGAAGAGGCGACTGCAGCAGGACAAGGTGTCCGTCACTGAGCTGCTGCAACCCAACGGCAAGGTGAAGGTGAGCAGAACTGACAGTTGATGCTTTTTGTGTGAGAGGATGGGGCCTCAGGGGTTAGAGAGCCTTTCCTTTAGGCTGGATTCAAAGTGTCGGTGTCGCAAGCTTCCATCTTGCTGATAAAGACACTGGATTCTTACCATTTTAATAATCTGCCACATTATACTTGCAAATTTGCATTGTACTTTTAGTTTTGTGGACAAACTAAACAACCGAGATGTAAAGTGTTGATTAGTGGGCTTCGGAGTTTCCCCATTATCCCAGCCTTTCTGCAAAGCTAAGCTAACCTGCTGCTGGTTGTAGCCATAATATGACCATTTGGACATGAGGGGACATGAGGGTGTCCGTAGTCTCTTGTCACTCTCCATCCAAATATGTGCATTTTTCCCAAAATGTTTCCCACATTTGTTAATGTTTAATATACCTCCATGGATTTAATGCTCAAGTAAAGATTTATATATTTGTTTTTGTTTTTATGCAGTGTTTTCTTATGTATGTTACGTGCACAGTTACTTGTAGACCTTTGGGATTTAATCAATGTCCTGTGACATACAAAGAAAAATAGAATGACTATTCTTGCAAATCAGGGTTGTTAGTTGAAATGGTGCATTTACAATGCGTTGGACAAGTCAGCATAATCTTGCAGAAGTAGCAAACTCTGCACGGGGATGCAAAACCGTAATAGAGCAGAGACGTTTGTGACAAAAGGAATTGTGTGTTTAAATATAGAGACACAGGCAATATGTTGCTCTACAGCTCTATGTTCAAGTTCAGGGCTGTACAGCAATACTGTGTGTTTTGTGCATAGGACAGAAAGGAAGTCCAGTAGATGGAACCGGCGTTGAGGAGAGACTTTCCTTGAATCAGGTCTCAGATTCAAGCTCACACCTGCTGAAGTGTTCTTGAGGAAGACTCTGCATCCCCAACATCTCAAAACATTTCCACCAGCCTTTGCCGTGTACTGCCGTGGTTCTGGATTAGCCTCCCCTGTGCTAGCTCTAGCCTGCTCCACATCAGTGGGGTTATATTTGGCGGGCATGCAGGCAGGCGTACCGTAGGTTTGTTGGTTATCAGTGGCCCTGAAATCGGATCCTCCCGTTTTCCATGACTTCTTCTCTGAATATGACAGCCTTTTTTCCATGGCCTGTCCACCCGTGGCATGCTAACTCCTGTATTTTTAGTCGCTGTGTGAAACTGAAGGAACTCTGAGGGGGGGGGGGGGGACCTTGGTGCGGGGGGGTTATGTGTGGGATGTGTTTTGTGCCCTCGTAGGCGTGCATACTTTACCCAACAGTTTTACACGATTGGCCAAGTTCGTCAACAAAGCTGTGGAGATTTTAGGTATTTAATTTTTAAGCACATGTACACCCTAAGCTGTGAAACGCTGTTGACACATAACAGGTGATTGAAATGTATTTCTTAGGTGTGACACATTGGGTTTGAAAGGCATTAACTGGAAACAGGAAACTGACCTGTAAAACCTCTCAGTCTTTCAAATCTACTTATGAATGTGATTTCTGACCTCCCATTTTATGCCCTTTAGCTACTGCATCAGTCCCGGAGTTGTAGCGAACAAACTGACTCTTGTATTTCCATTCGGTGCTCAGCAAGAGAACTTTAATCACTAAAACACGCCCTGCTCACAAAATGGCGAATAATTATACATTATTGCTTCAAATTATTGCTTTGCACTGCTTGTTGGATTACAGTTCACATGTGTAGGTGACTGACACTTTCCTTCTGGTAAGAAGGTAAAATGAAGGAGAACTGTGGATTATTGTTAGTTTCTCAAGTCAAATGAACTGCGGTTTAGCTAATAGCGTTTGCATAATTGGTACATTGGCTGAGAGTCCCCATGCGCCTGCTGTTTCTCACCGGCTCACTGTTATACCAATTAGTTTTAATTCAGCTTTATTGCAATGGCTTCTGGCAGTCAAACCCGCATGCCTTTCTTCTCACCAAAATGTACCACTATTAACTGGACAACGATCCTGTGTAATACCTCTTTTATTAGTGCGTTCTGCCAGCCTGAGTTACACGTACCAGGATACCAGAGATGCTGCAGAGCCTGAAGGCCCCATGGGAGATGCTGCTTCTCGGAATGTGTGATCATCCCGACAGATTCAGTTTTGCTCAGATTAATGCTTTTTATTTTGGCTGGTGATGATGCGTGACCCGCTCTGGTAGTCTACGGATTTAGACAGAAACGGGAACAAAAGCTGGAGCTGGAGAACTGTGAAGTGTGAGAGGTGTTGGTTGTTCTTGAGTGTGTTTCAATGCCGGATCTATTGGGTCCATCTCTGTGTGGTGGCCCTGTGTTTGGCAGGTCTCGCACTGTGGCACCCCAAAGAGCCATACTTCCTCCTGATTTCTCACTTGCAATGACTTGTCTGTGCATCTCCCACAACTATAGCCTGCAGCTTCCCACCACCGACACATGCCGTCATCATTTATTCCTTCTTCCTCTCCCTATCTTGTGTTGCCCCATGTCTGGTTTGTTATTATCCATTCCCCACCCCCAGTAAAGAGGATAAGGCTTGCGATTAATGCTGGGCTGGATATAGCTGGAACTAGCCGTGTGAGAGAGGAGGGCCCGACGGACCCAGACTCTTTTGTTATTGGCTAAGCATGACATCATCCCTTTTGTGCGGCCACTGGCAGGCCGCGGGCTGGGCACGTGCAGACGGGCTGTGCGGTGTTAAAGCCGGCTCCCAGCTAACCCCGCACACACACACACACGATCCTCTCTACCCCCCACATGGCTCTGAGCATCGCCAGGAGCCGCCTCAACCAGCCAAGACAGCAAAGGACACCATTGTGACTCTTTGTTGGGGAAGTGAATGCAGGAAGCGGGAGAGCAGCACTGAGGGTATTCATGCCTCCGCCTCCTCCCTGGCTGCCTCCCGCCTCACATCCCATTGAGCACTAATAGTCTGCATCCCCCAAGGCGCTGCACTCACCCTCTTTCATAGAAGCTCCCAACGCTTCAGTTAACTGAGCTGAATGAACATCCATGACCAGCGCAGGGGCAATCAAAAATGGTGTCCTCTTTCTTCTCCCTTTCACAGCCATTCATAACCTCTTTATTAATGCGGGTCATGGATAGCTGGATACAGCGGGTTAGGTGGTGGTGGACCTCTGCTGGTGAAGGGATGGCACAGGCTGAGCAGGGAACGGGCTTCCTCGTGCATTTCCTGACAGGCTGGAGGGCAGGCTGGTTCCTTGGCTTAAATCTGGCTAATCCCTGCTTCTGTGATAAGGACAGCCGGCCAGTCAGGCCCGACAGATGGACCAGAGGTTTTCACTAGCGGCAGCCAGCCTGGGGAAGCACCCTTCATCACGTATGCAGGCACGGAGGCCAGACCTACAACGAATACAGCAGCCTTCTCATAGTGACAGAAGTTACTTGTACAAGCTGCCACTTGCTAGAACGTGGAGGAACTGACATATTTATTTTCACGAGCGTGTTTTGTAGTTTTTGTGTGAGAGGACACAAATAGAGCCATACATGTTTTCTGTGATTCAGCATTTTTGAATGCTCAGATGATGGATCGTGGTATCATTGTATTATTTTTGTGTTTCACTAACACAATCTAATTATGATTTCCAGGCAGTGTGCTATACAGGTTTTACATTTGGGTGTAAGAGAGTATTGTACGGGCTAGAATCAGCACTAGGACGGAAACATTGTCTGGGTGCATCCTCAATGCCAGTTAGGGACTGATATATTTGACCTTTGACTTAAAAAGAGAACTACGGGTAGTAAATCAATGACACAAGGGGATCGACAGAAAATGATTATTATTATTCAACAACAATGTGAAAAGCAAATGATAATCTGTATTAAAATAAATCAAATGTATTCAGATGTGATGATCTCGTAGAGGGAAGTTGTGATGCGTTGTACCGTAAACAATTATATAGATAATTACTAGTTGCAGCCCGTTGTATCCTGACACTTGGAGTTTATCTTTTGCCATTATTTGTTCCAATAACGTCTCACACCTGTATTTACACTCACGTATGTCTGCAAGTGTTGGGATACCAACATATTAGACATGATAATGAACAGTAGACTTGTTTGGTATAGGAGATCCAGCCGACGGGCCTGTTATCTTGAGTTCCCTGCTGCCTGGCACAGGGGGAGACTGCACAGGATCAACTAATGCGTTTATGCAACAAAGAAGATCCCCCATCAGTTCCACTGATGACGCACCATGTGTCGTGCTTATCTCCCTCTGAAGGCTGTAATGTTATGTGATACAAGGATGATTTTGAAGATTAAGGTGCGAGTATTCAAGCGAGAGACAAAGGACAGAGACACTGTTCATTTCTTTGGGAAACACCGTACAAGTATTGTTCTGGACATTTCCAGTAACCACAAAATAACATTTCAAAATAAAGGAAAGAACGTTTTGTGTGTCTTCTATCTTGACTGAACTGAGACCTTAGTCGATGACTCACCGCATGGATTGTATTCCCGCGCACCCAGAGGGCAAACCCTGGGATTTCTTTTCTATGTTTCATTCACATTCTTTCTTTTGCCAAGTTCAGACAAAGAACCCGGTAGTGGTGTTTCTACAGAGCAGGATATGTCATGTGTTTACTTTGATGAGGTCATGGCATGAGTCATTGTTTGCTTTTAAGATCCTACTGTTTGACACAGACAGTTTCAGACATGCACCACAAAGAAGGAGCAACATTTATGGTTTTGTAGATTGTTGGTAGGTCATGGGTGTAAATGAAAGATGGAGGGAATGATTCATTGATGTTTCATTGGATGCAAAGCCATGGAGGGCGACACGGTAAGACCGGATCTACAGCATGCATGTGCGCTTTGAAGACGACAATTTAGTCAGTCAGACTAGGAAATTGTACACTTATATGTAAATGTCTACTGGCATCTGATTGTGTAAGTCTGGTGTGTGTCTAAATGTCTGACATTTAGTGCATTAAATCTGTGACCAGATCTCTGAAATGATCAGTGATGATAATCTCACTCTGCACTTTCAACCCTCGGCCACATGTTCACATTCCTGACTGAAACACATAATGTTAATTTAACCTAAATTGCCAACGATTATGCTAACTACGCTAAACCCATGACTACTTTGTATTTGGTCCTCAAAAGGATAGACGTACAGGAAAGCTGTGACACGCACACACATCACACCTGTACAAGCATACATGAAAGTGGCAGCTTCCAGTGCCAGTTAGTGACATCATCTGGTCCCCGGGGGTGTATCTTTACAGCGGCACAGTGTCACACTGTGTGTGGAGGAGGCTTAAACTGACTGATCAACTGCGAGGAGAGGACGCTGCCTGTTGCAGCAGGTCCTCTATCTGCATGTAATGAACTTGGGGAGTTTCCAACCATTTAGCTGATTTGTACGCGCATTGACATTATAACTCTATTCAGAATATGCATACAAATCAATTATGAAGTAGCGAATGAAATAGTGATTTGTCCCGTGTTGTCTGCTGTGCCATCTTGTGCCCTCATTTGGCACGGTGCCTCCAAACAGCTTCATATGGTGGCTGAAGCAAGTTCAAACTACAGTCGACTTGTTGGACATCCCAGAGAGGACGCATTGAGAGGACCCGGGCCGCGCTTCAGGAATGCAGGGCCATTTTTAGACTGTTTATGCTGATGTTGTGTCACAGGCCAGTTCCCACAAAGACACACATACTGTCCCGCTCAGCGCTGACCTTGTCACTGGTCAGGAGCACTGCTGAGGTCGCGGGAAACCATGTTTCACTTTCTTACACAAGCACTTACCGCACGCCGGGGCTGTGTTTCCACATTTCAACTGATATCTTTTGTTGCCCCCTGTTATGTGCGTGCGTGTGCGTGCGTGTGCGTGTGCGAGCGTGCGCTTGTGTGTGTTCGGATTGTTTTTATAGAGGAGCATTGACAGTAAGGCCAAACCTTGACTCACAGCCTTCTGTCAGACCTTGTTTTTCTCCCACTCCTTTTATATTTTATTACACGGGATCGGTAAGAAACATGCAGAGACTTCTGTTTCTTGCCCAACACCTTCATTCTTTCTCTGTTACACTTGTCCCACTGACTTTCTTCAGCTCTGACTCTTGCTAGCCCTTCAATCTCCTTCTCTCTTTTTTGCTGTTTCCCTCTGCAAATGATGGGATAGAAATAGCTACTCCCCCTATGACCCATCTTTGTTTCTACCCTCTTGTGAGGCCAGCTTTCCAATCCTGTAGAGAAAGCTTGCGTGCCAAAGAAGCATAGCAATTGTCCTGCCAGTGCCACTTTCTGACCCTCTTTGTGCCCCCCTCCCTCTTATTCCTCTCTTTATATTTGATCGTCCTCCTGCCTCAACTTCTCTTTCTCCATGGCCCCTCCCTTTTCCGTCTCTCTGCCAGTGGCATTCCTTGTTTACCTGCAGTGTGCATGCGTCAGAGCGCCCGGGCCAGCTCAGCGTTAGCAGGGATGCTGTAGCACTGCAGAGGGATGAGAGTTCTCTACTGCTGCTGCAGTCTGACAGCTCCACGCTCCCTCGGGTCGTTGACCTCTAACACTGCAGCAAACTATTATACTGAGCTGGAGGTATAGCTTAAGCCCATCATCGAAACGAAATCTACAAAGTCGCCCATATCATACTTTATTTTACTATCATTCATACACTTCTATTAAATATTGAGGTAGCTGTTTTTTTTTCATGCCTTTATGTCCGTGTTGGTGCTGGATGCAGGCAGGCAGAGCGAGGCCGGGTTTTACTGGACCGGAGCTACTTCAGAGGCTGACTTTGTCCGGTCTAAATCACCTGCATGGCTGTCAGGGCCACAGCTGCTCTGCAAGCAGAAACATAATCAGCCACTCTATGCACCCTGTGTGTCTGTGAGCTCTCGTCAGCAGACACACAGAGCGATGAAGGGATGGTGACCACGCTGAGAGAAAGTGCCAGCGGGTATTCCATGGCACGTACTCTGTATGTTAAGTTAAACAATGTGGGATGTCCCCCCCCCCTCCACCTTCTGCTTCTCCTCCACCGCCTGTCTCTTCTTGCCTCTCTTCCTCTTCATTTTCCTCTGGCATCTTTCACTATCTCATCTCCATCTCTGCCTGCCCCACTACTCCACTAACCCCACCCTCTTTATCCCTCTCTTCTGCTCGCCCTCCTTCCTCCTCCCTCTCTCCTCTCCTGTCCAGTGGCGGCTCAATGATGCAGTGATTCATAGCTGCAGTAGGCGCTGCCTGGTGGTCATGTGACCAAAGCCTGCCTGACAACATGGAGAACAACACAGCCTGGCTGGTGTGTGCGCAGGCACATGCTCACACTATCTCATTCAAACACACACACACACACACATACAGAGGCATACGCTATCACGCTGGCGCATGATCATGCTCTCATCTTCCTCACAATCTGATACAAACAGCATCACACTCATACACGGATGGATCCACACCCTTCGCTATGTAGTCAGCTTGATTTTATCGGTATTACTTCCCATTATGACAGACAACCCTCTCAGCAGCATCTGCACAGTAAATATTACCGTCGCAGTGCAAACTCAGCCCTAATGCATTTTTCATAAACCTGTGCTTTGTCTTCATAACTTACTCTGGCATCACCTGTAGTTCCTCCTGCTTACTGTCACTGGCATTCGGTTCTGTTTGTTTTCTTTGTTGCTGCTTCCTGGTGAAACTATCTCAGGGTCAGACAGCTGATGGTTTTTACCCTGCAGCAGCTCATTTGCATTTTTTTTGCCACAAAGTTTGGTATGAAGACTTTGCTCATCTAGGGAATACATACTGATCTCAGAAAATAAATTAGTTTATTCAGTGCGTGTGTGTGTGTGTTTGTGTGTATTAGATTCTTCTAATTCCAGTCCTGTTGGCAAACTCTTTCTTCCTTGTTGGCAATGGATGCTTGATGTACTTTTCACAGTGGCACTGAAAAATAACTCTCTCATCCTTGTTGTTTATCTTTTGTGCAGGTGGAGCTGGGCAGGAAGCAGGAAGTGGTGGTTTATGACCAGAGTTCCAAAGAGGCAGGGCATCTGTCCAAAGACGGCTTTGTGCACATTCTCATGGGGAAGTTGGAGGGCATCTTCCACAAAGTTTCCCTGCTCACTGGTACGTGAGAGTGTGAGGAGCATGAGTGCGATGAAGGCAGTGTTTGTTTTTCTTTTTTTCTATGTCAACAAAAGGGATGAGTTCCTCCATCCAGAATGACCAAGTCTCTTTTAATTACCCCCTTCTTATTGCACAGTGGGCAAGTAAGTGTGCCTCAACTCACCCCGCTTGCCTGATTTGAGTGTAGTTCCACAGTTTGGTCATTAGATGGCACTGATGGGCCAGACAAGCATTTGTCTCCTCACAATATACCAGCGATTCCTCATTTCTTAACTGGCAGTAATCACAGGTTCACAGGTATGTGTGAAGATAGGAACGAGAGGAGGAAGTATAAAATCCCGGATACAAAGCCTCTGATGACTCTTTGATGTTTAAGCTTCCCCGGAGTCGTTCTCTTCCCCAGCATCACTGAAATAAAGCTGAAGCTTAATTTCAATCCTCTGGTCTTATTTACCACAGTTATTTTCCTGTCATAGTGTCCACTAAGCACACTAAGACTTATAATTGAGCCCCAGCAATAATAGCATAGTTGCGTTAATAACATCTTGAGTGTGGTGGCTGCAGCTTTTTAAGGGACATAACGCACACACCGACCAGCAGAGGCTTACGAGTCCGTCTCAAATGTGTCAGCGCAGAATGGGGAGCGTAATCTGCCTCAGTCAGGATTGGAAGTAAGACGGCAGAAGCATGCTGCTTGGGCAAATCTCTGCTCTCTTCCCTGCATCCCCACATCCCCATTCTTCTCTTCTTCTCCGTTCTCTCCCTCCGCTGGGAGATTAGCGCTTTTTCATGACTCATTCGATGTCGAGGATTGCCTCAAAGCACCCGGCATCCACAATTAGTCACAGAGATGTACGGAGCACATGCTAGGCACACCCACAGCCATGTTCAATATCACACACGCACACACACACACACACACACACACACGTCTCCAAAAGCCAAGACTTTCCTCCTCAGCTGTTTTGATTGATTATTATCATAACCTTCTTAATGAAACACCCCTTGTCAGCAATTCCCTCAGCTTCCTCTTTATCGGTCTCCTCAGCTGACACGTTTCATTAGAAAAAAAAAGGAATCACACTTTCGGTCCCCGCTTTTCTGCCGTTTCCACGACAACAGTGGCAGAGAATATTCCCCAGAAGGACTCAGCCAATGGCATTGGCTGTTGTTTGGGTGGTTGTATTCTTGGGGTCATTGGAGCTAGCAGCCTGCGTCCGTGCATACTTGATGTTTATGTATTTCTATGTGGGTGGGCAGAAGTGTGGGGGGGAGGGGGGGGGGGGGGGGGGGGGGGGGGGGGGGGGGGGGGGGGGGGGGGGGGGTTTGCGTGTACACGAATGCACGCTTGCATGTAAGCATTTGTGCATGATAACATGCGGATGAGTGCTGCAGGATTTGTTTGTGTGTCAAAGGAAGCTGCAGAGTTATCATGAGAGAGATGTGCATGTGCTCATTAAATCATTTTAATTAACAAGACATGATGCTTATTAGAGAACTATTTAAATCAGTTCTTTGTTTCACAATCAACAAAAGAAAAGAGCCTGTGGTCTAAAAAGGTGTATGTAGTTATTTTCCACTTGGGGTACAAATAATGTGTGAACTCACCTTAAGAGTCTGCCGTGGTACAAAGTCTGAGTGTGAACATACTCTTCAAACATCAACCACCTCAAGCATTCCAGCATTGTAATTTATAGCAAGTAATTGCTGAAGTTAATTACTAGTCATGTATCAAGCATAAATATCAAACAATCCCTGCTTGCAGCTGCTCAAATCTGAGAATTTGCAACTGGTCAGACAAAACAAGTAATTTGAAAAAATCTGATGGATACACAATAAATGTTATTAGTTGAGGCCCTTCTTCTCCCCTCTCTTTCCCCTCATTCTTGGCTTTGATTGTCTTTACTCCCCCTCTCACTTTCTTAAAGATTCAAGGTAAAAACAGTAATCATTCTCTCTCTCTTTCCCTCATTCCCCGGCGCTCACTCATTCCATTACCTCCCTCTTTTCCACCTCTCCCCCTGCCCCTCTACTGAACCTCAGATTTATGATGCTGATAATTCCTGCGATGACTTCATATCTGACGGACTTATTTTCAGCCTCACGTACGCAGACCACACAGTCACACGTACAGTACACACTCCAGAGCGCTGCTGCAAATCAAGTGAGAGGTAATGCGGGGGGGGACCATAGGAATGAGGGTCAGATGGAGAGATGAAAAGAAAAGAATCCATATATATGGCACATATTCTGTGTATGTGTGTGTACTGGGAACGCATTGATCTAAAAACAATCGGTGACTCCTCATAGGTTTCTCTCCATTCAGTGTCTAATCAGTAGCTCAGGCTCGGAAAGCACACCACGTCCTACATGTGGATGATGTCATGGAGCGAGCCGTGTCTCAATGTGTCTTTTGTGAATGAGACGAGTCATCTGGGCAGCCAATGACTCTCACCCTGTGTTTAGTTTGAAATATATATTCAGGCAGGATGTTGTGGTGGCAGTTGTGAAAATGATTACGTCTGCGCATCTCAATACATGTGTTTGTGTGCGCGGATATGTTTGTACATTATTACTTCGTTGGCTGTGTGAAAGTGTTTGTGAGAAACATGTCTCTCTGAGGACAGCAGTATTTTTACCACAGTAATGATCTCACCCAGTTGGAGCTCGGGCTGATGCGTCTTGCCTTTTTCAGAGTTCTGACTTTGTGTGTATTTTTGTAGAGGAGGAGAACATCGCTTGGTTGGAGCCAGCTGCCTCCCCAGCGGGTCTAAAGTTTGCATGTTTCCCACCAATCCGCAGCACACAGCCAAACCAAAGACAACACCGCCTGCTAGTGTGCAGCTAGCTGGTGTGTCAGCTAACGCCAACTGCGTAGCTGCTGAGTCCTGCGTCACATCGGCTCTGATGTAGACCTGCCAGGATGAAATGTGTTGATGTTGGCATGAAAGAACCTTGTGTTCCAGTTTTAGAAAGAATAAAAAGAGAGAAATAATCAAGAGAGAGAGAGAGGGAGGAAAAAGTGTGTAAAAACGCACTGATGTTCTGCAGAAAAAAAGAGCGCTGGATTATCGTTTCAAGAGAATCGGAGGTGGTGCTTAAAAAAACGGCAATGTGTTTTATTCATAGCGCACTCATTTTGTTGACATAGAATTAATCAAATAAAAAAATAATGTTCTGACAGGAAACAGAGTTACTTTAAGTCATGAAGGAAGGTGTAGGGACAAGAATGCAGCGGTGTATTTCATTGATCGTGTGTATGTGTGTGTGTGTGTGTGTGGAGTTTGCAGATGTGCAACACTGCTCCTAATCTTCCCGAGCGCCATCTGCCAGTGTTTTTTCACCAGATTACTAAAGCGTCACACGACTGGGTCAAAGAGAGAGAGCAAAGGAGACAAAAGGGAAATGAGATAGAAAGGAGGGATGGCGGCACGTGCCGGACGTGTCTAGATTCTTTGCACTGGGGAGACATTGAGGGCAGCGTGTACTTAACTTACAGTCTCCCATTATCCTTGATTCATGAGGACTAAAAATATGAGTTATTCAACAGATCAAGTTTGATGAGGGAATAACTGTTGAGGTTATTTATTAGGAAAAAATATGAAAACATTTTCTGGTTCCAAACTCCCAAATGTGATAATGTCCTGCACTCCTCTATTCTCTCCTACTTATTGACGAAATGACAAATACATTAATCACAAAAAGATATACAGATTAATTTGTTAGTCATCAGTCAAGGTGATATGTCCACAAGATGTAGCCCAGACAGGTATGTGGACCCGACAGCTGAACCGGCTTGGTGACACTTGAGCCGTGTCACATTTCAAACTAAGTCTAACTGGGTTTTGACTATGTAGTGCTTTCATGCTAAAAAGTGACACAATAAAGTAATTAATGTAATTGCTGAGTCCTGTATGCAGGTACATTTTCCCCGAGATGTTCATAACAGGAGAATAAATCTATTGACGGTGATGAGTATTAAACCTTTTGCTTTTCTCGTCAAGATTTAGTTTTGACAGGGAGTAGAGTCCAAAGTTTGATTGACATATCAATCTCGTACAACTGAAAAACTGCATACTGTGTATATATATGATTGCGGTACTGCAATATACATTTGTAGCTTGGAAGCAATTTGTTTTATTTTATGGGTTAGCATGCTGACTCCCACGCTGTCAACCTGCCAGCTCAGTGCAAAAGCACACAGGACAAGACATGGCGATGACATACTGATGGGAGGTATTAGGAGATGAAAGGTGCCTCTCTCTCATTTTTCCTCCGCTTGGACTCTCTTTTGCTCACACACACTAAACACACACAGGAGCTGCTGTGTGCCCCGGGTCTTTGATGAGATCAGGTTAGGGTGTGACTGCACCGACTCAGGTACAAAGGTCAATTCAGTTATGTGTCATTCTTCTGTGCTGTTATACAACGGGGCGGCGGCCCCTGTGTGTGTGTGTGTGTGTGTGTGTGTGTACGTGCGCGTGAGTGTGTGCGCGCGTGCGCGCTCTGTTGTGTGTGTGTGTTTTTGCTCGTGCGTGTGTGTGTGCTCGTGCATCAGAGAGAAGCTGAAGAAGTGAGGTAATCGTGGGAGGCCGAATCTCACAATGCAACCGTTCACAGGGACATTCCAATGAGCTACATAAGGAGGTCTGTTTGTGTCAGTGTGTATGTCTGTACGTGTATTTTTGTGTGTTTGTGCGCATGTCTGCATGAATATGTGCATATGAAGTAGTGCGTGCACGCGCATGAGGCAATCTTTGAGTGTGAAAAAAAGACCAAACAGACGGAGGAGAGCCATTAAGGAGATGTGGTAATACTCCTCATTTCATCATGAGTGTGTGTGTGTGTGTGTGTGTGTGTGTGTGTGTGTGTGTGTGTGCGTGTGTGTGTGTGTGTGTGTGTGCTCATCAAGTGGTTACATTTATGTGTGTGCATGAGTCGGAGTGTGTGTGGTCGGAGAGGCCGTCATGCTGACCCGTGTTCGTCAGCCTCCTCAGAGCTGAAAGTCTCACTTTAAGGTCTCCTCTTCTTCTCCTTCTGGAGCGCAGCAGGAAGTCTCCACATCTTCCAACCCAGAAACACGCTCACACACACGCTCACACACACGCATGCACACGCTCGCACACCTGCAGCGTTCTCCACTGCAAGTCCGTGCGGTTGTTCTGCTCCCGACAGACACGGATCACGATGTTTATGTGATTCAGAAACTGCCAAATGCTGAACTGTTTTCGCAGGAAGTGCATTCTTTCTCTCTCTCGTGGCTGCAAGTCAAATCCTTTCAGGGCTGGACGGCGATATAAATTGCCGTAGATCACGTGTATGATTGAGATCAGGTTGACCTGATCGATCAGTGACAGTTATTTATCACTCGGTGCCTCCGGCTGTGTTGTGATTGGCTACAGTGCGAGTCAATGAGGTTGCGCACCAATTTTGGTTTTGTGCCGGAGGTCCACATTCTCCCGGCCACCCTCCTTCATTTTTCCTCTTTCCACCTTCTCCGTCATCCCCCTTCTTGACCTTCTAACCTGCCCTCTCTGCACCTCCTTGCCCCTTTCTCTCCCCCCCCTGCCTTCCCCTCCCTCTGACCCCTCTCCATTACGCCGTGGGGAGCTTCAGCAGATCAATGATTTCATTGAGAAGTTGCCAGTGGTGCCATTAGGAGGTGAGCTCACCTTCCCCGGGGAGATCTGACACATTATTCTCAATGACCTCGCCTTCCCCTCCATCCCCCCTTAAGCCCCTTACCTCCCCCCCCCCCCCTGTTTCTTCCTCTCTTTCCACTCCTCCTCCTCCTCCTCCTCCTCCCTCTCTCCCCTCTTCTGTTTCACGGTGCTGAGAACAGAGCTCTATTTTTAGTTCCAGACTCCTGCGGTCGTCACATCTGGCGCCAGTGGCCTCGGTGCTCTCACCCTGGCCTGTAGATACACAAACATGCAAGGACACACGCACACACACTTGCCACACCCCAACAAGCACCAAGGGAGCATAAAGGTCAAATAAAATGGCCTGCAAAATGATCTATGACATCACCTCCCGGCTCTAAAAAGTGTTACAGACTTAGAGAGTCTTTGGAGCTGCACGGTGGCACAACGCTCCATTTTCTGCAGTCGCTCTGCAGGTATTTAATCTCCTTTTTTAGGCTCACACCTTGAAGAGTGATTGTGCAAATGCTTAACTCACACACACACACACACACTTGCAAATGCCGGCACATATGGACCAACTCACACACACACACACAATATGGTAACAGGGCCCAGAGGAGGCCTGTACTGAGTTGAGTTTTATGTAACAATGTTTTGTTTCTGCCAGTGTTCTCACCCCCTCCCTCGTCTGTCTCATTGGCCTCACATGATGAGCTTGATGTAATTTCCCCCTTCTTTCCCTCAAAACCGAAAAACAAAAACAGGCCAGCATGTGTGAGCGTGTGTGTGTGTGTGTGTGCGCGTGTGTGTGTGTGTGTATTTATGTGTGTCGTTGCCAAATGTTTCCACCATGACGTGATCCCACTGCTCTGCTTGCCTCCTGCTCCTCTTCTTCTTCTCTTCCATCACTCAGAGTTCCTTGCTGACTTGGAGAGGCCACACACACAGACACACGCATACGCACACACACACACGCACACACACACACACACACACACAGACACACGTGAATCACAGTCATACATACAGTATATTCTAGCATGCAAAGAAAGAGAGAGACACTTTTCTCCCAGTTGCACGCACAGAAGATGTGTATACATTCCAATCAGTGTGGATAAAGATTACAGCTCAAGAGGTCAGTGCAGGCAGGCACACACACACGCACACACACACACACGCACACACACACAAACACACTCACATAATTTAAGATTATATGTGCAAAGTGATCTTTCTGTTCATCTCTTACTGTATTGCATGCACACAGAATGAACAGCACGTACTATGATTTTTTTCAACCAAAATGATCTTAATTTGCCGTTCCCAGACACATACAAGAAAGTCTGAGACATGTTGCATTATTCCCTGGAAATAACCTCTTCGTATGGTACAGTCTGACAAACTCACTAAAACAGTAGGTTTAGGCTCTATAAAAATAACAATAAAAATGACATGCATAATAACCTTTGCTTTATTTTCTTACAAGATGCAGTTTTCCTGTTTTGTACAAAGTAAAGCTTGTGGAGAAACCCTGGGGGACAGTACTTGTGCCACAGTGCCTTACATACTTGTTTAAGCTGCTTTGTGTATACAGTCCATCCACAGTGCATACCTTCTGGCTCCTGCTGCATTTTAAATCTATCTAGAAGCCTTTTGAGCGTCCCAACTCGCCCCTGTCCCGGAGTCGTCCAGCATGGAATAAAAATAGTTTGTTTAAACTGTTACCTAGGCAGTGTCAACACATCAGGTCAACAGGAGCTGAAGTTGAACAGCGGGCTAACCGAGGCCGGTTTCTCCGCGCTACGCACCCATCGGCACCTCATAACTCGAACTTCACCATGAATTCGGGCCAAGCGCTCTGCAGTTCGGTTGCCACTGCAGCATTCATCCCGATGACTCTGACACACATGTGGAGTGGAAATGTTCAGGGGCAGAAGAAAGGAGTAGCTCAAAATGATGCTAGTTTATGCTACCCAGAGCTGGCCTCTGTCCACCAGATTCCATTCATGCTCGGACTGCCCGCTGCTCCTGTCGTAGCGTCATTCCCTGGAACAATGGTGGATTCCTGTTTATCTCTGTACCGTCGTCATGCTTGAAGCTGATGCACTTTATACTTTGTCTGTGCTGCATACTCATTTACCCGAGTGGTTGCCACGTTTAGTTTTTCTCAGCTGTTTAAATCCGATTTAGACTGCACCTCCAACATGTGGATCAGGTTATATTTTGTGGCAGCCTTCTGTTGTGTGTTACATTATGAGAAAATCCATGTTATTGTGCAGTTGCTAATAATGTTCCAAAAAACGATGGCTCATTGGCATTGAGTAGAATTGCTGCCTTGAGCAGAGCAGAGAGTTTAAATCCTCTGCGGTTTAGCACGTTCCCTGGTATGTACACAGACTTGTAACTGAGGTCTTATTACCGCGATTTCATGCTGACCACACACAAACTTTTGAGCTGAACCTCTGGAGCTGCCGCTGCTTCCTGATAAAAGTGGGAGATTTTCCATCGCCACAGCAACAGGCTAATTTTGGAGTTCCAGGCAAGCCCATGGCCCCAGATTGAGGAATGCAGCACTTTGTGATCATTCCTGGTCCTCCTGATATCTTCCCCCTTTGTGCACACATAAACACACCCACACACACACACACAGATACCCACATGCATAGTTGAAGGCAGCCTACAAAGAGGTCACTTCCCCCTTCTGTTGTGTAACTATTTCCTGTTTCTGATAACGTGACATCAGGGCTCCCGGGAGGTGAAATAGGGAGACGGAAACGGAACTCGGCATGTATGGATACAAATCTATGTTGTGAGTGTTTGTGTATTTGCACAACTGTGTCTTTTGAGTTAGGAGTAAAGGAAAGGAAAAAAAAGTCCAAAAGTACTACCATTCGCTTTAAAAAGTCATTTTAAAAGCGCCGTAAAGGCGTTGGCGGATAGCACAGCTTGCCCAGTTCCTCTAACGGCATGGCGTCATTCCTTCTCTATTGTTCTTCTGTAGCTGGTGGAGTGATGTCACTGCAGCATTGTGGATGTGACACAATTACACACACACACACACACACAGTCTCCAGGGCCTGTAATGGCAGGAAAGCCAGCCCTGACCGCGGGTGTTGCGATATAGCCACTGTCACCATGTCCTGTACGCCCAAATGCAGTCTCCAGGGTGCGACGCCTTATTTCTGCTGCATGTCTGTGTGTAAGAAGGCTCTGCTGAATGACTACAACTTCAGTAATGGGTTTGCATTCTGTGAGTTGATGTGCAGGGTTTGTCCGTTTTTTTATATCTCTGGAACATTAGCAGAAATATTTGTTTAACATTTCTATTGGGAAAAGATTTATTTGAAGAAAAGCGCTGTTACGCATTTGAGGGCATGAGTCATGCTGTGTGTGCGGATGAGATAATAGGAGTCGTTGTGTAAAAGAATATATTGGGGGCAAACGGATCTCACCAGTCAGTGACCGGCACAGACAGACTACAGAGAAACACCCTGGTCCAGTTGGAGCTCATTATGAGACAGGTAGACCAGACACCAGTGTGTGTGTGTGTGTGTGTGTGTGTGTGTGTGTGTGTGTGTGTGTGTGTGTGTGTGTGTGTGTGTGTGTGTGTGTGTGTGTGTGTGTGCGTGTGTGTGCGCGTGTGCGTGTGCGTGTCCAACAGAGGACCAGATGGCTCGGCTTCCAGCACTGCTGTCAGGACAGTGCGTCTCTCAACCTTCCTGCTGCGCTGATGGGGACCTACCTTACATTGAACTGATCTTAGACCTGCATGTCAGTCTGCATGTAGCAGCTCATCTGTGTGTTCGGGGTGTTATTGCCTTCAAGTGCGTCCAGTTCAGGCCATTAGCATTTAGAATGAAATAACCATCCGTTATGCTCAAGTGAATCTGTGTAGACAAACTCACCTCTGGGGAAATTAGATGAAATCAGAGTTTGCGCACACACACACATGTACACACACATTGTTCATCTTTTCCCTCCTGCAGACGGATGTGCATGGTTCCTGCTCTTATTTACCCTGTATTATCCCTCTCATGCACACACACACACACAGATGTATTACTTCTCTATAGACATCCTCAGAAAACAGCTGCGAGCCGCCTCCCTCTCGGCTAAAATTAACATTCCCTTTTATACATTCACACTTTTGCACAAAGTGAATGCCAGGCTTTATATGCATGCAAACATACTGTACGCACATGCCTGTGGTGGCCAGCAGCATTTCTTTTTTATCCTTAACAGCCCACCTTTTTCTCCACGCACACACACTGCTGAACATCTCCAACTAGGATTTTTAAGTAGTTCATCTGGTTTATGAGAGCCCGTCTGGCACTGAAAGCCCCCCTTGGTGTGTTTGATAGCTTACCCTCTTCTCTTTCTTTGTGTGTGTGTGTGTGTGTGTGTGTGTGTGTCTTTGTATACGCACTTGCTTGAGTGTATCTGTGTGTGGAAACAAGTTTCTTGCCAGTGAGATAGATTTACTGCTGCAGAAGCCCCGGGTGCTGAGCTCCTCCGGGGGGTTAAGTTGTTTGGAGGGCAGGGGGTCTTCTGCATGACTGATGAGTGCGGGCCTCCCTCCAGGCTGCACAGATAGAAATTAAACAAACGCATGCATGAGCACACACGCATGACCGAGTGGTGCATCAGTGCTGCCTTAGTAGCATACACCCCTCCTCCCGCCTGCTCTTTACATCAAAGTAGCACCTCCCTCCATCATCCTCTCGTCTTCACCTCCTCAGCCTCTATTCCCGACGTAATCGGCTCGGGTCGTCTGTCTGAGAAGGGAAGGAAAGAAGTTCTAATAAATGTAGGTGGGAGGAAAGCACTTGGAAGAGGAGAGAACATCGACGTTTTGACATTTTTTATATTGGTGACCGACCGTGCAATACGAAACCAAACCAATACCAATTTTTTGGTTTCTTAGAATATAAATGTTTTATTTGTGATTAGGATATTTTACTCAATAAAATTTTTAAAAGTCTTAATTTTGAAAAGCTTCCTGATTTAGATCTCTACATACTCAATCAAATAATTAATTAAAATAGACGTACAATCAGTCCAGATTGCACTTTTTTATACACGCGATTGCTCACTCCACCATTAATTTCCCCTCTCTATATGACTACGTCATTTCAGTTACCATCTCCCTATGGATTCAAACACCCCCCAATTACATCCAGCACCCCCAGCTACCTAACCTCCCCCTCCTCTCCTCCAGCACCTCCCCCACCCTCAATTGCTCCATCCCTCCATCCATCCTCCCCTCTACCTCCCCTGTGGACTACCTCACCCCCCAGGCATGGCAGCTGTGTTCTCCTGTAGGCATTACATCACTGCAAGAGCAGCCTCGTTACTGATCCCCTGACAACCAGCACACACACACACACACACACACACACACACACACACACACACTTGTGGACATATGCTTGTGTTTACACAAGTTGGAGCAAATAACTGTCCACCCTGTCCTGTCTAACCCCCCCCCCCCCCCAGCAATGTCCTCTCTTGTCTTCCTCTCACCTTGCACCGTTCTTCCTCTTCCCACATGGTCTAAACACATGGGTGCACACACACACACACAACCACAACCACACACACAAAGATAAACTCACACACACAATAACCCTTCACCCTAACCTACCCTATCCGGAGAATGACGTCTCTCCTTCCTGTGATATCCTGACAGATGATCTGTGGTGTCGGATGACGCTCCTGTCGCTGCCTGTCTCAGCGGGGAGGGAAGGGTGTACGGGCGCTGACAGAAGATATTAAATGAAAGATATTTTATTTATATCATGATGTTAGTACCTTTAGGTTTTTGCAAATATTGGAGACCTGCATAGACTTGTTTGGGAATTATTATTATTATTATTTGCGACGCACATGCAAAATAGAAATGGGTTTCACTCAAAAATAAAAAAGTGTGAATACAAAATATATTTTACAGGAAATAATGGGTGCAACTGGAAGTCCTCTTACAGGATAGAAAACATGCAACGTGGAGAAAGAAATTATAATATTTTACTGTTATTTTACAAAACTATGTTATAATGAATGTTTACTTAATATTATACATTAAGTAAACATTCAATATAGCAAGTTGAAGCATTGCAGGCAAAGTGTAAAAGAGGGAAGGCGATGGATCAGAGAGAAGATGGCAAACAACTTCCCGGTCACACCGTGTCAGTTTACGGTGCCATTACTTCAGTACGTGATATATTTGCATCCACGACACATGTGATACAACTTCACAGGCATAAGAGTAGATTGGAATGTGAAAAGATGTAATCCAAACATGTATTTCCTTGTTTTCTCTCCAGTTGTCAGGTGCAGACAAAGTCTCTCGCATGTCAATCTAACATCTAACAGTCTCGGTGCCTCCGGTGCAGAGAGGCTGCGCCATGTTCTTCTCGTCTCCAAGGCCCCTTTGGCCTTTACACCCCTTCTCTCTTTCTGTCTTACGCTGCTATCTCATACCCATCTCCACTCTGTTTTGACTGGTCTCTGTGTAAACTGTGCGTTGTCCCAGTAACTCTCCCATAAAAGCACGCTCTAAATCTAAGAGATGTCAGTGGAAGGGGGAAGGGGGGGGATTCCCGGAGTGACCGTCCTGACTATTTCGGTCGCAGCAGGGCACACATGTGCAGTCAATAAAAAAGGCCCGGCTGTCATTTATAGCGTCTTGGCTGTAATCCTCTAATTAACACGCCTCCTATTCTGAGCCCCGTTACCCTGCTGGGTACCGGAGGAGGAGGAGAGGGGGTGTAAAGAGAATGAGGGCACGGTGTTTGCTCCAGGAACTCAAAAGAGTTTGAACACCAGCAGCTACTTTGTTTTGTTGCTGTTGGCTTCCACTGCTGTGGGTTTGCAGGTGTTAGGAAGCGGTGTGCTCCAAAGCTGGTTTTATACGGCGTCGAGCCACACAGACAGAACAAGCGAACGGAGGTGTTCGAAAAGTTCAAAGCGGGGCGATGATCGCTGTGTTCGGAGTGTCGTGACCCGAAGTTGACCTCTGTGGAGGGCCAGAGAGTGTGTGTGTGTTTGTGTGTGTGTATGTGCGCGTAAAATCACCCTTATTTGTTCTTCGGTTCGACATCCTTCCAAAAACCAAAGTCTGCATTTTTCACAAAGCTCATCATCACCAAGTGACCTATTTCCTCTCCCACTCTCAGTGACCCGTGCTTGAACAGAGGGTGACGCAAGGCTGTTCTCACCCGAGTGTGATCGTTCAGGGGTCTGCAGTGATGAGATGAGGTCAGTCGGTTAGCATGCAGCTGGCCCCCTAACTAGACATCTTGTATAAGCTCATTTGCCTCCTTTCTTTTCTTCTTCTTTTTTTTTTTTTGGAGCGTGTCTCTCTGTGGCGATGACTGAATGCACTTGAAGCCCATCTGACCTGGTTTGAATGTAATCAGTGTGCCGTGACGTCTCAACCTGAGACTGAGCAGACAATCAGACCCGACATTTCACTGGCCCCCTCGTGGCAGGTGCTATTGTCGAATCGGTGCTCTGTGTTACGAGCAAGATGTTAAATGACCTAAAATGGTAGCAAAAAAAAGAACCACCATGTTAAATTGATCTGTTATACAAACCTGTGTTAACTTATTTGGGCTTATTAAGAATGTATTTAGAAGAGCTGTTTGCATAATAATCCCTTAACTTCCAGTTAACATTTAGCCCTGTCCAGCGGTTGTGTTAAGTCCTGTGCTGCTTTGTTTCCATAGCTGGACTTGTGGCCTACATGTTTGTCATTCCATAGTAAAGTACCAGAAGGCGGTGTGCCGTGTCAAATGCAATGATGGCTGCCGACCACGAGCTTCTTTGGTCTTCTCATCACCTCTAGCCTGCTCTTCCACTTTTGTATGCCTTTGTTTCTTTTTCTCCCTACTCCTCCCTTCTCTCCAGCTTACATTTTGCTCTGCTCTCATTCCTCCTCAAACACGAGAACACAGTGTCCAAAGACTGGCGCATTAGACATCACATTCCCTGAGATAAAGAGATAAATCATCTTTCAACATCCTGACAGTCTTAAACCTCCTTTGCAGGAGGTGTAATATGCTCAGAAGCTACAGTACTTTAAGGTGAGCAACCTAATGCAGGTATTCAGCTTCTGCTTACTGTTATGCTGTGAACCTTTATTAAAATCTACATCAACTTGTTTGGTATTGAATAGGAATTAGATGTAAAAATGATATAGGATATTTGAAAAGCAAAAGCCTGCATCCCATTTATAGGCCCTTTCCTTTCTCCCCTGTTATCGACAACACAGAAACTATGCAGTGTAGCAGTGTGTGTGTTTGTGTGGTGTGTAAGTGTGTGTGTGTGTGTGTGTGTGTCTGCTACACAGCCTTATAGCTGTGTCTTAGCCTCCATCCTGCTCTGTAGCGAGGCCCCTGAGGTGGCTACATATTTGTTGGGTGAGTAAGGAATGTGGTTACATGCCTTAGACATTAGCTATGACGGAGCGCTGGCTCCACAAGAGAGGGAGGGTGCAAGGGAGGTAGCAGAGGAGGAGGGAGAGAGGGAGGGAGGAAGGGAGGGTAGAGTCTGAGCTCACGGCAAGTGAGCTCATTCCCCCCCAGAGCTCGAGGAGAGAGTGTGCAGCTCCGTCATCCTCTTTGCTGAGAGAGAGAGAGAGAGAGAGAGAGAGAGGGGAGGGAGAGGGAGGAGTGTAAGCCCAACGACTGAGCGAATGAGAGACGGGGAGAGGGAAGCAGCACAACAATAGTGGGCTGCTCTTCTGGCCGTGGACTCACAGAGACAGAGAGAGCGCTCAGAGAGACACACAGACGCTCTGTAAACCAGCTGCAGACACATTACAGCTGGGCAGGACAGACTTATTCACTTTTGTTCTTCCTCCTGCTCTCTGTGTGGCTACCATTCTTCACAAAACCACAAAATTGCTGAGCTTTGACGCAGGAACATTTTTAGGAATTTTTGTGGTCATTTTGTGGGATCTTTGCCATTGGTGGACTTGAGGAGCGTGCCCACAGACATTTTGGATTAGTTTTTGTTGTACCGGGTCTGTTCTCGGAGGGTCACCGTTTGGACACTGTGACCACTGACTTGAGTGCACTTGAACTTCAGCAGGAGTTTTGTCTACTTGGGATTGTTACACACAGTGTAACAATCCCAACAATCACTGTGGGCTCACCTCAATAACCCCTCTAAGAAGAACACTTCTGTTTGTTCTTTCTGACACTATTCTGCGTGGCAAGGCTCACTCCATCCCTGTGAGTGCGTGAACCAGAGTGTGTTCTGGGGGATGCCTCTGGATGTGGTGATTGCCCCAGCGGAGGACTGTTTTTGGCCGGACCGGCGGGACACAGACATGAGGCTGAAGATCAGGGTCCGCCGGATGAAACAGGGGAGAGAGCTAAGAGGTGTGTATCCACCTGGACACTGCAGGAGAAGTGATGTGTGTGGTGTGTGTGTGTGTGTGGGGGGGGGGGGGGGGGGGGGGTTGAGAACATCCATTTCTGCCTAGTAACATGTTGAGGATGTAGGCCTTTGTGTACAGAGGTATTAAAGTCAGATTTTATATTCTATAAACACAGATGTTGCTGGGGATTTGGCTGTGAAATGCACCACTGTCAAATACAGTTGAAGGTGTGTATGAGGGGGAAACCACTGATAGCAGTGTGCGCTGCAGATGAGCACAAAGGCACAGTGGGCTCCCACGTAATGACGTATTCCAGTCCATGCACGCTGCAAATGAAAGATGGATGTGATTTGAGTTTTAAGGACATCTAATGGATCAATAGTGGGATGTACTGCAACAAAAGGCGAAAAGAATCCATCGCCAAACCCGCTAATTGTTTTCCCACCTTTTTTGTTTGCGCAGTTAATGTGTTTAGAGGGAAAGAATAGGAAGAAAGGGGATTAAGGGGATGACATTATAAAGACGAGAAGCGATGAGGAGGAAAGAGCGTAAAGGAAAAGCACTCCCGGGGGAAGAATGAGAGCCGTGACCTGCGGTATGACATAGTGCTCATGCTCTCTCAGCCTGTGGTCATTGAGATGTAAAACTATCACAAAGGCTCTTTCTGTTTTCTCTTTCTTCTCCTCTGCTCTTGGCTTTTGTCTCCCTTCTGCTCTCTCTCTCTCTCTCTCTCTCTCTCTCTCTCTCTCTCTCTGCAGAAGGTTGTCTTGTGGAGATTAAGTTATCAATATGTGTGCAGTGTGCACTGCAGGTGTTTAACATAACACCTTTCATACAGAGCGATGAGGCAATGCAGAGCTGTGAGGAATGTAATCTTTTCTTTTTTACAACGCACTGCATATTGCACAAATTATCTATGCAGTCATTGAAATGCTGACGTTATAGTTGGATCCTTTAGTTCATAAATGTATGAGAGTTTGTGTATACAGTTTGTATGCAATTGTCGATGCTACACATGCATATCAGAAGGCTGGTGTGTGTGTGTGTGTGTGTGTGTGTGTGTGTGTGCGCGCGCATGTGCAGTCCATCTCGTCGAGGTTTTGCATCTGGAAGTGTCAAACTGTCTCAGAGAAAACTAGGGGGAAAAAATGACACATTTGTCATCAGCAGGTGAAAATAGAATTGTGTCTTTCACAGGTTATTTTGAGGCACTGCAACACGTCTCTGTGGAAATAGATAGGCTAAATTACAGGAGGGTTTATACTCCTGTGTCGTAATAACACGGTACTGCTGAAACAGCAGTTGATCAAAGTGACATACTCCCGCTATCTGTCTGCAAAGATAGAGGAACAATAAACAGCTCACCCAACAGCCAGGGCGGCGTGTTAATCACACGTTCCCGGCTATCACCTGACGCCCACCATGGAAAGCGATGACATCACCCCACTACCTCATCAATGGGCTGTCAATCTACACATTTCTGACAGACTCCCCCCCCCTCCCCCTAAAACACACACACACTCCAATCGCTTCTCCAGGCTGCAGAACAGCCTTTGTGAAGCTGAGTGGGACATGTGTGCAATGATGTCATGTTGGGAGGGTGAGGGAGGAGGGGGGAGGGGGAGGGTCACATTGAGATGCTAATGTCCCCTCATAGTGTTGGGGACAGCTGGAGGGGCACAGAGGATGGCGTCATGTCTCCCCCGATATGAACCACAGAGGAAAGCGATGGAGGGGAGCGGGGACTCATTCAGGCAGATCAATGCCCCCAGGCTGCCGCGGGCTGTGTGTGTGTGTTTGTGTGTTTGTGTGTGTGTGTGTGTGTGTGTGTACACGCCTGCCTTGTTTGTGTGTGTGCCCCCCATGTCCATTAACAGACGAGTTAAAGAGGGCAACTGAAAGCTACACAGAGACTGAAACACACAGGGGCGAGAGGGAGGGGGTGAGCTTGTATTGACGAGGCAGTCAATTGCTCCAACTGCAGTGATGTAACAGCAGAGCTCCCATTAACCATAATAGCCAGGCAGGTGTTGTGTGTCTCTGTTCGTCCGGTCAATATCTCCGGGATTCCATATCCATTCATCTTTCAGCTTTCTGCATCTATGCTCTCAGTAGCACGGTCCTCAAAAAGCTTGAATTTAATCCAAATATCTGCCACCAAACTCACACTGTTCATGTCAGTGGGATAATAACCTGCACTATTCAACTGAAATGTGAATATTTAGCTGGAGGAAATGACTGATGAGGAGGAGGGAACCAGCGAACAAAGGAGGCCTGAGTGCTCGGCTCTGACAGGGCAAGAGAGGAAAATAAGCAGTTGCATAAGTGATGAAGTGGGCAGAGGAAAACGGAAAAAGGAAGTCACTGCTGGCTAGCATTGCCAATGGTGACACAGTGCCCTCTTTCCCCGGTTGTGTGTTTTCTTTCTACCCCCCAAAAAATTCTCCAAGTGTGTGTCAAAATTGGGTTAGTCACATCCTGTCCAAGTACATTTTCCAGAAGTACATGATGCATACAAAACATGATCCGGAGGCCCAACGGAGTTTGAATATTATTTCTGTGTGGCAAAAGATCATGACTTCAGTATGTGACTGCAAATGACAGCAACCTTTATATCTCTCTTCTTATCTGTTTCTGTTCATTTTGGAGTTATAACTGTAGGATAGGATACAACGGACAGACTGACCTGTGCAGCCAGCCAGTTAGCTTCATCTCTAGAGTTTAATGCAGCAGTGTGTCCGTCTCTGCTAGTTATCGTGCTGCACTGAAGGTGAACTCATCTCTCCCAGTTGACTTTCTGATGTCATCCTCATGGACAGCTGGGCTGGTGTGTGTCACTGGGTATTTTCAGTGACCTCAGGGTGAGTGTACAGTGTGTTTATGCATGTGCTTTGTGTGCTTATATTGGAATGGACGGATGTGTCATCGTTGTCTTGGAGAATGTGAGGCCATGTCTCTTTGGGTTATTTGGTGCTCACTGGTGTGTGTGTGTGTGTGTGTGTGTGTGTGTGTGTGTGTGTGTGTGTGTGTGTGTGTGTGAGCGTGCACGTGTTTGTGCCCTTTTGAAGGCTTAGTGTGTGTTTTATGCCATCTTGACAGCACTCAGAGGGACACGATGGGCCAACTGTCATCAACATCTCTGCCGCCATGGCAACCTTAAGTAGAGTGGGGTCAGGTGACGAGGTGACAATAACACGCTATCTCCTGTGTGACTAACGTCCATTTGTGGCGGCTGTGTCAAGCTTTGACTACAAGGAAGGTGTTTGTAATTGTGTTGACGTAATGTCACTGTAATGTGAGTGCAGGCAGTCCTGTTCTCTTATCTCTGACTTCAGTCTCCCTTCATGCCAGTAACCCCTTACTCACTCTCCCAGTCACACACTGGCTTACCAGTCTTCCTGCCGTTTGGATGCTTATTTAACAGGAGATGAGGTCAGCTACAGAAATCACGGCTGTAATTATTAATCCAGACACACACAAAGGGGCGAGAATATTTTTAGACAGTATTTTCATTCGCATGTTCACTTCCCTTCACACACAAACACACTTTCTCTTCAGTATTAAACACACACTGTCTCCACTGTGGAACGTCCTGTCTTCGGCCCTTCGAACAACTTTCTAACAATGTCCTCGCACAGAAAGGGAAATGGTTACTGTGTGACGTGAGGCGTTTCTTGTTGATTTAACCGTCTTCAGGAACATACAGCTTCCTCACAGTATATACTATGCCTGTGGTGTGAGCTATATGTAGCACCATTTATTTTATTTTGATGTGTGTGTGTGTGTGCTACACTCTAGCAGTTGGGAACAAAGAACCAGGAAGAAACCCTTCAAAGAAGTATCCTTCCTCTCGCTGTTTTATCAATTACTGACATTGTAGCACCGCCCATAGGATTACTAGAAAGAGGCTCTGGTGGAAATGTTACAATGCCAGCACACTGTGAACTACAAATGGCTACTCTCTAGAGGCCAAAAAAGGTGAAATCATACACATACACACACACACACACACACACACCCTCTAGCATTGCAGCTATCAGCCTTTACTTCTTTGCAGTAACCTGTCCTTCCTGTATCTTTGTTAGCTGATCACTCTTTCTACATCCATGCATCTCCTGTTCCCTCCACCCCCCCTATGGTGAGCGCTGATGTCATTGCTCCCCGGTTGCAATTAATAGCTGGAAACAGACAACAGTCCTTCACTTTGCACTTAAAGGGACAGTGCGCCCATAAAAGCACTGGGTCATGAGGATGCACCCAGTCTCAGAAAATGTGCTGTTGGGTAATAGCGCAAAAATACCGAAGTATCTATTCTCCGAGCGTTTGCACAACTAAACTTTTGCAGCTTTTTAGATCGCTTGAGGCACTGTGTGTGTGTGTGTGTGTGTGTGTGTGTGTGTGTGTGTGTGTGTGTGTGTGTCGGCCAGACATTGCACGAGTAGTGCAGCTTAGTGTGTGTTACAACAGAAGGCAATGTCATGCCTCCACTGTGCTGTGTGTGCGACTTGAGATCAATGATGTCATGTCTCACTCACTCTCACTCTGTGACCGTGCACATGCGCACGTTTGTGCTTCGTCCCCGATTGGGTCAGGCAGGGCTGAACCAAGATTAGGTTCTTATCTCCTTTCTGGAGCTCAGGGTTTCCTTGAAACACTCCACTCCATTCTACACAACCCTTGGCAAGGTCATTACCCACTCCTCAACTCACACACACGCACGCCCCCACCATGTCTCGCTGGCCCCCACCCTGTAGTTATACAACCGCGGTACTGTAGAGTAATGATTTGTGTGGGTATTTATGTATGTGTGTGTGTGTGTGCAGGAGTGGGGGCAAGCAGTGCCTATGTGTGTGAGTGGACAGAGAGGTACAAACAGTGAGAGTGAAAATTGAGCATATGTTAACGGCAAGATTATGTGATCATGTCTTCAGATATTATCTTCTTGGAGAGTATCATCTTGTGTGTGTGTGTGTGTGTGTGTGTGTGTGTGTGTGTGTGTGTGTGTGTGTGTGTGTGTGTGTGCGCGCTGTGTGGTTGTCAGGGGGATGTTACTGGGCCTCTGTCCTGGCCCTGCACCTGTGGCCTCTCTCATTCCCCCAGCCTGACGCAATGCACTGCTACAGGACATGAGCTCATGCAGGATACAGAGCCACACACACACATATGCCAAAAGTGGAGCCGCCTGCCTCTTAAAGGGCCAGACATACACATTCCTGGCCGCCCAGCAGTCACCCTAACTCGCACACAGAAGCACAGAGAGCCTCTTTTTTGCTCCTGTTGCACTAAGCAAGACCCAGACATTTTAGCCCAGATTCACCTCTGAAAGCCTACCGAGCGTCTGTTTGCTCTGCTAATGATGTTCTTGATTGGTTCATGAGAGTCTTTGCAGAGTTCCCAGGGTGTTGTGTAACTGCTCTGTGGAAAACCATTAGTGTACCTAACCCATTCTCTCCTTCTCTTCTTTCTCTGCAGGAGGTTTTGCTGCTTTCTCCTCCTGTTTTCCTGGCCTGTGTGAAGGGAAACCTGCCACTGCTCTCCCTATGAGCTTGTCCCAGCCCTGCTTGCATGTGGCTAATGTAGGGCCCACTTGCATCCTGCCACACCTCTACCTGGGCTCACAGAAGGACGTCCTCAACAAGGTAGAATTGTGTTTGCATCCGTTCACTCATGTTATCACCATCATTGAGAGATAACTGTCTTGTTATGGTTACCTGGCAACAAAACGTGTTCTTTAACTCATCTATCTCTCTCTCTCTGCAGGATCTGATGGCTCAGAATGGTATTACCTATGTGCTGAATGCCAGCAACACCTGCCCCAAGCCAGACTTCATCAGCGAGAGCCACTTCATGCGCATCCCAGTCAACGACAACTACTGCGAGAAGTTGCTTCCCTGGCTGGACAAAACTAATGAATTCATAGGTATGAGGAGGGGAGATGTAATAAAACAAGAATGTGTTTGGAATGAAGATTAGTAGCTCAAAGCACAATAGCCACTGAGGGAAGTGTCTTTATAAGGAAGTGAATTCCTCTCAAGTTATGTGTTGAAGAATGCTTTGATATTCACTACGACATTGTCACAGTTCATTAAAGTTCACGTAACAGTAGCGAGACGGGTATGACACATCCAGTCAGGTGTTCCCCCTTGTACTTTTCCAGTAAATGTCAGTTTGCTTTTATTAGCCGTTGAATGTCCCCAGACACTTTGTGCTAAACATGCGTGTTCATACCAGTTTGTTTCCCCCTCCCCAACAGACAAAGCTAGGGTGTCAAACTGCAGAGTCATTGTGCACTGCCTGGCTGGAATCTCGCGTTCGGCAACCATCGCCATTGCATACATCATGAAGACAAAGGACTTGTCATCAGATGATGCTTACAGGTACGCTTGCTCCTCCCACCCAGCACCAGCACATAATTCTGTATTGTGCATCACTAAAACTGTTCACAGCCTTCAGACCTGACAAACCATGGACAACAGATTAAGTCTTGTTAACTAATCATTTCCAACTCTTTTCCTCCTGACAGGTTTGTAAAGGACCGAAGGCCGTCCATATCCCCCAACTTCAACTTCCTGGGTCAGCTTCTGGAGTTTGAGAAGGGCCTGCGATTACTGCAAGCTTTGACTTCAACCGCTGATGACAAGATATCCGAAAACAACACCAAGCAAAGCTCAGAGGTTAATGGAGGTTTCGAGATGAACGGTCGCCACAGCAACAATGACTCATCTGCGGCAGACGCACACATCCCACCAGAACCCAAGCAGCCATCACCCACCTCCCTCCAGCAAGGCTTCAACGGCCTAAACCTCTCTGCAGAAAGGATCATGGACACTAACCGGCTTAAACGCTCCTTCTCCCTTGACATTAAGTCGGTCTACTCCCCAAACAGTCCCAGCCCCTGCCCAAGCCAGGCACCCACACACTCTGAAGACGTCCCAAAGCTGTGCAAGCTTGACAGCCCCGGAACCGGCACCTCCAACGGTGTCTGCTCTCAGTCTCCCGTCCTTGACAGCCCCAGCTCCGCCGACTCACCGTTCCCCTCACCAGGCAGCGGGGGCAGCATTGGAGGTTTGGGGCTCAGAGGAAGTGAAGGAGTCCATCGCACTGGTTCTTCCTCATCCAGACCCAGGAGGAAACACAAGCATTGCTCCGGCAGTTCCCCAGTCCACTCTCAACCTCCACAGTCCCTCAGCTTGTCGCTGGACCACAAGAGCCCCAGCCTGGACGAGAACCTAAAGGACTCTCTGCTCCTGTCACTACCCTCCCTGCCCACCATGGAGTCTGGGGCCATGTGGACCAAACACAGAGACACTGTCCAGGCGACCACCCCCGTCACTCCCGTCACTCCCACCACAGATGCCCCCTGGCACTTTGGGGCAGTGGAGGTCGGTGAGGGAGAGATGGAGCTGGGAGGAGGAGGGGATGGAGGGGGAGAGGAGTCGTCGGTGAGGTTTGGGAGCAGCTCGGCATATGTGGCGTTTGGGTGCAGCGAAGGTGTGCGGTTACGAGACAAATCCCAGAGGGAGCAGTCCTCCGCACCACTGACTCAGAGAGACCACCGAGACTCCATGTCGTCCACAGTGACCCTGTCCAACAGTGTGAACAACAGTGGGCCTGCGTCAGAAAAGCAGTTCAAGCGGCGCAGCTGTCAGATGGAGTTCGAGGAGGGCATCTCCGAGACGCGATCCCGAGAAGAACTGGGGAAGATCGGGAAGCAGTCAAGCTTCTCTGGGAGCATGGAGATCATCGAGGTATCCTGACAGATAATGGACATGATCAGGGCTGTCCCTAGGGGGCAAAAATGGACCTGGTTAGAGGGAGGGCGAGAGGAGGACATATGACGAAGGAGAAGAGACTTTTATTTTGCTCCCCTCACAAACACTGTTAAAGACTCCAACTGAGAAAAGGACAAATAGATACACAAGCGGAGAGTTAATGTGAAACGGGAAGCAAGCGAACTAGCATTCGCACCTGGAGAGACGGAGCCTGTGATGTGATGCGGTGCTTTGCCATCCTTGAACTCTCGTAAAATAATCTGAATAAATGTCTGGGGGAGGGTGGGGTAAAGGGGGTGACTGTAGGTACTGAAACTCTTAATTGTCTGAGCTCTGTCGCAGATAAAAAAAAAGAAAAAAAAGAACCGACGCAGGACAAGTGTCACGTTGCATCCTTACGATATAGAATATCCTTATTTTGACAAAGTTCGGACACAAACTGCTTGCCTGCGGTCAAATGTATTGTTCTTCAATGCGTGTATAGCTTGTGATTTGAACCAAGCCCCATGTTTCCTCCCAAAGCTTCACCCTAGTTTCATAAAGCCTCAGAACCTCGCACGGCTAGCCCCCCCCCACGATCATGATCCTCCCAGTGGCTCTGCCTGCTACAGACTCTCTGCATAGCAACATCAGACACCAATAACAGACTCCGTAACTGCACCGTCTCCTCACATCACCACAGCACAAGGCAGAGAGATCCCGAGGACTTCATCTAACGGCGGTACTGTATCCAAACAATGAAGGATCCTCAGCATTTTGATGCTGAAAAGACTTTTGAAGACTCGTAGTGATGGGCAGTGTTCCCCCTTAAAGCACAGTGTGTCTTTCCTGACTTTGGTTCCCTTGTTTCCAGTGTTAACAGCGTGACGGGCCTGAGGTTTCGGGAGGGTGGCAAGGGTTCGCTTTAATGGCCCATCAGCTCCTTTATAGCCCCCCCCCACTATCCCCTCTCACTGCTCCCAGTCACCATCTATGGTCACCACTGAGCATGCACCAGAAAGGCTGACTACAGACAGACAAATACTATATATACAATATGAATATATATAGCAATTTTAATGAACTTCTTATGGACTTTTTTGTTCAGTTATAGTTTTAATTTATTGTATTGGTTCATTCTGGTAATGAGAAATAATATAATGTTTTGTGGATTTCTTTCTTTTTTCTTGTTGAATTATTATTATTATTATTATTATTATTATTTGCTGTATGGTATTTATGAACACACGCTCAAACAAATACATACATTCAACAAAATCAAGCAAGCAATATGTGCTGTTCCTTCTTTGGGGAGAGTGATGTTTGACTTTGAAATGCACTTTTCTGCTTTCTGATAACCACGTTCAGTTACTCCCATGGCGACAAGATACTTGGAAAGCAAAAGCTTGAGTATTGAAGGCACAAATATAGAGCTTCTGTTTTATATTTGCAGGATGGCACAGACATCCCACTGGAACAGGATCTCTCTCGTGTGCATTCACGGTTTATCACAATCGAGGGCTCAAGCGTTAAGTAAACATTGTTTTGTTGTGCAGAGCAACAAAGTAGCCGCACACTCTCCGATTGCTCATACGCATGTAAAACATGTCTCTGAATATGTCATGATTTTTTGCATAACAACTATATGCAAACAAATGTGCTCCCTGAGCCAGCATCAATTCTTCATCATCATCATCACCCGCCAAAGCCCAAACCAACACACACACACACCCTATTCTGTATGCAGTTACACATATTTTCACACATGTAAAAGCATAGGAGACCCTACACACCCTTTTGTTCATTCTCAGGGGATCTTTCAGTGAGCCAAGCCCAGCACAGGGTATACACTTCAGCACAATGCATGTCCATAAAGCTGCCTCGCTTTCTTCCTCTCTTTCGGTCTTTTTTTGCTCTTATTTCTTACTTTCCAAAGCTTTGATAAAAACAACGTTACAAAAGAGAAGAAGAAGAAAAAATGCGGATCTTCATATCTTGAGATGAAATAAATTAAAATGTGGCTCTCCTGGTGCGAGATAGGTATTTATTTATAATGTAAAATGTGTTAATTTTCCCTTTTACCCTTGATTGGCTTCTCTCTCTGGTGATCTCTGACCTTTGACCTTGAGCTGCTGCAGCTACAGTACGTTCAGATTGATTCCTCTGCTCCCCCGAGGCTAAAGCAACTTCTCCTCACCCTCCTCCCTATATTTTTAAGAAATGTTATTAGAATTATTTATGACATGTAACAAAGATGATGCAGGCTGTCCCATTTGCTAAAATTCTTGTTATCGAAATATTATTATTATTATTATTATTATTATTATTGTTGTTATTATGTTGTGTAAATAGCAACTCATCTATGAACACTGATGAATAAAGATGAGTTTTTAAAAGAAAATCCTGATACCTTAGGCTGCTTGACGCAAAAATACCTCAGGTTCTATTGAAAGGCTTTTCCTTCCCCTGTACATGTTTTGTGAAAATGAGACAAAAATACAGACATGATAAAATACAAACTCCTCTCTGCTTCTTCTTCTTCTTCTTTTTCTTCTTCTTCATCGTGTGTGCTTGCATGGGGCCGATCGGGGAAGGGAATCCCATTGAACAGACAAAGAACTCATTACAACATCCCATACGGGTCTTGGAGCCTTCCTATTGATTTTGTGTTTAACCAGCTCCACTCTGACCACACTGAACACGGCTTCATTGATTTATTTTTATTTTTTTTCGGACTGCTTCTAAATGCTGATAGGATGATGAATTATTTAATATAGTGGATGTGTTCAAAATAACTTTATAGAGAGGCATGTCAGCCGTATTATGAAGTTTAGACCAAATAATTGCCGATAAGTATAATATAGTGCAGTAAGATTGGAAGAGAGTTCAACACAAAAGTTAACATTCAAAGTATTGATACCAGAATGCAAAAATATTCATATTTACAAGTAAAAGCCCTGAAAATCACACTTTGTAGTAAAGGTACAGAAGTATTATCAGCTAAATGTACAAGAATATGTACCTTTAAGCTAACAGATATATATATGAGCGATGTAAGTCTTCTCACAGCAAATGTCAGAGTCCATAAATTGAAAAACAATTGGCTACTAGCTAACAGAGGAAATATGCAGGTGCACCGCAGGCTAGCGACTGGTCACGCCAACTGGTCACGCCAACCACACTCACACACATCTAGTTCCTTATTGTGTCTGCGGGCGCAGGAGTGGGAGGGGGGCGGGTGAGGGGGCAGTGTTTGCCAATGATGTGATGTGTTTGAACAGTGCTTACCTCCAGGGGGTGAGAGAATGAGGTGAGGTTGTGGGTGTGAGAGAGAGAGAGAGAGAGAGAGAGAGGGGTATTTACCCCTGAAGGACACAGAGTACACCGAAAAAACGGCGTCCAAATCCAGTGCAAAGCCAATTTATCGAGTCCCCCTCGATGGGGGCTTGACTGCAACGGCGGTTTTGGTTTCATGATGTCAGGATGAAGTTTCACTGCAATCAAACCACGTCTCCGCTTACAAAACATCCCTCACAAAGCCCAAACTATTTGGTTTACTCTGGCCAGAACAGGCGAACAAGTGAGGTAAGGAGAGGCGCCGAAGAAGATGGAGCAAATACTTTCAACACACACATGCACTCACACACACACACACACACACACAAACACACACACACACACACACACACACACACACACTGACAACCAGATGGCCCTTGCCCTTTTTCAGTGAGCACACTGCTGTCTTAATGAGCATTTGACTGAATACAATATGAGACAAGCAGAGGTAATGGCATTACCAGCATCTCCAGCTGAGTCCCCTTGGTCTCCCTTGCGCGTGTGTGTGTGTGTGTCTTTATTTTATTGCCACCATGGGAATTCCCCATCGGTAATGGAATACATAATAAATCCCACTTTCTCCCTTTCATTCTCTCTGACATGAGCGGTCTGCCTGGTACGTTGGTGTCAGTATTTATCACCTGGATGATAGAGTGTGTGTGTGTGTGTGTGTGTGTGTGTGTGTGTGTGTGTGTGTGTGTGTGTGTGTGTGTGTGTGTGTGTGTGTGTGTGTGTGTATGTGTGTGTGTGTGTGGGGGGGGGGGTTTGTGTGTGTGTGTGTGTGTGTGTCTGTGTGTGTGTGTGCGTGTATGTGTGTGTGTTTTTTCAAGGTGACCTGTATTATATAGATCTGCATCTCGGGTATCCTGCGCGCCAACACACTCCCTTCTGCTGTGCTGAATCTGCAGTTCTATGCAGGTTTCTTGTTGCCGATGTACTGTAAACTCCTTCAGGGAGCTGAAATAGATTTCTGATGCAATTTTGCATAGTGTTGACTTTTGTTTAGTTTTCATTCATATCTTACTTAGCTCTTTACTTCACGTGGTGTTTGTGCACTAAAACAGATGCATGGGAGTGTTAAAGCCAGCCAGTCAGCACAAACAAATACGTGTGTGTGGATGGGATGCATGTCTACGTGTGCATTTATTGACAACATGAATTTGCATGTGCATTTTTTTTGCATGCATACAAGATGTTCACATGTAATGCATGTGTGTGTGTGTGTGTGTGTGTTATGAATGTTTGATGCATTAATATAATGATGAACATGTAGATTATTTACTCAATCGATCGTATGTCCTGTGTCTTGCATCTTCCGACCAACAGTCCAAAACCCAAACATATTTAATGTACAATGATACAAAACAGAGAAATACAGCAAATCATCACATTGGACAGAGCAAGAGTGTTTTTGTCAATCAACTATTCTAGTCACCTGTCTGTATGTGCATGTGTGTACAAATGTATCATTTGCTTCTTGTCCCTACGGTATGTGTGTATAGATGTGGCATGTATGCATAACTGTATTATACATGAAAAATGTGCGTGTGTGTTTATGAACGTGTGTGTATGTAGGCTATATGCATGTTCATGTTTTGCGCCAGCGAAACTCGTGTCAATTTAACTAAAAGTGTGACGCATTCGAGTGCTTGTGTGAGTGTCTGAGTGCGTATCCTCCATCTCACATGGGCTGATGGGTACCAGACGTCTCCACGCTGAGGGGCTGCCTGGCGCCTGGTCCCAGGCCTTCTATATGGAAACAGTTAGGAACTGTTACATCAGCAGGCGACGTCTCTCTCTCTCTCCACTTTTCCACACTCGCACGCATGTGCACACGCATCCAAAGTGTACTCACACGCACACACATATTTTTTCACGCAACATGCCCGGTTTCTCCTGCTTCTCTTTCTTCTCCCCCGTGCTGCTCCTTTCCGTACACTTTCATCTCGATCACTGCTCGAAAATTGCGTCAGCGCAGCATTCCACACTTTTCCACGCATCACTAAGGATGACTGACTCCAAACAGCATTTCTTGCCCTTTTTTTTTTTTTTTTCCATGGAAAACTCTTGTCCTTATATAACCCTGTATTTGTGGCACCCTGCTCGTTCTAATATTTCTCTGTGTCTGTCTCCCTCTCTCTAACCTCTCTCTCATTCCTGTCCATCTCTCACGCAAGCGGGCGAAAACTTGAGCTCTGTGGGCCGAGGGGGAGCCGGGCAGCCTGTGGGAGTTCCTCTCTCCTCTGTGCCAGGTCATCAAGAGCCTCGCTACAAACATATGTGTCCAATATTCCCTCCCTGCTTCTGCCCTCGTGCAGTCATGAGGACAATTCATGTGCCCGTCTTCATTTCAACATGACTTACAACTCACCGCATGTGAAATGAGCTGAATAAATGAAGGCAGGCAGATCATTAGTGCATTTTCTGCAGCAGCGTGTGTGAGGCCTGTGGCGAGGAGGAAACCCCGGCTGGCTCTGAGGCTCAGCGGGCCTCAGGTAATCCAATTTAATGCAGTTCGTGCTGTCATGGCCACCTGCTTATTACACACTGCCGCGATACAGCAAGACGGGAGGGGGTGTCTAGACTGGCGAATCGCTGGAAAACAAAGACAGGCTGCAAGGAAGGCATTGTGCTGTTGGGAGCCTTGATATGAACAACAACAACAACAACAGTGCTCACAAAAATGGGTTACAGTCACAATTGGGGATCCATCTTGTTGATTTGACGTTCAGTATAATTTCTAGCGATGGAGGTGATGGAGTATATTTTCTTTTATTCCAGACTCATGAGTCCATAAAGCAATAAACACAAATACAACAACAATATATAAAATACAATACAATACAGGGACATAGGTACAATTACTGCAGTTAAAAAGTCACTTGTGGTTTAAAAACATACAAACACTTGTTCCAATGTTTCCAGAAACAGGAAAAATACCTTGTATCACTCTGTGTTGGCTCAGTTAAGACTTTTATAATTACATTTTCTGAGTCATTTAATCAACATTTAAATTTGTATATAAAATTCCTCAACACAGCATGGAAAGTGGGAACATTACGAGTCACAAACATCTGACTTGCACTTGTCCATCTGGGAAGCTTGAGCAAGATTCTGAAAGCATCTTTAAATGCCACATGAATCTTTTTCATTTTTGCTTTACTATAACTGCACCACAGGTGGGCTGTATAGAGAGGAGTACAGTAGGCTCTGAAGAGAGCAGTTTTAACATCTTCTGTACACATATGAAATTTACGTGCCAGCATGTTGGCTTGGGCATAAAGTTTGCAACACTGCCGCTGCACATCGTCATCATCACTGAGGTCGTTCCTGATGATGTGACCCAAATATCTGACTTTCTGCACCACATTTAGCTCCTGGTCTCCCAAAAAAAAGGAAGGAAAATGTAGCTTCTGATCCTCCTTGTTTTTAGCTATCATGATAACACTCTTTTTAGAGTTGAACTTGATATCATAGTGCACCCCATATCTTGAGCAGACTCTGAGCAATTGTTGTAAACCAGCGCTATAAGGGGACAGGACCACTAAGTCGTCCCCCACCATACATCCTGTCTTACACTCTTTTAACTCTTTAGAAAGGTCGTCCATATATAGATTAAAAAGAGCAGGTGACAGTATTCCACCTTGTCGGACCCCATTGGTCACTAGGAAGGGTGCAGATACACTCTTACCCCATCTAGCTCGCATGGTTTGACGTGAATACCAAAAGTGCAAAATTCTAATCAAATAAGGAGGGACCCCTCGCTCTTGCATAAACAATTTGGAATGATTAATTCAATCAAAAGCTTTAGATGCATCTAGGAAACACATACATATTGTGGTGTTATGTCTCCTGTACTTAATAACAACTTCTTTCAGTGCATATATATACATAAGTCTGTGCTATGTTTACTTTTAAAACCAAATTGATTATCAGTGGTAGTGATGTAATCTTGAAGCCTATCTAAGAGGATTTGTTCTAATACTTTAGAAATTATACTGGCCAGAGCAATTGGTCGGTAATTTTCAATGCTGGATATTTTGCCGGTTTTATTTTTGATTACTGGCACTAACAGAACAGTGAGCATCGAGTCAGGAAGTACGCCGTGCATTAACAATCCAGAGAAACACAGAGCGAGTAACACTGACATTCTGTTGCTAGCATGCCTCAGATGTTCTGCTCTTATTTGGTCAAGGCCACATGCTTTGTTCAATGCTAATTTTTCAATGGCATACAACACTTCATCAGGTCTAATACACACACCAGCATCATTGGGAACATCACCAATATTAAATGTGTCACTCTTAACACTGTTGAAAATATCCCTATAATGTTTACTCCACATAAAGGGGCTTCACCAGAAAGTAGACAGGCAGTCTTGTAATGACTCAGGCAGCTATTGTGTAACTGACTGCTGCCACCTACTGCTGGCTCCCAGTCAAACTCAGGAGCTTCCTGTCTCCTGACAGGACCGTAAGAGGAGATCAATACTTTTGTTCTATCAGTCAAGCCAGCAGTAAAATGAATGGCCACCAGTCCTCAGGTTTCGCTTAGCTTCTGCTTTCAGCAACAAAACAAAATGAATGGACAGAAAAAGAGAGATGAAAGCATCTACAGTTCCTCGCTGCATTCTGTATGTAACAGCGAGGCACTCCCTCTTCACTGTCAATGAGTGTGTACGTGTGTGTGTGTGTGTGTGTGTGTGTGTGTGCGTGCGTGTGTGTGTGTGTGTGTGCGTGTGTGTGTGTATGTATGTTCAAAGTGCTGACTAAAGCAGCTGGTGGTGCTGACATCTGTCTCTGTCTTTCTAATGGTGGAACAAACTGCAACTCTCTTCCAACATCAGCCCCATCAGCACTCTCTGCCCAGGTCCGAACCCCATCAATGCATCGGCACAAACACACACACACACACACACGCACACGCACACACACACACACACGCACACACTGCTTCTGCTATTGTAGTCGGCAAAACACAGTATATCCCATATCTCAGCATCTGCACTTCCAAAACCACATCCCTGACAACACCGAAGACGACGGCGCTTCAGGTAGATTTCGGCCCAGCTGACACAAGGTCAGATACAAGGTCAGACACAGTCTCATCTCTCTGAGGGATCAAGGCCAGTATGAAAGCTATAATCACCAGATGGACTCTGACATAAGAGTTAATAGTTTCCCCCAAGGTAGCAAATAGGATCAACTAAGACAACGCTAGTTAAGTACTGTAACTGCCCCTTTACAGTGCATTAATATAGCAGCCAACAAGTATTTTCTTTGTAAAGATATGATGGAGTAATGTCTACTCTAGCAGATAATGAAGTTCTCCTCCCTCTGTCAGTGTTTTAATTTGAGCTTCTCTTTGCTTTGTGGACAAGGGCGGTCTAGCACATATTTGTATATTACTATTAAAACACACTATGGCCATAAACCTTTATATGAGCCAATAGTATAAATGATATAACATGAATAAATGATATCAGTTTGGATGCACCATGCCCATTGTGGGGCCATAAAGTATCCAAAAATCTATGTTTAAAAATGTGTTTTGTGTGTTCACTTTATTTTTTGATTTAGCGGATTAAGCCAATTTCAAGTTTATTCCCCACTAATATCAAACATTATGTTGTTTTGTGTGCCCTTGATGGACTGGCGGCCTGTCCAGGGTGTCCCCTGCCTTCGCCCTATGTCAGCTGGGATAGGCTCCAGCGCCCCCGCGACCCTAATGAGGATTAAGCGGTAAAATGGATGGATGGATGTTGTTTTGTGAAAATGGCAACATATATATATATATTTATATGTGCAGCACTTAGTATAGCAGGGATATCATTTTAATGTTTTTTTGTTGTTTTTTGGAATACCTCATGAATATTTAGAAATTACAGACACAAAATACCTTAAATCAGACCTATTTGTAAAAAAAAAAAAGGAGGACGTTTGAAGAAGACTTGTTGAACCAGCATGAAGACCTGCTGACTTATATGCTGCTCAGACAAAGACTGCATCTCTCACACAGCCCTGCTGACACACAGTGTATGTGGCTGCCGCTCTGTTATCATTGCTCCTCTCTCTGCCCATGACCTCAGAGCCACATGCAAGCTATTTCTGTTTGAGTTGCTTCTGGCAAGAAATGACTTCATGTCTGATTTGCTTGAAACAAAGAGGGGGGTGGGGTGTATCTCACTCTGAGCATGGGAAATGCACTACATTAAAACCGGATGCTTTGACTGACTCCTCTCGTTGGTTTGATGATGCACCAGAGACAAGACTGTGCATGCGCCTCTTCTCCTACTTCCTTTTGTTTGTATACCAATCCTTCTGGCTTCACTTCTCTCATACTTCTTAATTATGTTCTTATCAGTTTAAAATCCGTCCTCTTCTTTCCTCAATCTCCAGCTTCCTTTGTAGGACGTGAGCTCTGGAGCCAGGTAGGTCTGCAGACATGAGTAATGTGGCTGAGACTGACTCATCCACCAAGACATCAGCCGTCAGCGTGGAGCCAGCAATGACACACGCACAAGAACAAACACTCACACACATTACATCGTGAATCGACACAGACTCGGCGGTGCCGGCAATACGAAACCCGGCCATGCAAGTGGCCATTATCATCACGTTATGTGATGTGATCATCGTTGAGAAACTGAAAAATGAATCCATCAGTGTTGAGATCAGACTGCTGACGGTAAACATGTCTGAGATACAAGACACACACCGATCTGGCACATTAGGTTTATGCCTTTGTGTTTTACTTTTGAAAAGACACAATATGGAATCTTAATCTCACACTTATTAAGGTAACGTGCTGATCCAGAGCGCTTTTTAAAAAAAAATGTATGTTTGGATTTTAGAATCAAATCATAGTTTTTGCTTTATGAGGACATACATATCTTTAAAAGCTACTAGTTGATGTGTAATTCATGTAAACACACATGCGCACACACTCCTCATTGCATCTATTAAACATGTATTATTCATGCAAAAGTAATGTGCGTCTCCGTTTTAATGCCTCCTAATGCCTTTTTGACTTACCACTGCCAGCTATGGATAAATCATAACAGTCATGGGGCAGCCAGTTCCTCACTCGCCCTGATCTAGAGGGATGTGGCGTGTGTGTGGTTTGTTTGGTTTTCACAGAATGTTTTTGAGTCTATAAAAAGGTCAGGATTTTTTTGTTATGTTGACAAGAAATGTTTAATGCGTGTGTGTATTGGGAGTGTGTGTGTTACAGGGTGCACCCTGCTGCCAACACGCTATAAGTCACTCTATACGAACACCGAAGTTCTTGTGTGGAAATTGTGTGAATACAAATAACAGCACTACTGTTCTATAGACTTGTCACCCAAAGTATTTCTAAAAATGAAAATGGGCAAAAAAGAAAAATCAAGCAAAAGTGACAAATTAGAATAAATATACACACTCAACCTAACTGCTCTGGAGCCTCAGCACAACTTAACTAGACAACTTAGTCTAACCCAACATAGCACATTTTTTGGCTTCCATCACTCTCTTGACTGCATGATTATATATACTATTTTGGCCCGTCCATAGTTGATTGCAGGGAAGAGAAGACATTCCTTTTCTGTGGTGCATAAGTAGGGGTTCCTGAGAACACCCCTCTGGCTGTAGCAGAATGGCACAGTCCAATTGTCCAGGCGACTCTACTTAGGCAGGTGTGATGCAGCAGCGCAGTCTTTTGACAGAAGGCTGGTCAGCGACAGGCCAATGACAGGAAAGTTGATGACACTTTTTTAACCGCAACTCGATTTTACTTTATTAAAAGGGCTTTTTCCACAGCAGACCAATTTTATGACAACAGTCTTTTACTTTCATTATAGTATCTCACAATGAGGCTAGTAAAAAAGACATGCAAACATCCATGTAAGGCATGTTTTACTCATCATTGTAGAAAAACAGGTGTTACTAATGACATTAACAACAGCTGCGTGGTGTCCACGTGTCCAGCTGCAACTACTAAATACCATCAACCAGGCACAGTGAAGGTGAACTTTCCCTGTTCTTTTGTGTCACGATATCACGATACACGACATAAAGACACTCGTTTCGGCCCACTTTAATTATATAATATATTTTCATTTTGGCACGTCAATAGTGCGTCATTGCAAGAAAAGCACAGGTGTAATTGATAACATTGATAATCACTACTTATTCCAATTTGTTTCAGTTCAAAGGGGATGTTACCCAATTAATCCACTGTTCAGGTAGTTTGGTACAAATGTGTTTTGAAAAAGTGTGCCAATTATAGTGTTTAATGGAGTGCTGTTGGATTGCATTACATTATTGAACATATCTCTTGCACTGTGTGTATTTGTCTTGTCTTATTGTCCAATGTTATGCACCACCCGAAAAGACAAATTCCTTGTATGTCCAACATACTTGGCAATAAAGGATTCTGAGATTAGGTAGAGTACAGGTTCGAGTTGACGTAGTTCTCTCTCATGCACTGCAACGACTGTGATGTGGAATGGGAACATATCAACCCCTGGATGGCACGGTATTGACGGGTGGATGGATTTCAGGAAGTGACCTTGGCGAACTCGGATGAGCCCATGACTAGAGCCCAGCTCGGTTTCCTACAGAGCACATCGCTGGCACCAGCCGGCCCTATGAAAACACCCTTGAGAGGTAAACTCAGTTCGCTGGACCGGCCTTAGGTCACTTCAGACTGAGCATAGGTCAGTGTAGTCACACTGCTGTGCTGTTGTGATTTTGTGAGGGGGTTGAGGTGACCGTAACTGCTGTAACCACGGCTCTGCTCTATTCCCAGTAAGCCATAACAGTGAGTCAGCATGAATAATGCCACGACACTGAAGCAGGTAAATGGGATTCAGCCATCATTCATTGAATTACTTACACCTGTGCTTAATCTGCGATCTGTTAAAAATGACTTAAAAAGGGCTACAAGAGAGAACATACAAACTATATTCCTTGGGATTTTAATTTGCTTTGGTAAATGGTTATAAAGGTATTTACCGTGAGCAAGGCAGACTATAGTGATGCGTTAAACTGGATTATTAGGGCAAACCCTGATCATTATCGATATATGTGCAAGATATCAATTTGCATTAAAGTGATTGAATTATTTATATTTATATATATATATTGTTTTCAATAGCTCAGGTTTTAAGATATCAATGTCTGAAATGTCTGCGTCCACCCCAGTAATCCCAGAGTATTTAAAGGACATTGTCTCTTACTGTATGTAGTTCTGATAAACCATTCACAGGGAGCTTTATTTTTAATAAATGTTTGTTCTGCTCAGGTCTGTTAACAAACGTCCCACACCGCCACCTTGTGACATTTTCAAGCATTACATCGGTTTAAGCATTCCACCGACTTCCTGTCACTCGTCGCTGTAACTCCGCCTCTCATTGACGTGATTGGACGCAGCTGGAGTGTCAACGAGCCAATCACGTGGCTCTGCCTCCTGTTAACAGGGCTCTTTCAGAATGCCCTCTATGTCACCTGTGTGCTCCTGTTATTTTTAGAAGCCTGAGGATGCTGACAGGAGAAATGGAGGAGAGGGTAAGACAGAAGTAGAAAGAAAGGAGTGTTAGGACTACGATGACAATCAAATGTATTGCTCTAATGGTCTCTCAGAGAGGGAGGCAGACGGGAAGAGAGGAGACCAGATGTTTGCAGGGCAGTGTACATATTGATCCCGTCTCTGCAAACTGCAGCTGTCCAATTGATGGTTTTCTTAAAGGGGAGAATGGAGGGACGGGAATGAAAAATGGTAAAAAGCTATATGAAATAAATGGCCACTGCTTAATGAGTACATGATGATTTATATATACGGCTGTAACCAAATATGAATTTAAAGAAATGGAAAATAATAATGACCACTGTGTTGTCACTAAATCCCTTTTTTATGTTCTAAAATATGTTCCGTATCATGTAAAAACTAAAAAAAACATGCTTCTCTCTAAAAAGTACTTTCATTATTGATGAATCTGTAAATGATGATTGTGACTCATCGCTTAGAAAGAAGTTGTCATAAAATAATCAAAAGTGGCCCCAATTACTTGTGGTTTAAAAGATTAATCAATTATCAAATTCATTGGAAATTGAATTTCACTTGATCAATTAATCAACGCGTTGCTCTGAATACAGAGTGGCTAATAAAACAGCATATAAAGGTGGGGGAGGCAGTTGGCTCTTTGGACTATATGTTAATCTACACTAACTAATGAAACGTTATCTTGCCTGAATAAATGAAGAGTTAACTTGAGACTCGGTTAACTCAAACCTTTATTGTCGGGGAGAACATAAGAATCCCCTCTGCCTCTTTACAGTCGGTGTCTGAGAACAAGCAAAGCAGACTAGCGGATGGTATAAAACAATTTGGCCAGTGATACTTGTTACGTCCCTGCCTGCACAGGTTCATAATGAGGGGTGAGAGAACATGAAGGCCTTCTTGTTGAGATTCATGGCCCCAAATGACATGTCACTGGGCTTTGTTTGGAGAGTTCATCTATTCCATATGTTATAATGATGGAAACTACAGGAGGCTCACGAAGGGACAGAATAACTGGTGGGCCATCGTAAAAAGCTTTGCTGACCCTCAACTGACATACCTCCCTCTGTGCACTATGTCATCTCATATTCCCATCCAGTTCTGTGGCACACAGCAGAATGTATGGCAGCTTCATTATTTGCCCGTAGAGCCTGAGACCTATACCAGTATTCCCAAACTGGAGTCCGTGGCCCCAAGCTTTTGATTTGTGGTAATAAAGAGACAGATTACAACTTTATTTAGAGATGTGCATCAATACAAACTAGTATTCTATTATAATGCTTGTTATTGGCTTCTGCAGACCTGCCGTTGCTGATACTGTAATGTTGCGTAAAGTCCCTAACAAATTCACAGTTAATCAAATTTCCAAAACATATTGTCATGTGTGGCCTCTAGGCGTCTGTGGCCCCAGAGCAGTTGCCTGTATTCCCTGGTTAATTTCTTAATGTCTGTCAATACAGCATTCGTAACACTGAAGAGCTTGTCCTGTCATAATAAGCTCCACATGTGCATCTCCACATATCAGATATGACTAGATGGAAAAAAGGATAATAGTAAGTTTTCACTAAAAAATCTGGATCCCCGAAATAAAGCAATGTCTTTTTTGTAACCCCTCATCACATGTTGGTTTTCCTTTCTCGTATTTGTCTGATTTTATTTCCTTACTGCAATTTTCTAATGTTTTTTTCCGACTATCATCTGGAGAACCTTTATATCTTGGGACTATTTGCGGTTTCCGACCCCGAGGTTGTGCACGGGTGCCCTAGAATAAGATGACAATTTATGTATAATAATTAAACTCAATGTCGGCAGCAGACGTGATCGTGTCCCATCAACGTGATAAAGTCTCAAGCAGTAGGCCGAGATGTCTACATTTGCTTGGGCAGCCAAAACAAACTGACATTCCCTTTTAATCCAACTCGCTTACGCATTGGACTGCATCCCCGTTCATACAGCACTGCGTGACACGCATTTTACGCACAGGGGAGACGGAGTGGGTCGGCTCTGTGTTTACTTCCGGACTCCGATTTAGACTTCGCTCAGAAAGCAGCAGCGGCTCCAGTGGAGGTTCAGGCTGTCAGCTAGCGCGGTGGCCATACAAGGCTTCCATGACAGAGGTTACCGAGTTGACCGGCGGCATCCCAACAGGCAAGCTCTCGGCGCCACCGCGACTCCAGGCGGACCCCTAACCCGCTGCCCTGCTCTCCTCCGCTTCCTGATCAAAGTTACTCAATGCTGCGCTCCCGCTACCAGCTAACAGACTGATCCGACCGTGTCACCGCCGCTTCATGATCCGAGCCAGCTGAGGGATCAAAACAAGGACAATCGCTCAAAGTTTACGCGGCGTTTTGTGTTCGACCGAACCAGGATCCGGCAGCTTGGGAGAGACACGAGCGCACCGGAGCGAGAGCGGCGGGACTCGCGGGCCAGGCAGCCAGGGCAGCGAGGGTGGTGGCCGGATAAACTAGGGGGTCGCCTCCAGCTCCTGGTGGATTCATCCCTTGCTCGCTAACGTTAGCTGAGCTAGCTCCAAACAGCGCCATGGATTGGTTAATGGGGTGAGTGCCGACCGCTAACGTGCCTAGCCAGTTTACCCTCCTCTGTCAGGAGGGCAACTGCGCAGTCTTTCTAACGCCGGCTACAAATGCACCGCCCGGTGGCTGTCACCACTGGAGCGAGCAGCAGACAGGTGCACTGCCGTCCCGGATGCTGTTACATGTCCATTTACACGCATTGGTGGAGCCGCAAGCGGGTAGCATGTCGCCTAGCTTAGGTTAGCTCCGCGATGCTAGCTTTGGTAGCAACGCTGGTAACGGTCTCATCCCGCAGCGAGCGTCACCCGGGGCCGGGCGGCGTTCTGCTGTCGTCTCGGTGGCCTGCAGACCCCCGGCCGCCAGCGGCAGTGCCCAGAATAGGTCGTGAGTATATTTGTGTGGAGGCCAGTTCGCCGCACAGGGAGTCTATTTATAGGAATGATTAACACAGAAAGGGGCGACCGGTAGCAGCCTGTCAGTCCTGCTAACTCGGCGGTTTTAGGGTCTTCGCGTGCAAGGTGCGGGACCCACTGCCGCCGGTCGCGCTAACTCAACGGTACCTAATGGGCTGCTTTTAGGGACGGAACAGAGGCTTCTGGGGTGACGACGAGCTCATTGATGCAGGATGGGTGACACTGGTGAGATGGGTACCTTGGAGAAAGATAAATAAACATGGGGAGGTTGGTTGATGGCACTGAAACACAATATTTAGATAGTTGTCATTCAGGCGAGGTGCACTTTACAGTAACTTTGATGGTGCAGGTGACAACTGACAGAAGTTGATGGTGCTGATTTGTCATTTTAGTTATTGGTTTAATAATCTGGAGTCTGAGTATGAGTATACTACTGAATGAGATGCGCCTGCCTCAGTCTTACACCTGTTGTACAGCTACACGTCAAGACCACAGTCACCCTGTGACATCAGCGTGATGGGACCAGTCTTGCATTTACTTAAGTATTTGCTATGCAAACTTAAAATTCACCAGATTGTCTGGTCAGAACCTGGGTCATGTTCGTTTGTAAGTAAAGAAGGGACTCATGGGCCAAGATGGGTTCTTTTCCACATTAACACATGTTCATGCTCATGGGTATTCCACCTGTAATGCTTAATTTGGGAACACAGTGGAATTGGATATCTTTCTAAAAAACGATAACATCCAGACTTGCACAGTGAGGTGAGGTGTTTCCGTTTCGCTGACTGGTTATCAGTATGGCTGGCTGGCTGGCTGGCGAGTAGATTGGGGCAGAGGAAGGGTGGAGGCATGTTATCATGGGTGTTTCTTCACATCATAACATTTTGGCTAAGAGATAACGATGCTGCCCCTCTATAGCCCCAATCAGGGTACCATGTCAACTATTACCTCAGGTCCAACTGCTCTGTCTGTCTGCTAGTTAGCAGGATATCTGGGGAAAAACAAGAAGACACCAACTCATTGCAACCTAGGAAACTGTTAACATTCTCAGTTATAACTCCTGAACTGTGAGGCATTTGAGCTAAAATACTTTCCCTGAAACTGCTTGGTTCACATGTATCCATGTATCTATCTTTGTCCTGCTAATATTTGCCCGACACAAAATCTGCGTCATTTATTTCCAAAACTGTCTCTGTTTTTCTTTTTCTTTTTTAGGGCGGGCACAAATTTCATCCAATCTTGGTAGAGGGCATGTGTGAAATTGACCATGCATAAAAATACCCAAAACACATGATAACTTTTCTCAGGGTCATCCAAATTACTGACATAATATTGCATTGTGCAGTTGAAACCAAAAATAATTCTCTCTGAAAGCTTTATTTTTCTCACGCTATGTCTTCCTCCTGACACTGGTTTTGTTAACTGGTTCTTGCATGGACTTGTTGCAACGGTTCTCTTAGTTGTACATGGTTTTTTTTAGGTCTTAACCTCTCCCCCCCCCCCCCCCCCCCCCCAAGTCACTCCCATCAAATAATGATATTTCTGGCCCAAACGCTTGGTGCTGCCAGACCAAACTGGTTTGCTGAGTGATCTTTTAGGAATTCAAAAGCAACACCCTGTTTTGTCTTGGTGTTAGAGGGTAAGAAAGAGAAGGAAAACCACATCCGTTTGCACACAATTAAGTAATTTATTTGATGTCACCAAATGTAGTCGGTATTCATTCCCACTGACTCTCAATCTAAGATGTGGAATCTTTTTTTATGGATTTACACCTTTTTAAAAAATATATTGACGTCACTCAGAAACTATAAACTATAATTGATTTATTCATGACAAATTAAGTATGGCATCTACAATGTGGTGTCGGTGTCTGCTCTATTCATGCATTATCTATCCCCACTAACCAGGTCTAATGGCTTTACTGCAGGCCGAGTGTGTGTGTGTGTGTGTTTACCTTCATTTTAAACCTGCACGTTGTCTACTGTCTTGATGCGGGTAAGATGACTGTGAGCTGAATGCAGCCGAAGCGAGCGTGCGTGCGTCCAGCGCGCGTCACTGACGGAGTCCATGAATGAGTTAACCAAGCGTGTAGTCATTCTGAATTTCAGACCCCGGGTGAAGGACGCCACAGCCAGTACCGAGGGGAGGGGAGGGGAGAGGATGATGGAAGAAAGAAAGAGAGATGGTTGTGAAAGCAGCTGATTTGGGGAGAAGTGTGGAGGAGAGAAAAGGAAAGGAAGAAGCGTGATGAATGAACTGGGAGAGACTGATAAGGGCAAAGGCAGGAGCGATAAAGGGGTGGAGGAGAGGGAGACCGATGGGGATATGAATGCCTTTTGATGGACTGGTTGATTAGGGAGAGAAATAGAGGAAATTAGCAGGTGGGGGAAGGGGTGGAGTAGTTGATGGGAAGGATGAAGCTCCACAAGGAACCAAATGGAGGTCTATAGCAGATGACGGCCTACTAATGAAATTCTTTTCCTGTGGCCTCTGCGGGGAGGCTCCACATAACACCTTAACAATGGTGTGTATCATTCATGTGTGCGCATTAATATGTAAGTGACAATGCGTCTGCAAACTAAATTCAGGGTATACCGGCGTATTTATTTTGGACAGAGCGCATTATCTCAGAGCCGAATGACCTCATCCGTTCTGATGTCAGACGGGACGTTAAATCACTGCAGAGATGCGCAACGCCTGAATGTGTCATTTGCTGCTGGGTGAAATGGGCTGGCTTTGACAGATGTTTAATCTCCTCGCTTTTGGGTGATGGATTGGTAATGCTGAACGAAGAGCGGGAGAATGGAAACTACGGCAGCTAAGCGGAGTGCCACTTTAGACCGCCTGAGCTGAGCGAGAGTCGGATTTAATGTAGGCGACCCTTACTGGAGCTCGCTCAGCATCACCTGGGACTTAATGGTGCATAGGCATCATTATCCTGCATCATTGGAGTAATGCAGGTCGTAGTATGAAAGAGTCCCGTAATAAAGGGCCCGCTTGCTGTATTCTCTCAGTTTGTGGATCTTTTTAGTCGGATGACGGGTCGTCTCGAGAACTATGAGGTCCGTTCTGGAAAATGCCCAAACACCTTTTGAACCAGACGCTGCTGCAGTGTATGCTGAGAGTTAATGAGAGAGACGACATCAGCGGTTGGTGTTGTGGCAGAAAGAGAAGTGGAATTTACAAGAACCACTTCTAGACTGAACTTCCTCTCAGCGGACGACGTCTGTCTAGTTCACTGTGGCTCACACCTAAGAAAAAACTGTGACGAGTACAGGAAGCTGTTCCTGGTTTTGAATGTATACACTTGTATGTGTCCGGCTGGTGCCAATGAGGTTTCCCTGGGTATTGTCGTCTTTAGTGGCCCTCAACACGCCAAACGTTGAGATTGTCATACCCCTTTTAAATATTAATTTGCAGTAGAGAAAAACACTTTGCTCCTCCATATCTGTCTAGGAGGGACGGCGGCTCTGCCTAAAGATTCCTAGCAGCCTTATTCCAGTTAAATGGTTATTCAAACAATTTCTTACAAAAACGTCCTAAAAATGTATCTCCATACTGTGCTGAAGCCAAGCATGAGAAACTCTGTGGTAGCATTTTGGGTGGTGGTAGTTTACTTCTGAGCCTGAATGTTTGAGAAATACTTTCATGCTTCTGACTATATCTGCTCTGCAGATTGCAACCCTGTCCTCAAGCAACCCCACTTCCTTATTTCCATCTCCCACCCACCCACCCACACACACACACACACACACACACACTTCTGACTCTGCACGTACACTGTTTGCACACAGTCTCCGCCCAGGTGGCTGTTTCCGCTGGTTAATAATGCGTTGCGACAGATGAGCAGACATCATCTCAAAGCAGCCGTCTGCTCGAGAATAGCAACTAACCAACGCTGTCACCGTGTCGCTTGGTCTCGACAGGGCTGACTTTGCTGTTTTTTTATTTCTGTAGTGTTCCTCTGGTACGTTGTTCTGTTGTTAGGGCTGACCCGAGGACAGTGTATAGCAGAAGGTCCCAGTGTCCTCATGGGTCGCAGCCCCTGACTTGCTTGTTACTGTTACAGTGAAGACATCTTCACTCGGCTCTCCGGGTGTCAGATCCCACTGTCGGAATCCCTTTCTATTAAGAATCGATTTATTGCGTCTGGCACTAAAGTTGCTTTACGACTTCACACCCAGGCCAAGACCTTTTTAAGACCACGTAAGCCAGCCAATCCTTTAGTGACACTTTTGTTTTACAAAGTGGACTCGTGTTGCAGGTGGCAGTTAGCCCAGCATCTCAGCACACATTGGCAGTCCACAGCCTGAGGGAAAAATTACACCCATGTTTTGCAAAGGTGACTTTCTTTTGACTGATGGTGTCAGTTATTATTCTGACACAGTTTTAAGTTTCACGTGCAAATACTGGAGTTGAGCGGTTGTTTAGCCTGGAGCTTTTCTGTTTCAGACCCCAAGTTTCCAAAAAAAGGGTTGTATCCCTCAATGATCAGGAAAAAAGATTAAAGGACGTCAGACAGGTGTACATCCACCTCCATTTACTTATAAGAGAGAGAAAATATTAGAAACGCCACTAATTATTGCAGGGCAAATGTTTCCATACGGTTGGTTTAACAGCAAAAAATACAAATGTTCCAAACATATTTCTCTCCTCATTGGTTAATGTGCCTCAGTTTCAAATTGAAGTTGATCACCATTGTCCTGCTGTAATGGAGCTGGGCCCAGGCCTGGGGCCTAGCCGCATGTGTCGGGCTATTCTACCACGAAGTGCTGCCGTGCTGAGGGATTGGCTGGATGACAAGAGGGCTAGTTGGTTTGTTTACTCCCCAGAAAGGGCATCTTAGTCACTTTCAACCCACCAACTCACTGGCTCCGGCTCTTTCTCCCCCTCTTTCTCTCGCGGGACGCTGATGTGCAGAGACAGTTGCGTGCTTGACCGCTGCCTGAGCTGGACTGTTCAGCCGACAAACAGGCCCAGGGCAGCCCCCCCCCCCCCCCCCCCCCCCCCAAAAAAAAAGAAAGTTGGGTTATTTGAAGGCGTTTTAGCTTCTCGTGAAGTTATTTTGGGGCAACGTTAGCGGATTCCTCTTCTCCCCCGGTAGCAACTCCAAAAAGAAAGTGAGCTGCGGGGTCGTCGCCACACCGTTAAAGGTCAGCTGTCATAGTGCGTAGGTGTCACAGGAAGGTGACACCGAGAGCAAGTGGACCACGACTAGCAGCTCCAGCTCTGTTTGCTTCCCCCCCCCCCCCCCCCCCCCCCCCCACTGACGAACAGCCATTTGAGTCAGTTAGGTGGTTATAACGTATAAAACATTGCACCATCATGTTGCAGAACGCTTTTTCAACTAGCTGGCACCTGGAGAAAAGGTCTGAATACCGTTTTAATTTTTTTAAGTGAGCCCTCTCCAGGCCTGACGACACAGTGCTGCATCGTTGAGGGAGATATAAAGGCTCTATTGAATGCCTTGTTGAGGCGGCAAATAGCCTGGGTACAAGAACACACACATACTTCCAAACGCACTCCTGGTGTGTCTCTTGAGACGGCGCTCTACTTCCTTGTGTTCCCCTTCGCTTTCCCCGAGGCCCAGAAATGAATGTGATACCAGAATGATTCGGCAGTTTTGCCTTTCCCTAAATATTCATAAGCGGATAATTGAAGAACCCAAGCACGGCTGTATCGAGCACTTTTACAAGCACTTAAAGGTGGAAACTCTGCAGCGTTTTTTGTTATTTTTTTTCCCCCCTTTTACACCAGCTATGTTTTGAGCAAAGTTGAGGTTTCAAAAGCTAGTGAGGGCGGTACACGCTGTGTGAGTACGGTGCAACTTCATACTGTGACGGATCAAGAAGCTACAAATGCAACCCAACTCAATACCTGACGGCTGACTGTGCTTCTGACGCTTCTACTGGTCAGGGCCCATTGACGCCCACGTCAATGGGCCCTGACCAGTTCAAGAGCTTAAACAGGCTGCATTTCGCAATGTGGAGATTTGTTAATCTGCATATTTTGTCACACGTGTGTGTGTGTGTGTTTCCTGTGTTTCACTTGGCAGGAGAGTGACACCATGCTGCGACTGTGCTTACTCTGTCATAATGCTCTGGGCAGCCCTGCCCTGCGCAAAAACTGGCACTGACATTAAATGGACAGACGGGGGCAAGCAGAGACAGAGGGCAGGAGCAGGCGTGACTAATCGGCTACTCTCCCTCCCCATCTATCTCTTGGACTCGCCGCAGCTACAGTTCTGTCAGAGAGTATCATAGTCACGGAGCGCTGCCAGCTAGAGCTGTCTTAAGATCAGCTATAATAAGTTGAACCCCCTGCAGCAGGAGGGTGGTTGTTGCCGTCCACCCACAAGGAACACACTGCAGAACAGTCGGTTGCATTTATTTCAGGACTGGTTGCAATCTTTCATATGCAGTTCTGGCTATAAATTACATTTAATCATACCTCATCATCATTCTTCTCCTTCTTTGGATAGATAATCAATTAATTTACACTCCCCTTTCCAAAGCAATCGGAAGAGTGTGAGATTCCTTATATTATAGGGCAGCTTCTGAATGTTATGATGTAAATGGCCGGTATCAGCAGGTACCCGTATAATCCTTGTCCGGAAACTGGCCGCATCCCACAGAGCCACAATGCGGTGTCCAATCTATTGATTGTCCCCACAGTTTGGGGAATCTGCTTGTTTATTTCCACAAAGCTAAATACACCTCCATAAAAGCGTAAATATTTCTTCTGAGGATTCTTCTGGATTCTTCTGAATCTAATGGCTTCATGTGTCATTTCACCAGATGTCATTAAAATCTGAGCAGATGCTTTTCAGACCAACACAACCAACAACATAACCTCCCTGTCTGAGGCCGGATGTAATGTGTAGAGAGGGTAATGGAGAAGTGCACATTTTAAATCACCAGAGAGAAAGAACAGAGAAATGGGGGGGGGGGGGGATAGGAGCAGAAGAATATAGAAAGTGCGGGTATAAGAGCGATGGAAGGAGGGAAACGATAGTGACGCGAGGCGACTGGTGAGATATGGAGATAAATGCGAAGAGGCGATGTGGGTCAGAGAGCGAGATTAGAAACGGCAGAGTGCTGCAATAGAGGACCTAGAGGGAGCTTTAGCAGCGGGGGGCAGAGAGAAATGGAGTTTGGAGCTGTGTGCAGGTTAGAAAGGGAGGGAAAGCCAACAGAAGGAGAGACATGGAAAACGTGCATTGGAGTCCTTTAGTTCATTGGTTCGATTCCCTAAACTTTAAAACCGAGATGTTGAGCGTTCGCCCAGCAGACCAGTATTTCCCCGTTCAACCAGTGAGATAAGAGGCCTAATGAGTGAGATAATAGGCCTAATTTGTCTTGGAGGAGAAAGCATTTAATTCTGGTTTTATTTATTCTCCACTAGGATGTGGGCAGCACCCTTGGGCGAGGCTTCAGCTGAGCAGTGAGCCGCTAAATCTGTGCAGAAGCCGGTGGGCCGCCAGCGTCGGTGTAAGCTAGCTTGGTTTGTCCTTGGTGGCTGAGGCTCGGCTGCCAGGCTGGTCTGAACTGTAATTGGATTAGAGATCTCTGCGTTGCATCAGGCAAGGCAAGCCGAGTACACACACACACACACACACACACGCATACTTTAACCGCACTCACGCCTCGAGGAGCTGGGTTCATCTTGGTACTCGGGGCTGTGCTCCTCCTTCTCCTCATTTTTCTTTTCCCCCCCCCCCTAAACGTTCTCCTGTCTCAAGCATCCCACTATTCTCTTTATCCCCTTTTAATCAACAACCCACCCCTTTCCCCCTGGCTGTCACGTATGTGTACGTTTGTGCATTCTTGCATGCCTGTGTATGAGCGCGTTGGTGTTTGTGTGCACGTATATGGATCAGCCCTGTGCCGTGGATACCTTCGCTCTAAATGGGATTACAGTAGTTGCAAGGGAGCCCATGCTGAGAACATCCAGGGGGGAAAAGAGCAGGAGGAGAGGAGAAAACAGTCAAGATAATGGCCTGAACCCTCATACTGAACACAATAAATGTGAAATATGAAGACATCTTACTGTACTCAGTGAGGGTGCTGCTCTTGACCTTCTTCCATTGTGAACTTCCTGTGTAGCAGCTTTGGACAGGATGTGAACATGATGTCATGGATGGTGTGTATCCTGATTGCCTCGTTTACCCTTTTTAACATACTGGTGTGCAAAGGCCTAATCTGTGAAGCGTGGGAGGAACTGGAATAGAGCTCATGATGCGTTGTTCTTTAAACTCGGTTACAGACCTTAACTGGGCGCAGTGCCTCTCCCATTCTAACCATTTTATTCTCTGTCTCACTTTGTGGCTCATTCATGTGATTCAAGTTTCATTGACAGATCTTTTTGAAGTGAAGCTGATGCTCCTATTTTTGAGAGATTAGCAATAAATGCATGAGGAGGGGAAAGGTTAATTCCCAGGTCATCAACATTACAAATAAACATCCCAGTAAGCGCTCTCTACACTGTCATGGAGGGGTGCAGCAGAATAATGTTGTGCCAGGAAACAAACTAAAACAAAAGCCAAATGCAACAACTTGATCTGACTGCTTTACCTGCCAATGAAGGAACCAGGAACTGAAACGTATCGTTCCTGATCACTGTTTTACAGAGCGGGGTGAGGTGTGTCGTATTTGAGGGTTGTAGGACAGGTTTAAACAAGAGATTGCTGAAGAGAAGGCATGAAAATAAGAGGCCGAGGTTGAGCAACCCACAAGACAACACGCACACAGAGACACTGTATCTGTACATGCATATGTTTGTTCTCATTCACGTAGCACATGTGGTTGAGGTGAGAAATTAAACCACAACGATGCAGCCAGTAAGATTAGAGGGAGACAGGACAGCTAGATAGAGGAGGCTTAATAGCTGACAGGCTGGGACCACAGCCATATGTCTCATATGTGTCGGCCGTATGGCGCTGATCAGCCCATATGGCCTGTACATCTCCTCGACTTCCTGCCACCATGACAGACAGTAGCTCTGATGTGGGAGGATCTTAAAAGGAAGGGGACACCCAGCTGAGGTTTCAAACCAGCGCCACCCATCAGCCTCCCGGCTAATAACAACAGCAGTTTATAATGACATTTAGTAGACTGGGTGAATTCAGACACACCATTTTTCCTTTCAGTGTTTTACTGCAGCAAATAGTTGAAACATCTATTTTAATCGTTTCAAATCAAAGTTTTGTTCAGAGGTTGGCCATTCCCACTGAACACATGATCACGAACAGCCAAAGAAATTGGTGCCAAAGACCACCGCTGCACCTAATGATTAATTTACTTTCATCATTCCCTAATCAGCCATTATTTGTTAATATTTCTTCAATACATCCCATTAAAACCCATTCGATTTTTCTAAAGCCCACGAATGTGGCTTAAAAAGTCTTGTTTTGTCCGATCAACTGTTCAAATGTTAAAACTGCGGCAGCTGTTAATTTCTCTGCTTCTCTAGTGTGTGGACAGCTCGCTGAAGCCTGCTAAAGATGAATGTGTGAGTTTGTGAGTGTGTCACAAGCCTCCTGCTGCATGAGGTGCCTCACATCCCCCCCCACCACCACACACACAACAAAAAAAGGAAGTGGGTGAGGAGGGAGATGCATTTGAGGAGAGAGCTCATCTTGGAATGAAGGATGGCAGAGGGAGCTGGTGTTCAAGGTCGTCTGATTTCCGCTGCTGGGTTAGGGTCATCGTATGGGAACTGCTGACTGGACCTCCCACAAGTGAGGCAGAGAGCAGCTCAATGCTGAAAATGACACACAAAAATGCAACACACACACACACACACATACATCAGAGGAGTTGACCCCGAAAATGCTTCTGATACTCCCTTGAGGGTGCGAGTGTGTAAACACGGATATGTCTGATTGACTGGGGAACATGCTCTTGTCGTGTACCGTGCTCTTTACACACACACAGACACACACACTGTACTTCATTAAAATCCAGTCAAGGCCTTGCACACAGCCGTCTGGCCTGGTGTCACAACACTTGTCTTTTCTTCTCTGTTTTGTGCTTTCAGCCATAGACCTGCTAAACAGGACCTTTCTAAAAAAGCCTTTTAAATCACCGGTGGTCCCCGGGCTGGCTGGCTTGTGAGAAACCCGAACACCGAGCCAAACAGCCTGGTAGCATTAGGAGCTGCGTTAAAAAGCCAGCAGCTCTTAAGAGTAGCTGTAAACACGGGGTGTTATGAGGAGTGAAGGCGTGAGAGCAAGGCTAGCAGTTTAATCCAGGAAGCCTGGGGAAGGAAGGAGGGCCTTCTTCCCACTCTTCTGTGATCAGAGCTTCATTGAAACATATTGAAAGTAATAATGTAATACGGTATCGCTCTGTTTAGTGTCGTCAGATACCCATCAATGAATCAAAAATGTTATATTCCCATTGCTGCCGCCTGCTTGCTGTCTGACCCAGTGCTCCCAACTGAGGTTTTCTGCCTCCAGTAGCCGCCTCGCACTGGAAGCTCCAGTGGACTGAGTCATATATCAGAGGGGAGTGTGCTGAGCCGAGCAGGCTACTTCGGAGTAGAGGAGAGAGGAGTGTGCTGCTGATTTATTACCAGCCGTTCGCTGGTTAAATGAGGCTAAGTGAGCCGGTCAGCTCGGGGAGGTGAGATGGAAGAGATTAGCCTCCATAAAGAGTGATGGAGGGAGAAGATCTGCGAAGCAAATGGTGACTCGTGACCGCCTGTCTTTTGCATACTGTTTCTATTTATCTTCTACCTGGCCCCTCCTCTTCCCTCCCCTCCTCTGACCTTCTCTACATCCTTGGGTCCATCTCATGTTGCCTCTGCAGTGCTGGTTATGTCCGGCTTTTTGACAAGTGGCCAACTGCATTGTCCAATTAAAATGCAGTAAGCCAGTGCTCGCCATTGTCGCTGATTGTGTTCTTTGTGCAGCCCCGAGCAGTTTAAGTGGCTTTGATATTCCCCTCTGTGATTTTGACGTGTCTGGAATATTGGTTCAAATGCATATTTTGAGCCTCCACAAGTGCTCACAAGAGACCTGCAACAATTAGTTGATTAATCAGCAACTGTTGAGTTCTCCAGATTTTATTCTCCAGTCAGCATCAAGCTCTAAAAATGCTGGCTCCTACAATTCTTTTAATGCAATTAATGTGCGTCTTTCATTAAAAAAAAAACACACCCCAGGTAAAGGAACGCAGGCTGCCTGTCAAAGACGTGTGTGGTCTCAAAGCCCTTTTAATCATCACGTTTCCTCTAACACACTCGACGCAAAGTCATTTTGACCTCCCTGACCACTTCCAAAGCCAGGATTTGTCAAGAGGGGCCGATAGAAATAGTAAATGTCTACGTATGGCTCTGGGTGAGGCTATATGTGCACAAACTGGTGTGCTGGATATCCGCTCTGTAAGCTATTCTGTCCCCAACCCCATTCGATGGGTCCGTTTGCTGCCTGCGCAGAGTGAGAGACAATGAGAACGGAGACACATTCCCCACATCCGTTTCCTCTCATAGAGGAACAGTAGGTCAGGGGTTGTGGTCCGCTCTGTTGAGTTCATGTGTCGCTCAGGCCCCCGGGGGGGGAGGGGGGGGTCGGCAGAAATACAGTGCACACAGATGGTACGCTTCTCATAATCCCTAGGGATTGCATGTAACCACTGTGAGGTAGTAGGGACTCTTTCGTGTGTGTGTGTGTGTGTGTGTGTGAGTGTCACACTGTGGGGATCACAAGGGCTCTTTATTTGGTCTCTGTGTTTCCTCATGGTCTGCTTGCTGTTGTTGCAGTTATCTGTGCTCGCCTCACTGCTTGTTTGGCCTGGGTGTGTGTCCTCACGTACACCTGTATCCGTGCCTCTGTTTGCATATGGCCTCGTGTTTGGCTCGTGTGTGTGTGTGTGTGTGTGTGTGTGTGTGTTGTCGTCCTTTCATCTCCCTCTCAGCCTCACCCCTGTGCTGTAACGTGCCCTCCTTTCCTCCTCTCTTATTGTTCTGCCTCTCCACCAGGCCAGGGAGTCGGGAGCGTGAGCTCGTAGGAAGTCTTTGTCACGCCATGCGCTGAAAAGCAAACGGTGAGATGAACAAACACAGGAAGTGCTACCTTCCCCGTGCGGGTGTCTGTCACTCTGCTCAGCATTTCAGAGAGACTTTCGGTCTCCTCTGTCTAAATGTTGACGTGTCCCGCCCTCTGCCTGTGACAACCACTCTGGCTCTGTGCAGCTGCACTGCCTGCCTGAATACTGGTAATCAGCCCGTGTGCCATATTTCATGTTTGTTAATTCGACAGTTAAGTGAAGTGGCCTCTGGGAAATTGATGTGATGTCATGCCATGTGCTGCTTTGATTTGCAGTCATAAACAATAATGATACAAATAGGGGAATGAGTAGATTTTCAGTTTCCTTATTCTATCCATCTCATTAACTAAAAACACTCACGTAAATTATGTATTGTTCTTTTTCTCTATTTTGCTCCTAGCAGCTGACCATGCCATATTTACTTCCTCTTGCCCTGTATTACAGCTCGACTTTAAGTGGAGCTGGTTATCTATCTGAAGTGCATCACTAACAGCTGAAAGGGGAGCAGCTGTGGTCAAAGGGGGTTAGAGGCCAGTGGTCGCTCCAGAGAGACTCCCCAGAGGGTGTATAAGGTACACTTTCAAACACACACCACGGCACATACCAGCGGGAGTAACCGCTGGTATGTGCCTTGGTGCACACTCATGAGCGTATGCATGGAATTAAGGAACCTTAAGTCTGGAGACGCTCCATGTGCTCGAAGCACGCTTTCTGTCAACAAGTCTGGCGGTCTGAATACATTTGAGGAAATGTTGGTTCACATTTTCCTATCTTCTTTTGGATGTAAATAAGTGATTCGCAGCCTCCTGCTAATGCGGATCAGGATGTGTCACGCTATCACTGCTGAACAAGTAGTTGAGGAAATTACACAAACGGTCATTAATTTAGGAGATGTGACTGCAGAGTGCAAACCCCACTTTTTTTTAAGGATGTATTAGTGACAGCTGTTTTTTGAAAAGGAAAAATCTGCACATTGATCCATAACTTTTGTTTTAAGGAAAATCTCTACAAAATCGATCACTGACTCAGTCTGATGCAATCTGCATGCTTACAGTCCAGCTTTATTCGCCGATTGTCACCATATTGATATCCATGTTCCCACAGGCTTTAGAAATACTTGTCAGATGTCAGAAAAAAACATTTCTGAAAATGAATAAACGACTTCTTCAGGAAAATCGTTCTATTTTTGGCACGGTCATTATTACCACCGTAATAGTAGGTCTTATTTGTCTAGAAATGCTTGCAGTTATCTGTGGGTTGCAATTCTAGCTTGATTTTAGGGAGAACTGATCATTTGCTTTAAACGGGATGTGGATGTAGTGTCTTTCTTTTACCACTAGAGGACAGCACAGTCCAGTTCACATGTCCGTTCTTCTCTGTCTCATTTTATTATTTTGAATACTTATTAAATATTTTCATGTGACGTTAAGGGGGACATTTTTATATGTATTAGTGGTTGCACACTACAGTCATTCAATGCTAAAGTAACACTGGTGGTTTATGTCTCCAATGTCTAGATAAATTAGATTGACTTTTCTTCACTGACGGTGTGCTTTGAGGAACAAGAAGCTTTTAAATGTGTTTCTCCACCAAGGATCCTACGCGGGTGCTCAACAACTCGTCCTCTTGGTTTTCGTTTCAGGCGTTGTTTCTACTCGTCTCCCTCCATCCATTAAACGCCCTGAATGTCGTTCACATACCAGCAATATCAGATGTCACTGAGGCATCAGCGTTGCTTTCCATCCTCCTTTCTTCCCATGTCTTTGTCAAAATGTAATCTTCTATCTTCACCTCCTCCCTCCATCTCGGGTGCAACGCCTTTATTCACATGCCAGCGATACCAGACTGCACACCAGTCGACAGGACATCCGTGAATGCCTGCTACCTTTCTCTCTCCACTGCTCCTCGGGTCCAGCATGACTCATATATGGCACATCAGCCCCAGAGAGAGGATTAGAAAGTGGGGGTTCTTATTTTTGGCAGGCAGTAGGTGGCGTCATTGTCCCGCCGTCCTCAGCATTTCCCCATATCAGGAGGGGTCTGCAGACTGGTGAACACACAATACATTATTTCACCAGTTTTAGAGAACTCAGATTTTATTATTTATGCAAATCACATGAAAAAAAAGCCTTAACGGTGTCTAATCCACACTGGCAGGAATTATATTATAGTTGGGAAATGCTAAACCATTTAATTTATTCAATTATTTTTGCTGACCTAAAAGTAGCCTAACCTAAGTATATTGAGGTTAAAACATACTACAATCAGCCAAGAAAATAGCCACTTTCCTTGAGCACTTTCCTTCCTTTTTTCTCTTCGGGCCCCTTAAATTAAAATTCTGCAAAAAACATACAAGGAATATTTTCATTATCAATTAATTGTTTGCGCTTTAAAATGGTGAGAAATGTAATTGACATTCGGGACCAAGAGTCCCAAATCCACAGACTAATATTGACTAATTGTTTCAGCATGACCATAGTGTCTTCACTGTTGATACTGTCCTCATTTCAGTTTGCATTTTACTTTTTCAAATGAGATAGTTTTTTCCAATGCTATTGCTCAGCTTTACATTCTCAAAATGACAAAGTAATGTTCAGTGCATGGATACGGTTGCATTTAATTTCCAGGAGTTGGAATAGAAACCAAATCTGTTATATAGAAAGATAATACTGATTGGGTGCAGAGCCCGGAAACACCCAAAGTTAACAAACATTTGCCTTTGGGGCCATCCAGGCGTTTATTTGTGTGTGTGTGTGTGTGTGTGTGTGTATATGCTCTTTTATACTGCGGCTCCAGCTCACATATACCTCTAACTGTGCTCTGTTTGTGTGGGCTAAAACATATGTAGGGTGTCTTGGTGAGAGAAGCAGTATGTTCTTGGTAGCAGACCCTGTGCATTAAATTGCGTAATACACACATGTTTGCCGTTCCATAAGAGTCATCTTTTTTTTGGCATTGCGACAGGGAGTTGTGTGTGTGCTCTCGGTCAGTAGCCCCTCTGTTCTGGGGAACTTGGTCTCTGAAGCTCTCCTCTCATACATGCACTCAAGTTGCTGGAGCCACAGTAGAGTGTGTGTGTCCACTATGTGTGTGTGTGTGTGTGTGTTTGTGCACTGCGGTCCAGCGTTTAATTGTGCAATGTATTCCTGGAAAGCCTGTGGAGGGGATCAGGGCTGTTCCCGAGCTGCACAACAACCAGCGATGAGTGTTTTCTGCAAGCTTTCTCTCTGTCACTTGCAACGTGGCAGAGAAAAGAGACGAGTTTATGAGCATTTTAGTTTTACCTCCAAATTAACACCTTCAGAGAAAATCTGCAGCTTCCTCTTCAGACCCAAAAGACTGGCATATTTAACACCATTTGTATGCATGGACACAAACTTAAGGTTCACATCATGTGCAACGTGCACCAGGAAGATGAATGTGGGGAGGGATTGAGCTCGATGGACAGAAGGGGAGAAAAGAAAGAAAGGAAGGGAGGGGTGCATGGAAAAGAGGCTTGAATAGGGATTGTGAAGGAAACAAGGAAGCTCAAATTAGCTTAATGAAAGGGCTGCAAAAGGAGCAATAAAATCAATGGAAGTTGAAGTGCAGCTGATGAATAAGTGCAGAAAGGAGGAAAGGATTGAGACTGAATAGGAGGAAAGAAGGTGGGGGGGTTGTTTTGAACTGCATCCATAAAGATCAGGCTAATTGGGCCTTTTGTATTCTCCAGTGTTTGACCGCTTTCCCCTCCACCTTCTCCTTTTTTATTTCTCTGTCCTCTACATTCTTATCTTCCTGTAAATCAGCTTCCTCCCCCAGCCTCTCCTCCTCCAGTGGCTGTTGTGTAACTCTGCAGTGATGAGGTTGATCAGCAGTTCTGGTGCCAGGCTGCTCTTATTGGAATAAATGAGCTTCAAGCAGTTTGAAACCAGCCCTGAGTGCTTTTGCGGGAGTGGAAGAAACACAGACACACACACACACACACACACACACACTTCCCTCCTATGACGTAATGCTGAATAACCCTGAATGCTCTTAAATGTGCCGCTTGCCTCCATTCATCATGGTGTACTCCATCCAGACCTATACACACAAAAGTTAGAGACATTTCATTTCATCATCAGTTTGTTTTAGTGAGCATTTGTCCTTTAGTTCATCTCTTTCGGTATTATTCTGTCGATTTCAAATTGAGATTTTCAGCTGAAAATGACTCCTTTTTCCTTTTTTTTTTTGTCTTCACGTCACTTTAGAAATCTTCATAAAAGTTCTAAACTAAATTGTTGGGGCTTCTTGCCAGTACTAAAGCACATAAACATCCTGGATTTTAATCCAGTTTGGGACCCTTGTTGCACGCCCCTCCTTTCACAATGCTTCTTCAATTGGCTGTAAGAAAAACACATCTGCTCTCTCCATTTGTCAGTCTTTGTGGTCTGGCCCTCTGCTCAACATATTCCCACTTTGCTTTTCTCCTCACCCATCCATCTTTTCTATTTTCCAACTTCTCTGTACCAACTTTGTTTTTTTTAACCATTACCATCTGAACTTGACAAAACAAGAGCTTTGACTCACCCGAGCTGTGTCCAGTGTACACACACTGGCAGAGGCGTAACGGCCAGGTAGCAAGCTAGCTGCCCTGAGGGCACACTTGAGGCGTCAGACGTCTGGGTGCAGCACTTAAGATTAGACAGAGGTGACACTGGAACGGCTTTACAACGATGGAGTGTGATCAAATTCAGTTTGAACTTTTCTGCCTGACATTTTGCTAAATTCCTGCAGCTCATTTTTATTGTTATTTATCACCGTGTTTGTCACAGAGGATGCTGAAAAGGCTGCGAGGCAGGGATATGACTCACTAGCCAGCCGGTGGTTATGGTTCATTGTTATGGGTCATTTGGTCATTGTCCTCACTGCAGCACCTGTTGTGAGGTCAAGAGTTTGTTGGTGCAGTCGTGGCAGATTAAGTAGGTCAACTCAGGTTTATCATCATTACAGGCAAATTACCACCTGCACATTCATTTGTAATAATCCAAAGAAATCCACGGTGTCTTTCTTCATTAAATCACCTCCTCATACGTTTGATCCTGTTGTACTTTAGCAATTAAAAGCCCTAGTTCTGCTCCTGGAGTTCATGCATGTTTACCTGCATCCTGGATCACAGACCGTCCATTAGAAACAGACACACGCTTGCACTTGGACGGGTTACTTTGGATTTAAATGGCATTAATGGATGCTCAGTCCTATTCTTAGCATTAAATCTGTCTCACTCTTCAGGCGTTGACGGTTGGGGTGGTGGCGTCTGGTTCGTGTTCAGCGTGTGTGTGCGTGTATAGCTCCTCCGATAGGAAACGCTGTTAAAACATGAGCGCTTCCCCGGGATTGTGAATGGGGAGAAGTGACGCTGCCTCGCATCGATGACCATTTTTCATAAAGATGTCGTCATCTTCTAAATGTCAATTTAGTGGGCGGGGCTTTGTGTCTCCGCGTAGGTTTAGTGGCTCTAGACGTGGACGTTATGAAAAAAGGCTTCAAGTTTGTAGCTGGTGTTTTTCGGGAGGGTTTGCGTCACCGGAGGCTGAGCACACAAAGCCGAGCAGCCTCTACCACACTTTTAAAATCACGGGATCCCCCCCCCCAAAAAAAAAATTGCATCGCTCTGGACCGCCACGAGCTCTTATTGTTTCAATCGAAACGCCTGCAGTCTGAAGAGTCGTTAACCCTGCCCCACGGAAACTACACCGAGGGGGGACTAGAGGAGGAGGAAGAAGAAGAGGGAGCTCTGGGAAGAAACAACAGAGAGAAAGGTGCTGGAGGAGTGAGAGAGGACTGCACAGAGCAACTCCGTATTGTTCCGCGTTTTGTTTGCTCCGTCCAGAGAAGAGAGAGAGAGAGAGAGACGCGGAGGGGTATTTTTTTTTCTTCTTCTTCTTTCGGGTGTGCGACAAAAAACTGCATCACCGTCAACTCTGGATTTCTTAATCCGCTTCCTGTCGTCCAGGATGAGGTTTAAAAGGAACGGGTCCTATACGCTGAATAGGTAAGAGACTGATGTCATGTCCGCGGCGGTAACTCGCTAATGTGTTATCCACATGGAGAGGAAGAGGAGGAGGGAGGGGCACAGCACGTTTTCTTATACGCTTAAGCTCATAAATCAGTTCACTTATGTGATATTTCCATGGAGGCGTACAGTGGTGCTCGGGGTGACTTTATTGTTTCTTTACTGCACTTCATGGTGTTTCTATCTTACCATAACTCCTCAATAATGCTGTGCCGGCTTCTTTATTGGGATCAATATTAAGGTCTTTTGAGGCTACACCTGATGGAAAATAACTCTGGAGCTTATAGTTACTGTACATGTGTGGTTACAGAATGTGTTGCTCCCTGTTGTGTTTCTATAGCCAACGAAATGACAATGATAAGATCAGGCCAAGTCCTCAAGGGTCCTGTGATTTCCCTTCAATGTGGCACCCACATTGAAGGGAAATCAGTCTGAGACCAGATCAGGAGGAACCTGTCTGTCTTGCTGTGTTAGTATGTGTGTGTGTATGTGGGGGGTGGGGGGGGGGGGGGCTGCCTCTTTCCCACTAACTCACTTTCTCTTGACATAATTGCAACGGCCTGATTCAGATTCTGGCGTTTCTAAACCCAGTCACAAGTCGGGTCTTTCCCCTGCCCAGTGGTTCTCTCTCTCTCTCTCTCTCTCCCTCTCCCTCCCCCCTCTCATTGTGTTATCTCTCCAACTCACAAGTTATAAGAACAAATTCTCTTTGTCTGTTTTCCATCCGGACGGATGTCTTGCTTTTATTGTTTGTCTGGATTGCGACAGGGACGTTTGAGGAAGTACACACACACACACACACACACACACACACACACAAGGCAACCGACGAGAACTTGCTCATATTGTTGAAAGTGACAGTTAATTTAATGGCAGTTTCACTTCTTTCACTTCTCCTCTGGCACTCCTTTCCCTTGTCACAGGGCATTTTGACCTTCCACTGTACTTGAGACACACACACACACACACACAGAAACCAACATCCCGCCTTTCAGGTACTGAAACACAAAGGGAACTAATGAGAGCTGAAAACCCACTTCATCAAACACTCCAAAAAAGCCAGAAGGATCTTATCGCGGTATACCCCTCCGCCATTCCTCCTGCAAGATCCCCCCCTTCTGCGATCATTGTGTGAGCAATGGTGTCACGTGTGTTGCAACTGTGTATTCCCATGCGTGCGGGTGTTTGTGTGTGTTTGTGCGTGCGCAGGTGAGAGGGATGAGGTAATTAAACCGTGAAAGAGGAGGCCTGTTGGCTCCTGGTGACAGGCCTCCAGGGAGGAGGGATGACGTCATGGGATGTAAAAGTGCTTTGCAGAGCTTCTGCGGTCCGTCTTTGTCATCTTTTTTATCTCCAAAGAGAGCAGCAGCAGAGGGAGGACAAACTGTGTTGTCCTGCGGTGTTGCCTGAAATTATTCACGAGCTCTGGCTACTGTTAAATCCATCTCACTGTTCAGGAGTTCTTTGATGAATAAGCAACCGAGTAGAAGCAGAAGCGTGTGTGTGTGTGTGTGTGTGTGTGTGTGTGTTGTAAAGGAGGTGAACAGCAGAGGGCAAAATAAAGTGATTGCTCTCATTGAATGATGCAGGGAGGAAAAGAGATGTAATGAGGCCCGCGAGTCACCCTTGTGTCCTTCACCTTATTTGACCACACAAGTACTGCGCAGTGATTGGCTCGGTTCCTGGGGGCTTGTTTCCGCACTAGCCCCTCCCATCCCGTACCTTTGCATCATTTGTGTGAATGAAGAGTCACGGTTATACGTGTGCATCCCGTGCTGCACGTTTATTCATTCACGTGTGCCGTTGCTCCTCAGTGTTGACTCAAGAGTTGACAATTAGCCATGCCGTTATAATGTAGCTACATGTATCAAAGGCATGAAGCTGTCAACTTGCTGCACTGATTAACTGTCCACAGAGGTTTAACAGGATTTTGACCCCGACTCAGATTCGGCAAAAGGCGTGTGTTTGGTCTGCGTGAGCGATGGGTGGAGATAGGATGTATACAGATGATTGAGATTGCACTCTCACTCTCTCTCTTTCTCTGTCTCTCTCTCGCTGTGTGTGTCTCTCTCTCGCTCTCTCTCTTTCGCTCGCACTGTCTCTCTCTCCCCTGCAGTCCACCCTGTGCTGCCCAGCAGTCAGCATTTTGTTTATGGGACGCTGTTTGCCAAGCTAATCTTCCCGCCTTCCAAGTGGGAGCCAGCAAGCGAAAGAGAGGAGGGAGAGAGGGAGAGAGGGAGAGAGGGAGAGAGGGAGAGAGGGAGGGAGGGAGGGAGGGAGGGAGGGAGGGAGGGAGGGAGTGTGAAAGTGAGGCAGGCAGTTGCAGTAGTTGGAAAGAAGCGAGAGAGAGGGAAACATGCTCAGGGAAGTGTGTTCGGTTTTGTGAATGATTTTTTGTTTTGAAAGCGTACATGTGCATATTTTACTTTGCCTTATCGGCCTGCGTGCATCCGTCCGTCCATCCGTCCTGCGTTGAAGCCAGAGGCCGCTACGGTAGCTGTTTGATTACGAACAAGGGCAATGCTGGAGCTGCTGCACCTGTAGACGTGTTTGCAAGAGAGGAGCGGATACGGAGAAGGTGAAAGGGAGGAAGGGTGCTGTGGGTCGGAGCCCCGTCACCCACGGCACTGCTTCGCCACTGACTTGATGGGGGTTCTGGTGTGCTGCGACTGCTTCTTCTACCGGTAGTTGACAAAGTCACTCTTTTTCCCTTCTTGACCTTACCTTCCCCTCTAATGTTGTTGTTGTTGTTGTTGTTTGTACGTCATGTGTGTCTTTTCAGCATTCTTCAACTTACATTGTCAGACCTTCGTTTACCCCCCATTCATGCTCTCTGTTATGCTGCTGCGGTTTTGTAGGAGACATTTGAGGACAGTGCTGCTGTAGCAGGCAGAGATTCTGAGGAGGAGGAGATCCTCCTCCTCCTCTTATAGCTTGATTGAAGGGGAGGTGTGTTTGAGGTTGCTGGTTACAGGGTTTGTTATGAGGGTAGTTTAAGTTTAAGACTAGTCGGGAATGAAATGGCATGAAGCCAGAAGTCGGCTAGTTATTCAGGCTTGCCACTTTTCCTCTCACCCTCCTGTCTCCTGTGTGCCCTTTTGGCTATGCAGCACTGTTTGTTTGGACACAATGTTCCCTTACAAGGGGGCAGGGAGGTGCTTTTCTTTTTTTTCTTTCCATTTGTTGTTGTTTGCAGACCATTGAACTAACTGACTGCTCTTTTTCTTTTCTGGTCATTACCAGCAGAATTAACCTTCTCTTTGGAAAGACTATCATGTGCTAGAGAGAGAGAGAGAGAGAGAGGGAGGGAGGGAGGGAGAGAGAGAGAGGGCAGATGATTTAAGTTCGACTCTCTGCCAGTCGGAGCAGAAATGATCTGGTTCCCCTCTCTTGTGGTTGTGGGGCTAGCTGGCCTGAGCCTGCATTGACTGCTGTATAAAGTATAAATATAACTTTCTAGTTCTCTAAGGAGCGTTTTGATGGTGAGGGTAAAATTGAAGTGTTACCACACACACACACACACACACACACACACACACAGCTGGATTATATTAGGCCTTGCTGTGATTCAGAACTTTGTTTACACTTCACTGCTACTCTTAGTTTGAATAACAGCCGTCCGTTTATGCGTGTATAAGTGTGTTGTGTATCTGTGAGGCTGCATATGTGTTACACATGCAGTAGGCCTCGGTGAAATGCACACAGAAGCCTTGTGAAGGCAGGGACTTGTGCCAAGAAAAAGCCTACTTCTGTTATTTTCTCCACCAGCCATGATCAGGGCACCTGGACCTGGACGGTGCACTGATGTCTCGTGGTCTCATTAAGACAAAGTGGGCCATCATGTCTATTTCTGGCATTTCCTCTCCCTTCTCCGTCAGCCAATCGGGCGGCTTGCAGTGATGTCATATGGCTTGAATGATGTGTGCTTTTGGAGGCACACCCATCCAACAGGTCCTCGTTGTCCTCGTTGACCTCGGCACAGGCGAGCCCTCCGCCCCGTGGGCTCCAGTGTTTCACCTTTCAACAGTAGCATTGTGTGGAGGAGGAACCGCCTGCCAGCACTCAACTCTAATGTTGACCATCCTGTTTTAAAATGGAGCAATTGAACAGTCTGTCATCGTATGACATGAAGTAAAAACTATGGAATTTGCCTTAATTTCTCTGTGTGTGTGTGTGTGTGTGTGTGTGTGTGTGTGTGTGTGTGTGTGTGTGTGTGTGTGTGTGTGTGTGTGTGTGTGTGTGTGTGTGTGTGTGTGTGTGTGTGTGTGTGTGTGTGTGTGTGTGTGTGTGTGTGTGTGTGTGTGTGTGTGTGTGTGTGTGTGTGTGTGTGTGTGTGTGTGTGTGTGTGTGTCTGTGTCATGTGGGGGGTTGACTAAAGGTATGATGGAGTCATGCCAGAGCAGGGAGGTCCATGTACTGTTCTATACTCTGCAAATTTAACAACAACAGACAATATAAGATGAGATCTCATTTTAAAACGAACATTATTAAACATCTTTGTCATCACATGCATGTAAACACCTATTTCTTTTTGGATATGCTATTTAGATAAAAAAAATGTCTTTGGCAATTGAAATGACAATAGTATTGTCTAACATGTGTTCAAGTTCACATGTGCCTCGTGTGTTTGCTGTCTGTTGACAGTCAGTGGCCCAATATTAAGACTGCAAACTTACTATTTAATGATTTGTATCAATATATTTGAGAGCGAGTAGAAAAAAAAGTCTGAATATAAAAAAAGCATTCATTAAAGTGTATCTGTAGCCAAGTTTGTAATTTTGAGCTTTTTCAGCCCCCCACCCCCTCTACAGTGAAGTCAAAAGTTTAAGTTGTGGCCATCATTGTACACAATTGCAGCGTGAAAAACAAAATCCCACTTTCCTCTCCGCTATGAGGTTTAAGGTTTCTGTACCCGTATTGTGTGTTGCTGGAAAGCAAGAACGTGCAGACCTCGAGGCTCCATCACATGACAAAAGCTTGTGTGTGTTTGTTCTCGGTGGATCGGTTGCTAAATGTTATAGTGTGTGTGTGTGGTACGGAACAATAGTTCTGACTGTATCATCATACTGTGTGTGTGTGTGTGTGTGGCATTAGCAGAGCAGGCTGTACTGTTTTCCATGTGTCTCTCATTAGGCTATCTTTGGCAGGCCTGGCTGCCTCCACAGAGCTGGGGCGTGCAGCTCAACAAGGACACCATTCTCCACCATCAAACCCCACACTCGTTCCCCTCAACCCAGCAGACTCCCTCCTGCCCGTCTCTCAGACCGGGCTGAATTGAATAGAGCTGAAAAGCTCCAGCCTTTTGAGGAAAGTTGGGCCGCTTTAGCTGGCTAAATCATTATCTATTTAAAGCTTTGCCTGGAGGAAGTGAATTACGTTATTCCCTGTGGCTGTTGCACAGCATAATCAAGCTGTTTTGTCATTCTGCAACACCTAAACAAATGGGACATGCCGTTATGCAGTCATCAATAAGCCAATGGCTACAATCAAATGAGCACAGGTCAGAAAAGCTTGCATCAGTAAGGTTTAGATCCGTACGTAATCTGTAGGGTTTTGATTTTTGTCTTTGGATTCCCTCGATGTCTAAGCTTGAATGCCGTTCGTACTCTAATCCTAATTGAGAACAAATAAACCTTGCCCAAGGTGTCTTTAATCGGGACATGTGTTGCATTAGACTCCTATGGAGGGACACTGACTGGTTAAGGAAAAGGCAGTATAGAAGTCGTGACTGTCCTTCTCTACTTTCGTGTGTGTGGGGGGGGGGGGGGGGGCTAGTCCTGCTGGCTCAGGAGATGGAGAAAGAGATGGCCTTGCACTAACCTCACCTCTGCATTTAGATTCACACAGTCAGCCCGCAAATACACACAGTCATGCACACGCTTAAGTAAAAAAAGCTCTGGATGTCTTTGCAGCTCCTATTTGCTCCTGAAACAACTTAATTCAGATAAACATCTAAAAAAATAAATAAGAAAAGATTCAATCTGGAAGCTGGGATTCATTGCACAATTGGGAACGCACTACATGTTTAGAAAACATATGTGCTGATCAGACAAGTAAGGGACAGCGTGTGTGAGGCAGCAGGTGCCCGTAGACATGGAAAAACTCGCAGCTGTTTGGTGGCCCAATTGGCACGTGGAGAAGGGCTTCATTGTGTTTGACTCACTTTGTAGGTTGGGCCGGTGGAACGAAAAGAGTTAGACAGAATTCAGTATCAGAAAAAGGGCCTGAAAGGTTTGTATGTGCTGTAAAGGTGGCAGGGAATTTGGTTGTAGCAGTTGTTTCAGCAGCAGCAGCCCATGGCTTCTCTGTGCTGCCTCTTGGGAACAAGAGGCCCATTTTAAAGGGAGAAAGGAAGTGCCCTGGCGCCTCACTTCCTGTTTGAGTTTCTCCCAGGCTGGAGTGTGAGGGAGGGGGGGGTGGTCTGGTGAAGCCCAATTGAATGGAGAAGGTAATAGTCACAGACACACACACACACACACACACGCGCTTACCTGCTGCATAGCGGTGTAATTGCGTCAGTGCTGCAGTGCCTTTTGCAGCTGTGTCCCCTCATTTGTTTCAATTATCTAGCATCTGACATGGCACTGTTACCAAGGATAGACCCGAGGAAGACAGGAAAAAAGGAACGTTTCAAGTTTACTCCAGAAATGCGTCTTTTCTAATCATCATATTTCATACCTTTTTTTAAAAGCACTGCTGGATCCCACCGACGTCATGTTTGTGAGCTTCGTGACAAACACGTTCACCTCCCTCCTTGACTATATTTAATCAGAGAGTAGCTGTAGCGAAGAGGCCGCTCTGGAGCGAGCAGGGAAGCTGCAGAGTGCTGACTCCAGCATGTTCTGAGGTGACGTCCGTAACATTTATTATGTTCACTAACAGAACTCGGAGGCTGCCGGCCAAACAAAGAATACCCTTAAATACCCTTTTGTACCTCTGGAGCTCTGATGTGTGTTATGGACTTTAGTTGCAGTAGTTTTTTACTTCTTCTGTTATTCAAGTCTTTTGTGTGGCAGATAGGTGCACGATGCTCTAGCAACTCTCCCATCCCCCTCTAAGAGAGATGATGTCACTGCATAAACTCATCTTCCCAGGTGGGAGCCATGTTACTCTAAGCCAATCAGAGGCTTGCTTACACCTGAATCCCCCGGCAAGGAGACACACATACACACACACACGCTCAACTTAAAAGTACTAAGAGCCACCGATCTCTTCTGCTCATGCGAAAGGGTCCGATTACATTTTTCTCGTCGCAGCTCATCCTTTACCGTAGGATGTGATCCATCTGTGGAGGGCAGAGGAAAATGTGAACTTCATTGCTCGTCAATGAGCTGAGGTTGTGCGGCAGTCCCTGCTCTCGCCGTGGCAACAGACCTATTGATTTGACCCCTCTTGTGTCTCCTTTCACTCTTTATTTTTTACCGATAGCAGCTGCCTACGCCCACTTTCATCCCTCGCTCATTGGTGCTGTAGACGACAATGGTATTTTATTTTTTTTCCTCTCAGTAGACCGACAAAGGACGTGCTCTTGATATTTCCTCCATGCCAGTCTCTGACAAAGGGCAGGGCCTCACTGTGGTTTCACTGTCATCTCAGCAATGCCCTCAAGGCGCAAAACATGCGTGGCTCTGTCCAGGATTTTCCATACTTAATATTTGAAGCCACTTCCCTTTACCACCAAGCTTCCGTACTCCCAAGTACACCTTTTCCTCTCCTCTGTTTGGTCCAGACACAGAAACGCATGACGCCGTCGCCACGTCCCGTCTCTTCCCCACCCCAGTCAAACACGTACACACTTTTTTTCCTCTCTTGATTAGCCCTCGGAGATTGATATTTACTGACATCCAAACATGATATTCTGTGATGGCTAATTACTGGAAAAACAAGTCTTTGGGTGGAGCACATCTTCGGTCTAAAAAGATAAATAATAATCTCAGCCCGCAGCGTTGTGTGTTGCCAGTGGTTTTCCTGATGGGGACTTGCTTTGGGCTATCCAGCACAATATCTTGTTTGTGCTGCAGTTGTTTGGTGGCAGTGTTGTTGTTGTTAGGAGTGCATATCCAAGTGGTTAAGCTAGCCTGCCTGCCTTCCAAGTATTGGAGAGATCAGATTTGTGTCGCTCCACGCACAAACGCACACTTTAATTTAGGTCTAAACTGATTAGAGGTTAAAATGCACACAGAGGGTTCCTCGCAGGTTTCAGATTACTTTATTGTCCATTACATTGGTAGTGTATGAGACGACATACACCATGCACAACAATACACACACAATAACACACAGCGATTATGCATCTTAAAGTGGCAGTGGATTGTTCTTCCACTGGCATGTAGTCCATAAACAACTCAACAGAGCACGATACCTAACAATACATATGTGCACATTAAGATAAGTAATTGTGCTGTTTGCAGAATGTCCGGAGAAGCTGCCTTGATTCTCGGCAGCGGGTCAGGGAGCACCGGCTCACTCATATTTTCCACCAGCTTGGTTTTCGGTTTGTTTAATCTGTTGGCCTCCTTCAGTCACATGCTTCTCTTCACCTCTATTCCAAATCATGGGTGTTACCACTTCCTACACTTTCATCGACTCGGTGTTATTCAAATTCACACAATGGACCAGAGTTTACTCTGTTATCAGATGGTGGCGAGATCTCGTCTAGTCATCAGGGGGAGAATTTAACTTTCCTTTTTTTTTTTTGTGGGGGGGGGATTTTTGGGGCGAAACTAACATGTTTTTTGTTTTCTTAACATCAAATTATCTGCTTTTGCTTGTTCTATTCCTCCACTTGTGCCAGAGTCATCACTACAGAATGCATCATGGACTTGTCTTTTTAAATTGGTTTAAAAATAAAAGCAGATGTGAGTCGGCTGTTCTGAAAGCCAAGCAGGCTTGCGAGAGAACACCTCTGCTGCCGTGACGACTGCAGCGATGCTCTATCCGAGATGACGGCTACTGTACACGATGCAGTCGCTGATGGAAATATCGCGATCGCACACTCACATCTGTGGCGAGCGCTGTCAATGAAACGGCGCACGGACATGACGGTTTTTCTCCGAAGCCCACGTCATTCACTGATGAGAGATTGGAAGGAAATGTTTGACAATGGAGGAAGGCCAACATAGGAGATGAGAATTAAATGAGATTTCACCCTTCAGGGAAACGAGGGTACACATGTATTAACTCATAAATATGTTTCCAGTGTCTCTTCGACAAGCCTAGCTGAATCATACCCTCATGAAGTTATAGTAATCAGTTTTTGTGGGAACCGTTTTAGCGACATTTTTCTTATTACTTCCTGTGGAAATGTGTTCCACCATATCTCCCAAAGAAATCTTATTTACTAAAAAGAATATTTGTTTTTATGTGACTGGAACCTTTCACCTTTTGTACACTCAACCGGACCAGTTTTCTACACACATTAAAACAAATGTCAAAAATGTTATCTGTAATATTGAAATTATTCAAAAAACTACTTTACAAAAGACGTGTTTTTTGGAAGTACTGTGAATAAATGGTACTCTCCATTGAATATAATTCAAAGATGTAGATGGATTTGTACAACTTGTTGACTGTTCGTCAGTAGCACCAGCTCAGTTCAGTGATCTCGGGGTTAAAGAGCAAATGGGGCATTGGAGGGAGCGAAATAACAACTCAAACGCCAACGACGCTGATCGTTCACATGCCAGACAGTCTGCTGGAGTTGTATTGTCTGCTGATGAAGGAAACGGAGTCCTTTCTCCTGGGAAAAGGGGTCCCCTAAACCTCATTTCATCCCTCATTTTGCACAAGTTATGTAATATACCTTTTGCTGGTGTTAAGAAGCGCCCTAATAGGATTTGACTTGTGCTCTTTAGGCAGCACGTTGATCTTATCAGCTGGTCTTTAAATCATTAGCGTTTCTGCTGATGTGATGGTATCTTTGATTTTAGATTCGGGGGTTGCCCCCAGGGCGATGCTGTGCCACACCAGTCTTTTATGTAATATAGATTTTAACCGTTGTTCATACAGTTGCCTCGATTCATTGTTCACGCTCTGTTGGAGCCAGAGAGTGATTCGTAGAATATCATCACATGGTCTGTCGAACAGAGACGAACTTCGACATCAATCAGTCACTCATTCTCCACTGGAGTGAAGTTTGGTTTCTCAGGCAGTCAGCCGCAATTACTCAACTTGATGTTAAAGCAACATTCTGTACATTTCAGTCTGTGTGTGTGTGTTTCTGTGAGCATGACTTTGTTCAGGGAAGTGCTATAGGTTACCTCCACATTCCCCTTGGTAAGAAATCTGTGACTAAGAGCCCTCATTTAGGAGTTAATGAGCTGGATCAGGGCTGGCGGGCACCGCTTTTGAGTAGAAAACCGAAAGCCACCCCCTCTTTACCTCTGCATCGTTTGCTTTTAGGACTCGCCAACAGTCCCGACAGTGCTGACTTTGCAGTCTCAGGTTCTTAGTAGTATAAACCAGACCGCCTGTGTCTTAACCTGACTCCTCAGGATGAATGTTGTATGCATGTTAGAGTCCTGATGGGCAGGTGGCAACTTGCATGGTAGCACACCCTGCCATCCGTGTGTGAAATGGGTGAATGATGAATGAATTTACGTTGAAATATGTAACACACCGCATGTGCTAAATGTGCTGACACACTGACTGTGTTGAAAGCAACACCAATTGTGTTGTCCTTAACGAGACACACAGGTGTGTTTTTAAAAATGAACACATGTTTTGAGAGTGTAGTGTTAAAGCACTTTCAGTGGTCGGAAGACTAGCAAAGCGCTACACATGTACGGTCCATTTACCATTCACCCAGACGGACTTGGACATTTTTGTAGGGGGTGAAAAGAAAGCTCTATTCACCTCATACACACATTAGCCGCCCACATGCACACTTCCTGTGTGTGCAATCCTCTTCCCGTCACCACCTCTTGGCTACCTCCATCGTTCCCTGTATTCCATGACGGTCTTTCTCCTCCATCTTATTCACCACTGTTCTCACACACACACACACACACACACACAGACTACCTCTTGTGCTCCTGAGCAAACAGTAGCATTTGATCCCAGCTCCCTATTTTCACAAACTTCGTGCCCTCGGACCTCACCTCTTACGCATCATGTAGATTTTTATGTTTGCTACTTTGCTTCCTTTGTGTTACTCAGCCACACCAGTAGTGGAAAGTAACTCATTAAGTGTTACAGTCTTCAAAGGATGATGCCGTCTAGCGTCAGCGTGGTTTTGGTTTCAAGTGTCACCAAAAAAAGTGGAATGGAAAACTCAGTCTAGCTGTGTAAGTTGTAGACACCGTCTGCAATGAGAGGCCTTTTCCAAGGGTGACAGGTGACACTCAGCTCTCTTTCTTTAATGCAAAAAAATAAAAACTGCTCTTTAGGTTGAAACAATATTTTGGACTTTCTTTACCTTTTTATGTGTAAACTGTGCATGTTGTGCCAACAGGTGGCAGTGTTGCCCTCCTACCTGAGTTGTCTGAACTCTCACAGGCCCGGCACTACAGCCAAACCACCTTGCACGCTGTTGTGTTACACTGGAGCTGTAATCTGTTGCTAATGTTTTGGTTTGGTTCAGAAGTGTGTGTGTGTGTGTGTGTGTGTGCCAGTGCCAAGGTTATCATAGTCTTGCCAGTAAGAAAACCCATTATTTTCCTATGTTCTGGGAAGACGTGTAGCCTTCAGTAATCTTTTCAGTGATAGCTTCACTCGCTCCTCCGTTTACAAGGTATTCGTGGTTATGTAAGTGCACAGTACACCCATATCCAGCACTGTCTCCCTGTGTCATGTGATTCATCTCATGACTTTGGAGTGACCCCGGCAGGGAAAGAGAGCCTCTTTACCATTAACCTGCGGACAAAGTCACATTTTGTCCATGAAGACCTGTTTGGTGCGGGCTCTTAAACTTGACACAGACAGGTGTTTGGCTGTACCGTGTTTGGCTGCCCAGGTGGCGAATTATGGGATGGACTCTCTCCTGCTGAGGAATGTTGGGAGGAGGAGTACAGTGAGCCGCCAGGGCATGCTGTGACAACCTCCCACATTGAGCCAAACTCTTTCACTCCTCTCATCCTTCTTTTACTCTCTTTGTTCGCTCCCTTCTCTGCCTTCCCTTCACCCCTCTCACTTAACTAATCTCAACTGCTCCCCCATTCTCACTTCCTTCCTTCCTCCATCGGTTGCCTTCTCCCATTCTCATCCTCCATGTTCTCCTCTTCATATTCCATTCTGGCCCATTCCTGCTGATAAGATAGCGGTTAATCTCAGCAGTATCCATGGAAATGGTCATTTATTAAAAGTCTGGCCGCACGTCTGGTATTTCTTCGTCTCCTGTCTTCAATCTTGCTAAAGCCCTCTCTTCCTTTGGTCATAAACCAGTCAGAACATGAACTCCTGTCTTTCAAACATACTGAGCCACTCTCTCATTTTTCTAATGGGCTCCAGAAAATGTGCAGAAATAGTTCTAACTTCTAATTGGATTATGAATGCAGTGGAGTAATCATCCTTTGTGCCATTGCTCCTGTTAAATGGATCCTGGTTGACCTGTGTATGTTTGGTCGGGATGTGCACGCATCTACTTCCCAAAACAAGAAAAGCCTAATCAAACCAAACTTCTTTGATCTTCTGCTGGTTCTCCTTTAGGTCACTCTTCGCGTTGCTCTTCTTCCTCTACTCTCCTTTTGTTTATGCAGGCTGCGTGTGCCGAGAGAGCGGCGACATGTCTTTGCATGCAGCCCTTCCCCTCCAGGAATGCAGAGCAAATGAGAGATGAAGCCAGTGAAGAAAGGGGCACACATGCAAAGATAGAAAGTGGACTTAAATTCCTTGAGGGTGGAAAGGAAGAACATAGGTCAAAGAAAAACTGATATGATAGAAAAAGGTACTCTAAGCCATTAAGCACAGAGGTAGACTCCTGCCTGCCAAGTTTAAAGCAGTATATGTTGGCCCAGGTTTTTGTCTTCTCACTCTGTATTTCATGCAGCGCAGTTGAAATGAAGGGTTAAGGATTTTGGGGCCTTTTCTAGGATCGGTTCTTTTATTTTCTATAAGGGGATGGGGGCCGGCCGATAATGTACTTTTGCTGTAATATTTCTTTTTTAGCTGTTGCAGCAGAAACGTCTCTCTTTTGTCTAATTGCCTTGGTTGGTATTGCCGGTTGGGTCGCTGGGTTCAGTGCCGAGTGTCTCCTGGCCCTGCTGACCTTTTTTATCTGGGCTGCAGTGTTTTCACTGGTTAAGACCTTACCTAAACATACTACACCACTCCCACACACCCAGAACGCAACGCCAACTGCTCTGATTTTTTTGTTGCATTTATTCATTTTGGTGTCAACACGGTTGGCTGCCTGAAGCGTCTGTCATTTTGATCCCGGCCATGATTGGCTGGAGATGTGCTTTGGCAGGGCAGGGACTGAGCTGTTGCCAGGCCCCAAGGCGCATCTGCTGCGGTTGTGACTCATCTGCTGCGGGCCTTGAATCAGTGTTTTCTTTGTCTCAAATAGGTGGAATGTCCGCTGACTTTCAAACCCAACCTGTTGAGCCAGCCAGCCATCTCTCGGCAGTGAAGAGAGCAACTTACGTTGTCCAAAATGTCATTTTTTATGTTTTTAAGTGGGTGGTGGTGTAGTTTTTAATAGTCCAGTGTCTCTTTCCTGTCAGTAGATGGCTAAAAGTGACTGCAGTTTAGTTCTTGAGTTTTTTTTTTTTTTTTTTTTTTAACATGCCATTATTTAACTGGTGCGTTTATAACGTCGTCCCAGTAATGACACAGTACTTGCATTTTGCTCCACCCCAGACTTTATTTCTCTGGTGTTATCTGTTAGTTTGATTATTGCTGATCGGTTATTGCTGTAGTTATCGTGCGTATTGTTATTTCTTCCCTCATCAGATTGAGACATCACACATCCATCAGTCAGCCAGTGATGTCACAGTGTTTCCATAGACATGCCTTTATTTCTTTTCCTCCTATCTTTTTAATGAGTGACGTGTAATTAAATCATGGCCTCTCTGTATCTACAGGGTGGTTGTTGTTTGATGAGGGTGGCATACTTGAAGTAGCTTGTTAGTACTGATTGAAGTCATTTAGTTATGAAACCCTTAAAAGTGTTTAACGTAACCCCAAGTATGGCATAAAGAAAGGAGTAATCAGAAGTAGGCTGTTTAAACTCTTATCGGTGCCACTAGTGCTCCCCATGAAAGGTTTAGGCATACGTACGGGGGGTAAACATCTGGTTTGGTGTGCGCAGGTGGCACATGAGTGATGGCGTGTCTTGTCTGCGTAGTGGAAGGGAATGTGTCTGTGACGTTAGCAGAGAAAGAGTAAACCTCTGTCCTCTAGACGATGGTATGTGGCTCGTTGGTTTCCATCCACGTCAGACATTGCGTAAGAAGGTCCACCATGTGCAGCTCAATGGCAGCGTCTCTCTGTCCCCATCTGTTCTGCCAGCCGGCAGATCGTATAACACGACGACCTATAGGTGCCACTACATATTACCTGCTCAGCCTATAGGCAAAGCCCCGGTGATCTGGAATGGATGTCTTCTATTTTCAGTGGCTGCACGGATCCAATAGTTCAAAGCAAATTAATGGAAAGTTCCCGTAGCACAGGATTTCCATTACAGCTACACACTGCTTTTCTCTTGGGTGGTCACAAGTTTTACTTCATGTATCAACTATAACAACAATTTTACACTTTAATATATAACATGACTCTTTATAAACAGTACGCTAGGGTATATGTACTGTATTTATAGCAGCGGTGTAAGAACTTTCTTGAGATAAATCATTTGAGTTTGGTAAAGTTTTGATTGAATCAACCTCTCTCTCTCTTTGCACTGTTCTCTGTATTCTTTACGGGCCAGGCCGGCCAATGCTATTTTTAGCTGCGGAGGAAAAGTCAGTGCCCTGTTCTGGTCTCTCTCCCCTCAGCCCCTGCTCCTGACTGGGCCCCTGGATCACCCAACTCCACCCACAAAACCCCTCAGCCGTGTGTGTGTGTGTCTCATGTAGGGTGCAGAGAGGCGCCTGCAAACCTCTGCTCATTTTGATTCTTTCAGATCATTTCTTTGCATCATATTTAAACATAAACAAGCGGTGCCTCGTAGGGTCTAGCAGTCCACGGTAAACACCAAGTACGTCTGCAGACACTATACACACACAAACACACACTAATTACATACACACACACATTACATATGCACACACAAGCACAGTCCGCACATACAACACTCTCTTTCTCACCCTTTTAGCTTCCTCACTCAGCTACTTGCACCCATCCACATGGAGTGCACATAGCTCCACAGTTCCCATAGATTGGTGTGTGTGTGTGTGTCCATGCTACAGCAGCCAGCTGGTCCAGTATTTGTCACATCTGCAGCGCCACCATGGCCCGACAAGTTTTGTCTGAGGAGACTGAGAGGAAAAACAGACTTGTTGAAGAAGAAAGGGACACAATGAGAGGGAGAGGCGAGTTAAACAAACCAAGAAAGGGAGGAGAAATGTGTGAAGAGAGCAATAGAGGGGAAAATAAGAGAGGACGTTTGAGAGGCAATAATTAGAGGGAAGAAGGAGTGATGGCTCCGTAACGCTAGTTGTGATCGTGTTGTGTGTCACTCGACTCCCATTGTTAATTTCCTCATATTCATATAAGCGTTATTGGCTCAGCTTGCTGTTGACCATAAAATTGAAATTCACATTGAACACTTAATGTGCATAACATTTAAACTTCTAAAAAGATGGTTACAAACAATTACCTCCCCAAAGACACTCAATATGTTCCTATAGATCTCTCTTTTGGCTCTCAAACGGGCTTAGTTCGATTCCCTCACTGGTTCCTCAGCTTTGACACAACATGACCGCTGCCAGCCTAGTTGGACTCAGGTGAAGTTCAGAACCATCACGAGGCATGTTGCCCCACAGTCCTGCACGCGCACACTTTACACTTTTAAAAAAAGATTGTTTGTTATCTGCATTGTGGCGTGAAGACCTGTCAGGTTTGTTTTGGTGAGCCCGCTCTGTTTATTTGTAGTTGTAATGGCTGCTCTGACATCAGAATCTTCTTAAAAATAAGAATGCAAATAAAAGTGGTTTGACAACATAATCTTAACTCAATGTCACTTACTCTCTTTTTCAGGAGCTTTCAACCACATTTCACTTCATAATGTGCATTTATAGTGACAAAATATTTACAAAAGCCGATTTAAGAAACCCCCTCGGGGTCCAAGCTGTATCGTGGGGCATTAGGTAATTCGCTTCTGACACCCTTATACATTGGAAGTGATGTATTACAAGCTCTTCTGTGGGATGCCATAAATATTTTCCTTTTTTTTTGTCCTGTAAAAGTCCTGTTTATGTAAACATGTACATCTACAGCAGGTAGATACAATGTAGTAACCCCTTTTTATTCCATTGTGGTCCGCTGTTCACCTGTTGCTCCACTGTAACTACATCTACAGAGGCACCAACCACGTCCACATGGGCAGACTGTAACGTCACCACGCCCCGCCCACTAAGCACTGTCCTTTTCGCTGATTGGACGACAGGGGACAGGGGAGGAGGCCCTTCTGTAAACTTGACAAAGTTTTTCTTTCTGCGGTGTAGTATGATAAGTTAGAGCAGATTGGCGTTACACCTGAATACTCAGCGGAGATAGTCGGACTCCGAGTCTTCATGTTTTAAACTATGGTCGGAGATTATTGCTCATTTTCTGGAGATAAAACGGACATGCACTCTCAGAGAAACTCCAAAAATGGACTAAGTTGCAAGATGGTGCTTCAGGCTGTCGGAAAAGTACTGAGGTAAAACTCCGTCCCTATTTCAACTTGACAAAGTGGTGTCTGCTAATAACCTGAGTCGAGTCTGCCTGTGAATGTGACATTGTAAACATATTGTGTATGAATACTTGAGGGACCGAGATAGTCGTAGAGTTCCCTTTGGTGACACGTCGTGTAAGGCTGCTTCCTCCACATAAGACAGAAACCGTGTTGACTGTACGTGTAGTGTGTATATATATTTTTTTTCGCGACATCGTAATTTATCTTCATCAGCTGTATTACAATGTTACAGCGGTCCAGTGACCCTGACGGAGATTAGCAACTGAAAACGTGGAGCTGCATTGTGCTCATCGCCCGCCTGGAGCCTGCCTAAGACCGAATGGAGGAGACTTCTGTTTAAATCTGTTTTTATTATTATTTATTTATTTATCTATTACTCAGCCTGAAAGATAAAACAAGCGGTCTCCTCTTTAAACACTGAAGTATTAGGATGCTCCGGTTTCCGGGGTCACAGCGATGTGCCAGCCGGTGGTGTTTGGGGGGACGTGGAGCCTGAACGCCTCATTCCTCCTCCTGCGGCTCTCGCTCCTAACAAGACTCGACAAGAGCCGGAGAAACGCGAGCCTGTCTCCTCATTGAGTCTCCTACATTATTTAAGGGGCCTAACTAACGTTTTAGCTTAAACAATGTCAACAGGAAACGATTTGTATACCAGAGCTCAAATAGTTTAAAACGTTTCTGTTTTACAATTTAAATGAAAAAGGATCACAGTATGGTGAGAGTTATTAATACAAATTGAATCCTATTTACACTGTTGGCTACATCAATGGGCTAAACACATACTTTAGGACTAGAACTGAACTGTCTGATGGCTCTTGTGTCACTTTTTTGTTCCTATTAACATTCTGTTTGTCTTGGGTTGTTTTCTCTTGATGAAAAGCATTTTTAACCTATATTTTAATGTATAATTGTTTTAAATGTAAATTCATTATATTTGCTGTCATCTAAAAGCCACAATGTGACCAAGCTGACACAAGACTTAAAAGTGCATTACCCAAATAGGAGCGTTAACAGCGTGTTTGTGTGTTAAACAAAGTAACACAAACAACAACCCCAGTCATGATTTCATCCCCATGGAGACCTGATGCAATTCAAGAGGATATATCATGTCACAGCAGTTGTGAACGAGGCAAATATTTAACAGTGTTTGTGTGTGTGTGTGTGTGTGTGTGTGTGTGTGTGCGTGTGTGTATTCATTCACCCTGTGGGTGTCATGTGAAGACATGCAGTCAATATGAGCGTATTTTCTTCCAGGGACCGACCATCAATGCTTTGGTGAAGTTTCCTCTTACCTTTGGAAGTCTGGGGACAGGTGTGTTCTCAAGCAGCCGCCCAAAGGGCGCATACCTCAAAACCCATTGTAGTCTGTGGAGATGTGGAGAGTGATAGCGAGGAGAATATCCACCATCTTAGGATCTCCTCAGAGATTGCAAGCAGGATGTAATGGACGCAGCAGAGTGTGATTGTACAGTATGTTGTTATGTCTGTTGCAAGACCTGCAACGGGTTGAGACAAGTTCTATTTTACTGGGAATTCAACCACCTTTTAAAAAAAATGCTGGTTAACCAGGACATTCCTATTTAATTTTTTTTTTTTCACAAATGTGACGTCTTAAAACACGTCATCAAAGTGAACAAGGTTGCATAGTTTGGGGTTTTTATGAGGGGGTGGGGGTGCCGTCGACCTGTTTATAGCTCCACTTTAACCAGTTTCCTCCTCCAATGAATGGTTGAATACCATTGGCTTGGATGCAGGTATGAATACTAGACTGGAAAAAAAAATTGCTTATTATAGCTTTTAACAGTCCAGTCAGTCCCTTGAGAGTAAATATGCAGTTTTGTACACTCTTAAACGCTTTTCCAGAATTGTCTGTGTATTGCTCATCTTGGCTTCTTGAATGCTTTATGTGGGGAACAAATCCACACACACATTCCCTCTTTTTTTACACTATTTGATTAAGCGACCATTCCGATGGACTGATTGGATTGAGCAGAGTGTCGAGAAATGTCTTTCAGCTCTTATCTCCATAAATCGCTCCTAACGTGCCAAATCAATGTCTGCGCTAAACTTCTTCCACCGAGGTTCTAAGTGCTTAACCAGGGGCTCAGTCTCATCTCCACCCCAAACCCCATTTCCTGTCACACATGTGCGTTGTGATGTTGATGAGGCTCCATTATAGAGCAGGCAGGGGGTACTCTGCAGGCCTGAGGGCCGTGTGTGTGTGTTCCTCCTTGGCTTTAATTCTCATTTACTGATTTACAGTGCTGCTGACTCCCCTGGTGATGCTACTGATTAAGTGGTGGCAGCTGTGCATTCTTTTGTTTTTATTTCCCTCCTCACTTCAGAACTAAAACTGATTGTTACTGACTTAATTACTGAATGTATTTGTGAATCGGTACCCTTTTTACACATACAAAATAACTTAATGAGCAACTTTGACAGAGCTATTGCTCTGAAGGCTTTAGCACAACAAGGCACAGCCTCTTGGTTAGTCCATCCTGAACCCGGCCTCTTTTTAGCCCCATAATGGCTGCTGTGGTTTACATTTGGTGTGCTCGGACTGCCTGCTCTCCTCTGTCTGTGGTTTTTCAAGGAAAAGAGCCATTGGCGCTATTCAATTTGAATCCTGAAATAGATTAGGAGGCCAGGCGTGGAGAAAACTGATCCTCCTCACTGAAGCTTCTCTTTGTGCTAAATGGCAATGTTCATTCACTCAGCTCTGGTGTTATCGGCTGAGATTAGAGCGATATCTTGTTGCTATTGATGTTTTATTGCAGTTTTTGAAACCCTGAATACGGTGAATCCCACAATCAGTTGACAAAGGAGGGAGAAACTTCCTGACATTTTATTGATTCTGACTCTGACCCATCAGGCGTTTGCTTAAAGGTCAGTCAGAAGTGTTTGATTTCTGTGGTGCTCCTGGGCAGAAGACCTCTAATTGTTGTCTGTGGTGCTTGTTATCTCTCATATCCTTATAATACATACAGGCTGTTTTATAGTTGCAAAAATAGTAGTTCTGTTTTGGGGCCAGGTTGAGATAAGGAAAGCATATCTTTGTGCTTCTTGTTCCAGAAAGATAACAGAAATGTCCTGTTTTTCAAGAGATTTTTTTATCTGAATCGCTGATGAAAATTAAGTTATTCTCTGAAGTGAAGATTTTAGATATAGGATAATTTTGTCCTTCCCAAATGGTTCATTTCTTTTACAGTTGCAGTCAAAGTAAATCCCTCAGGTCACTAGCTATCTTGGAGAAGACGGTAGACCTCTTTGTCGTCAGTGTTGGGTGGTTGTACTCGAATGGGCTGCATCCATTTGGCAATAGTTTCAGAAGGCCAATTCAAGCAACAGTTGTGCAATTTTCGGGTTTGGCTTTTGAATGAGCCGCAGACTTTCCAAGGCATTCGTTAAACAGGTTTCATAGTGAAGTTGTATTTAATTACAAGAGCACCAATCAAAACACACAATCCAAAGCCTTTGGTATTTAATGGATGCATGTTTTGGTGTTGAATTGATAACCAAATATGTGAAAACGTTTGAAAAGTGCCGTTTTCCCTGTTTGAAGCATCGGTGCGTCTACGTGTGCGCAGAGAGAATAGGTAGCTCTTTAGTTGCAAATTGTAGTATTTTAGAGAAAGCACTTACACTAATTCTTCAGCATAGCTGTGTAACGTGGCCTCGAGTGATTCCAGGATTAATTGGAACCAGGTTGTGGTAATGAAACAGGTTTAGTGTACCTGCCAGAGGGCTGCTCCTCTTTACACAAAGACTATTTTGGAAGTATATTCCGTGTTCTGCAGGCACACATACAGCAGCGGGTGTGTGCACCAGTGTGAGGCCAGAGAGAGAGAGAAGTTTGACACATTGAACCAATACTGCGACAACACACTTGTCGGAGACACGTGCTTGCACAAACGCACTCTCCCAGACCAGACAGGACTCGCTTCTTCTGGATTTTCTCGAGGTCTCTGCTGGGATCAGGCGCAGTGACGCAGCTGTTGTGACCAGCTGGGTCGGCCCGTGAAAAGAGAGAGGGGGCTACAGCTCAACGTGTGTTCATGAAGTCGTACGTGTGTATTAGTTGGGTACTGGTGCCGAGTGGTGCCAGAGGAAAGGTAGTGAGGGAGGGAGGTGGCGTTGCTGGTAAAAGTGAAAGGGATAAGAGAGTATAGCTAATGAACAGAGTTGAACAGCTGTCAGCTCAGTCACTCCTCAGCTCGGGAGCACTGACCTCTCTGTCACCCGACTATACAACCCTGTTTCCTTATTGTTTCTTCAATGCAGATAAACACCAACATGTCCGTCTTCCCACTTCAAGCCCCCCCCCCCCCCCCACACACTTGAAAAGTTGAAACGCATCTCTTTTCCACATCTCTCTTTGACTTGTGTTATTTCACTCGGTTTTCTGGATTGAGAGTCTGTATCAGAGACTGGTCCCTGTTGGTGCCAGGCAGGCTGCGGCCGTACCACCGGATCAGAGACATGTGCCTGGCCCATGTCTCACTTCCCTTCCACTCCTGCCTTGATCTGGTGAGGGAGAGAGAGGCATCTGCTGCCTTTTATGGCAAAGACTGGCCTGAGAGAACTTCACCAAGGACAGAAAAAGCTGTGTGTGTGTGTATTTGTGTGTGTGTGTAATTGTGTGTTGCTGCTAAAACAGACTATACACGTATGAGGGGAGGAGTGCTGGCAGAGAGGAAGTTTTCTTTATCCTAAAATAAACTAATGGCTCCAGACGTTGACCTCCCCTTACCACACAAATGTTCTCAAGAGGTGGAGGAGGTGTTTTTTAATGGAAAATTATGAAATTGCTGATGGAAAGAGGCAGGAAATGGCTAAGTGAAACAAAATGTTTTCGAAGGGAGAGGGAGAGGAGGGGGTGTAGAAGAACTGATTTGAACCTTTTTTCAGTCAAACACTTTTTTTCTGAAGGGCTTAGCAGAGCTGTTGGTGTCTGTGGATGAAGCTCCATCCTTGAGTAAAGCTCTTTCACATGATGGAACATGTAGCTCACAGCGCAAAACCAAACGGACCACATGAATCTGTCTGTACCCTCATGGGCAGGAAGAGGGGTTTGTCTGTTTTGAGGAAGAGAAGGAAGCGGACAGAGATGAGGATAAATGAAACCAGTGATACAAACAGGCATGGGAAGGAGCCTTTAGAATAGATACAAAACTTTAATTTTAGTTAGAGTAGAGGTCAAGGAGTAAGGAAATGGGAAGCTGATGGAACAGGACAATAGTTGGGAACAGAAAGGGGGGGGCAGGACAAGGTTAGGACGACGAGGTCTGAGGCATTTGAACCTGAACAATTAGCCGATTGGACCGATGAGCCTGCAGCCGTGAAGAGAAAGAGGCACCTACAAGCCTAAAAGAAGACAATATGTTGTAAAACACTGAAATAAAACAAATGAAGAATGGAGGCAGGACCGACCGAACGGAAGAGCAGAGCAAGAGGAGAAGAGGGGTGAAACAGAAAGTGTCCACTCATTAATAATTAGCCAGCAGTGTAATCTGCCGCGACCAAAACGTGCTCAGGAGCTGCATGTTAGGAAGATCCGAATACCTTGATGAATCATTAGCCAGCCAATGAGAACCCGAGCAGTGTCGTGTGTCTGTGAACGTGATTCTGCAAGCGTTGGTCCTTCAGATCTCAGCGTTTTCACAAGGTGGCCCAAAGGCAGCCCGCAGCTAAGAATATCTCTTGACGGCTAAATTAGACGACAGCGAAACGTATAAAGGGGGAAACTTAAACATTTACAAAGTAAACGGTTGCCCGGCTCTTAATGCATCCACATGTTGACATGCCTTCCCTTGTTTGCTGAGGTGGAAAACAGGCCGACGCTTCCTGGAGAGGGGAATTAAACGGAGGTTTGAACACTGCTTTGGCAAAGAGGCCTTGTGCGCCACAGTTCTTTCATGTTTTGTAAGTGTTTGTTAGTTCCCATGGATATCAGCTGGGCCGGTGTCGAATCTACCTCCTCTCCTCATTCCTTTCTCTCCCTCTGCCCCCCCTCGTCTGTTCTCTGTCCTGTCTATCTAAATCTATTTCTAATGTCTCTTGCTGAATGTGCACAGGTCATTGCTTCTTTCCAGGAAAAGCCTGGCGATGGTCTATTGAAAGTGAGAAGGTTTTTGACTGCAAACAGTGTCCATGATGCCTCTTCATTAGTGCCGTTAGAACAGCTCTCGTCAGTCCAGGAGCCGGAGTCTTCTGGGAGTGTGACTGGGAAGGAAATGGGAAAAGCGAGAGCCAAGAACACATTGCTCGACCATTGTGTTTGGACAGAGGGTGAGCAGAGAGGAGGGATGAGAACTGGAGATTGGGCGGAAATGAGGTTCAACAAAAGCACAATAAATTCAGGGAGCAAACTGAAATCCCCTCGTCCTTAAGCAAACCCGAGCAGCAGTAGCAGAGCCAAGATGGAGCAAAATAAAGATGTTGGGAACAGAAATGGTCATCACAGGATGAGAAAAGCCTTGACGAGAACAGGGTTATTAGACAGTTGATTACATTAGTCCCAGATTGTCCCAGACAACTGTGCCTCTGTTTATTTGTCTCACTTATGTATGAAGGCTTTTCAACCTTTAACTCCAGATTGCACTGCCTGCACGGTTGCAGATGGCGAGCAGGGGCCGGGGGAGGAGAGGAGACAGCCCTGGAAGTGCAGGAAGAGTGTGATATGACATCCCTGTGCTAAAACTAGCAGTGGAAGTACAAGGCGCTGGGGACGGACGACTGTGTGGAAGCTATAGACCTAACATTAGGTCAGAGTTTGGGGGTCAAGCGCAGCAACTGAGCACCCTTTATCTGGTCTCTTCAGTTTTGGGAATGTCACAAAGTTTTGTTTTGTTACTTTTTAATTTGTGTAGGAAGTTAAGAGATTCAGTTGTCGATGCTTTCTAGATCTCTGTGCCTGAGCTTATGCTACTCTCTATGCAATATTGCGTCTGTCAGTAGTTTTTTTTTTCCATTTTCAGTGCATTTAATGCAAAACGATGAACCTTTGCTAACTTCCCAGTTCATCAAGTGGAGTTTTGCAGAACCAACATCCTCCACACTTAGTGTTGGCTCAGCAGCTAACTACCTGACTGTCATGTGACATCATGTAGACCTGTCTGGAAAAAAGTCCAGCAAAGACCTGGCATTTCTTCCCATTCTATACAGCATCCATTTTAACAGGAAAAGCACCATTTGCTTTTCAATCTCTCTTTGTGATTTCCTTCATCTTTTATTGTCCGTATCAAGTCCTTTACAGCTCCTTAACCGGTCCCCCTTTTTCTTCTGCAGGAAGTCGAAGGCGAAGCCAAATGGAAAGAAGCCGGCAGAAGAGAAAAAGCAGTATCTGGAGCTCGAGTACACAAAAATCCGTGTGGTGGATTTTGACCTCAAAGAGCTTGTGGTGCTGCCCAGAGAGATAGACCTCAACGAATGGCTCGCCAGCAACAGTGAGTAACTATTCAATGATGTGCATACAGTATATGTATGGTACACAGAGTAGCTCCATCAGTCATACCATAGTTGAGGATGATGTCTTGTACAGAGAACAGAAAGCACTGCTGTAGTTACTAAGCCTGGAAGCAATTCAACACGGTCATTATTCAAATATGAATATTTTTTTAATATGAAATATTTACTTTGACAGAGTCACGCCCTTAACATGATCCAGGCCTGGCACAGCGCTGAGCCTGTTCCCAATAACACCCCACGCCACTTCTTTAAACACCGTGGTTCAGTGCCAGACTCAGTGACGGGTTTTAACTCTTGAAATTTATCGTTGTCTTTATGAGCGTCATTTCTGGAGTTTTGTAAACTCCCTGTGGCCTGGCTGCTTGATCGATCTTTAAGAGATGCTTTTTCTGTGACACTATGTTCCGTCTCCCTGACTTTTGTTATGGTTACGTATCCAAACGGAAAAGGAAAAAAACATTCTTTAGCTAGCGTTCTTTCTTTCTTTTTATTTTAGACTGATAAAACGTAGCTATAGAAAACGGATGAGGCATGTTGAGTGTGTTTAAGTGGGAACACAAACAAAAGGTCTGAGCAGTGTTTTGCTTAAATAGTTTGTTTAACCAAATCAATTAACATGTATAAACCAACAGCACTTTCAATGGGTATTCTCTGACTTGGTGGCTACTTTGTGGAGCTCCAGCAGAGGGGAGGGGTCCTGTGGGCTTTCCTCCAGACGGTGCAACTTTTACATTGTGTCCTTTGGCTCCTTTTTCCATACAGATATGCTTATCTGCTCAACATGACAGAAAATCATAGAGCAGTTTTTACAAAGTGGAGCCAGATCAATAAAGCTACTGCCTGAGGTTCAGTGCAGAAGCACAAATTATTACTTAAATTATTATTTAAAGCCAGGGTTGCCTACTTTGTTCTTGCCCTCCAGCTTTCTTCTGGAATACGTTGTGTAGTCGCTACTCAACATGATAAATAAACTTAACAATAAATCCAAAGTCTCTAAAACACGTGAAAATGTAAAGGACTTCTAACACAAAGTCAGCCATTGCTTCTCCTAAAGTTGAAACAGAGAATGCGGCTTGTATGTAGCGCCACATTATGCTCTTCATTCATGTAATTATATAATCAACAAACTGTCAATGTTTTATTAGATGGCTTATCAATTAATTCAATTATTTAAATTAGTTATGGATGATTATGTTGACCAAAAAAAACATGTTTTCTGCCCAAATTAACACTATTTTCACTTCGTTGCTTTTAAGTAAATTAACTGTCTGCTATGAAAAGTATTCAGATTTTAGAGTCACCATTCAAGAAAGATCTCACAAGTCTACACACGTCTAACATACAGAATTAATATTTTTGACTCGGAGATGGTTTTCTTCTCACTGATTACACCCCATTTAATTATGCCTTGTTTTTGCAGCACAACAGGTTTTGTAGGACTTTCCTCGTGGCAGAAATACCTGTTTCAGCTTTCAGTGACTGGAGCGACGTCTTAAATAGTTGCGAAAGGTTCAGCCACCTACCATTATTTCCATTTTTCTGAGGCTCACACGCTGTTGAGGGATGTGATGGATTAGTATGTGCATGTGACTGTGCCTGTCCCAATGATCACATGGACCGACACACAGTGCTCTTTGATCTTCTGGCAGTATTTTAGTTATTCACATCACCCTTTCCTGTGTTTGTTGTAACATACTCTGAAATCCCTCTGTTTTCTCTGCCACAGCGACAACATTCTTCAATCTTATCAACCTGCAGTACAGCACCATCTCAGAGTTCTGCACTGGGGACACTTGTCAAACCATGACGGCCTGCAACACGTAAGTTATCTCCGCCGCGTTTGGTTAATTCATCGCTCGCCTTCCGGGGCCCATTGGTTTATTTATCAGAAATTGGTTAATTCATCAAGGGATGCATCCCCGGTCAGCGAGGGACGACTCGCAACCCAAAGGGTCCATTCAGGTAACTGTAGGTCTTTTAGGTCCACATGGCTTGCTGCAGTACATTGAAGTTGCATTATGCACATTCCAAGATGAATTGTTTATTTACATTGAGTATGGCACCTTTGTGTCGAGCCGAAGCATATTCAAAGGCTTGATTCCCTTTTTTTGTCTTAAAACTGTAAACTACCATAAGGCTTCAGCAGTCTGAGATGATCAATCCAGTGGGTCTTTTAAATCACTCTTTTTTTATCATCTCTTGCCACACACAGGTTTTAGTAAAACTTTTTATTATTTGTTGAGTTGTGTGCCATAAAACCTCAGAAAAGTACCCCGTTTACTGGTCAGGAAATTGCTCATTGCCACTGTACCTACTCAGTGATAACATCATTAGTATAGAAGAAGATGCACATATTTCCAGTCAGACCAAAAACTAAAACCCCAGAGGTCAGAAAACGTTTGGTTGATTTTTTTATTTACAATAATGGGCTAGATTCTTTGGATTTTTGCCTCCAAATAGTTTCAGACGCATCCAGTGTAGCTGCTTTCGGCTTAGTTTGAGTAGCTGAGCAGCGCGGTGAGACGTACTGGATATAGACCTGGTGTAGCTTCACCTTTCATCCCCTGTGGTCCAGCCTGTGTGTCTTGCTGCCTAGATGGAGTGCTGTGATCCAACCGGTAACAAAAGAGTCCGCCTGCAACTCAGGCCTTTTGCTCCGTTGGTAAGGCTTCAGGTTCCTGCCTCGCTGAAGTCAACAGACAGATTCTTTGAAAAGAAAATGCCTGATGATTTTCGAGGGTTAATTAAACAATGATAAACGGTGGTTTCATTGCTACTGTGTGCAGTAAAGTAGGGCATACCTCTGGAGTAGTTAATGTACAGGGCGAAACATAACATGGAGACCTATTCATGGCATGTTAACAGAAGGGGAGGTGACTGACTGTAAGCATTTATCTAACTAGTTTGTCCTGTCGGGGCGGAGTGGTGTCTTTATGTGTGAGCCCTTGTCTTTGGAGAGAGGCCGTCGTTCCCCCTGTGTATACTGAAGTCTGGAAAAACCTGATTATCAACACTTTGAGAAACCACGACACTCACTACACGGTTCTTAACTCATTACAATGAAACTACAACTGCATGCGCTCACCCACGCACTCACCGTGGTTTAAAAATATGACGGTGACAGACAACAAACAGAGAAATGACACGCACGGCAGTTGCTCTGAAAGACAATCTTGTCACGAGTTAACCTCCCAGTCAACAGTGGTTTTTTCCACCGCTTCCACCTGAAGCTGTTGCTACTAACCCACAGCCTGAGAAATGTGTTATATGAATAGTTGAGAGAGTAGTGCAGATTAACATGTTTTTGTTTGCACTGTCTATTGATTGGTGGAAAATGGAGCCAATGACTTAAAAACACATTGCGCAGTTTCTCACAGCTCAATGCCGGATTCAACTAAAATGTTTAATGTTTTTTGTTTGACTTCAACTCGTCCTGTTAAAACTGTCTTTCTAAGAAGAAGCCCACCATTTATGATTGTACCTTCCCCTCTGCCCGGCACCCCACCCTTTCCTGCCCGTGGCACCCGACCCCCCCTCTGTGGTGCAAACTGACTGAGCCACAGTCGCAGCACTATTTTTGGAAGAAAATGTTTCCGTGTGTGTACTCTTTTCTTTAGCATTGGGTTCTTTCATTTTGGATTTGGTTTGATTTCCTATTTTTAGGAGTGTGCAAAACATTCAAGTATTCATTTAGCTCAATTGCAAACATTGAAATTGTCCACCTAAACTTTCGTCATAAAGTTATAGTTGTTGTATCATTGCTTTGATTAAACCGCTCAGGTGTGACCAGATATCATAAAGCCATATACATATTTATATATATATATATATATATATATATAGTTTTTCCCCACATTGTCCAGTGTGCCACCTTTTGCACCATGGTGACATGTATTGATGCCTTGACCTATAACCTCTAAAATAAAATAATTTAAAAAAAAAATATATATATATATTTGTACTTTTTGTACAGTTTGACAATAGTTTCATCATGTCTGGGTGGGTATGTCGAAGTGGGGGAGACATGTTTAGTCCTTCCGACCCACAAACCCACCGTCTAATCCAGAGTGAGTAGGTTTATTGTGACTGTTGTCCTAGTGCTGTGGTCAGTAGGTCCCTCCTGCAGGGTCAGTTATGTGGACACTTTACATTGCTTAGGATGTGTACTCTCTGCCCCACTGCCTCCCAGACCCACACTGCTAACAGCAACACCTACACACACATGTTTTTTAATTGACCTTTCCCGTTTGCCGATCCGTCAGCAGGCCTTTTGTCTTGTTCTGGTTTCCTTCCTCCTCCTCGGTTAGCTTATTCATCTATTCCTACGGTGCTCATCTGCTAGCACCTAGCTCGGTGCTCTGTCCTTCCGTTAACGAAAACTCAGATCCGCCCCAATTCGGCTATCTGGGTCACCTTCTCCGGAAACATTTGATCAGCAGCGGGACTGAGGGGGGGGGGTGGTCCAGAGTGCCTTTACAGGAGTAACAACGGGGAATGTGGCCCAATCGGGAAATTAAAGCTTCGGGGCACGGAATTCAGAAATGAACATGGTATCTGGATGAAGATGTGTCGGTTTGAGACAGTTTGGCTTTTTACACAACACCTTGGGATAACTCCCCCTTTTCCCACACGCCTTGTTAACTCTGGGTTAACCTAAGCCCATGGCTATACGAGTCACACTGCACCTCGACTGGCCCTGGGTCTGTTGGAACTCTTGACTAATGTTTACGTTCTAGAATGACAACAGAGAGGACAAAACATGATGCGGTTTCCTTTCATAAACGATTCAGGTGATGAAACCTCAAATTCTAGGCTGATGAGCTGAAATCGAGGTTAGGCCCCAATGGCATGCGCCAGGATTGACCCTCAAGCCCCAGGCAAGCAGTACAGTGTGAAAAGCACTAGTTTGTAGTGTAACTAGACCAAATCTTCTTTCTGAACGGTGTCATCCAGAATGTGAGAGGTCACATCACAGTATGTTTTTTTTTCCCCAAATGAGGAAATAGGGCCAGGTGATGTTTCATAAAGCAATTTTGTCTCACAGTTCATGTTTATGTTGTTTTTCTTCCTGCTTGAATGAATCCCTTTGTACTCCTGTTTGTGCCTAGTCATCTGCAACCACAAGCATTCTTTGGAAGACATTCATTATGATTAATTAAAACTACATGGTAGTATCCTGTTCCTCATTGATATGTCTGAAATGCTATTGGGGAAAGGTGTACGTCACCATTGCAATGTTTTCTTTGTCTTTCTCTTACTAGAATATACTACTGGTATGACGAGAGGGGGAAGAAGACAAAGTGCACTGCTCCACAATATGTCGACTTTGTAATGAGTCTTTGTCAGAAACTGGTCACAGATGAGGAGATCTTTCCTACAAAATATGGTGAGTATCCCTCTGAAGGTTTCCTGTCTCCTAGAAGTAGCTGATGGTGTACTGCTGCCCTCTACTGCTTCAGATGGATGGCATAAATGATTGTTGTTATTTAGGGCTGGATCTTACAATCATTTTCACTATCAATCTGATGATTTATTTCTGGATTCATTAAAGGACAGGACTGGTTATGTTTTTTATATATATATATATATATATATATATATATATATATATATATATATATATATATATTATATATATATATATTATCCCTTTTTTATTTTTTTAACAAATCCCCATGAAAAGACAAACGATGAAATGTTCTATTCTACTGTGTCATAGATCTCCATTGTCGTCAATTATTAATAACTATTAAAAACTCAGCAATATTACAGTCAATATTATTGTGTTTTGTGCAGAAAATAGTCCCAAACTAATTTCCTTATCGAGTAATGTTTTCTAAACACTTCTTCACTAGTAACACATTTGCATGTGGCTAAGTGTAGTATTGTACAGAAAGTATTTAAATAACACATAATGATGATCCCTGTGCCTAATCCAGTCTTTTTTGTTTCCTTTTTCTCTCCCTCCAGGCAAAGAGTTCCCCAACTCCTTTGAGTCCTTGGTAAAGAAGATCTGCCGGTACCTGTTCCACGTGCTGGCTCACCTCTACGGGGCGCACTTTAAAGAGACAGTGGCTCTGGAGCTGCAGGGCCACTTGAACACTCTGTATGCACATTTCATCGTTTTCGTAAGGGAATTCAACCTGGTTGACCCCAAGGAGACCTGTATCATGGACGACCTGTCCGAAGTTCTCTGCGCCCCTGCCCCTGCCCCGCCACCCGCACCCACCCCAGCCCCTTCCTCCCCAGCCTCAGCGCCCTCCCCTTCCTCACAAAACCACGTGACGGAGAGATGAGCGGCGGCGGCAGCGAGACAGCAGCCCCGGGGGTGATTGAAGATAAGATAGATGAGAGAAGGAAAGACAGCCTGGCCCCCTTCCTTGGTGCCAGCAGGACTTAAAGACCTTCCACTACCCTTGTATTTCGCTATGACACCAACCAACCAACCAGCCGGAAGGAAGGGGGGGAGGGTTTTTGAGGGGTTTGGGGTAGCGGGGAGGGGTTTGTCACGCCAGCAGGAATTGGCGTGAGCATTCCTCCCAGGGGCAAATCCCTCCCATCTTCTCTGCAATTTAAACTAGGAAGAAAAAAAGTATGTGTATGTTTTTTTTTTTGTGGTTTTATTTCACTTTTATTTTTGTTGAAGTTTTATTCAGTTTAATTTTTTGTTGTGCGGAGGGGTGCAGTGTGGCCCTCCCGCTATCCTCTACCTAACATACAGTACAGGAAGGGGTTTCTGCTTCGCTTCAACCGACTATTGTACAGTGTTGTTAACGGGAGGAGATGAGGCGTCTCTCCTCACCTGCAGGCTTGTCCTTCCCTCCTCCTGCAGCTGCGGGAGGCGGCCTGCAGGGGCACGGCCGCTACGCTGGCCAGTAGGGAGCCACGTTACTGCCCGACGGGGCAATACTAGCCAATCACTGTTTGGGTTGTTTATGTGGGGGATGATTGAAGCGCTTCCGACTCAGGACCTAAGAGAATATGTCACTGCTGCCAGAGAGAAGTTGGTCTCTTTTTTTTCATTTTTTTTTTTCATTCTCTGTTCCTTGTTCACCAGACTGCTCAGCCCTTTTATATGGCAGATATTGATTGTGTTGAACTACAGTATAGTCACATAATCACCTGGTGTACCCCTAACAGACATGTCCCAGAGCCCACCTGTAGAGGGCAGCAAACATAATGAGAAGGCAACAGAAACAGGCAGATGGTGAAGAAAATATAAAGATTGTATGATAGATATTTAATCTGATCAGAGAGTCGAGACAGCCTGGGGCCACGATGAGGCTGAATCAGAGTTGTATGCTGGTGCTCAGCATAGCAGCAGCCACTTGAACCACCACCGACACCCACTTCAGCTGCACAGAAGGACAAAGACATGATGTAATGTCTGCAGGCCTCGAGAGGCACAGACGGAGACAGAGTGAGGGGTGGGAGTAGATGATGTGGAGCTGCTCTGCTGTTTAACAGTCAGCAGTACTCCCAGTGCAAAACTCAAATTCTCCACTCCTGGTTTATTATTTCTACCTGTCCTGTTTAAAATTTGCTTTTTTAAAAAGATTATCAGAGGAAAATTAGTTCAGAAATAATAACAATAATGGTATCATTACACATGTATAGAAAATGCACAGTCTGCTTGGACTTTACTGTACAAAGAATCGCAAGTGGGTTCTCTCAGACATAGCCTTCGTATGGAGGAGAATTGGGTTTATAATTCTCCTTTTTTATTTATTTTTTAATTTTTAATTTTTTTTTGCAGGGTTTTTCAGTTCTGGCTCTCGTTTTTATGTATTTTAATTATTAACTAAGTTAAAAGCAATTTAATATTTTAAGCTCTGCGGATTATAATCTAATAAAAGAGAGAAATGCCACCTTGCCTCAGAGTCTTTTGTATCTGTATCTGTGTGTGTTTGTTTGTGTGTGTGGCGCACGCGCGTTTGTGTGTGTGCTATTTTTAGAAAAGGACTTGACTAAATTCACCCATAGTTTACTTTAGTTTACCCGAGGTAGAACCAAACAGGACCATGTTTATTTCATATATTTGATGATGTTTGTAACAACTATTTTATAGAGGAAAATACAACAAAAAGTGATTGAAATTTTATGGCGCTCAATATTTCTAAAGTATCTCCTCTTATTATGTTAACTAGATACTCCACTGAAATAGATACTGTTACAATTTAAGATTTTACACAGATCTTTGAAATTCCTTTCAATTTTTATGCTCTCATTTCCATACCCATTTCAGTTTGCTACAACTTATAAGAAGTTTGAGAGGAATATAAGAAAAATAAATGAAAATGTAATAAGATGCAAACCCCATTCCAACTTTTATATCTTCATTTATATCTCAGCAAAGCGGACTCCATACTCTGACAATTTATGTTGGTTTTATAACCCTCTAAGGTCAAAGCCATTGGTTCAATTCAATTCAGTTTATTTTATATAGCCCAATATCACAAATTACAAACTCCCCTCAGAGGGCTTTACAATCTGTACACATACGGCATCCCTGTCCCAGGACCTCACATCGGATCAGGAACAACTCCCAAAAAACCCTTTCACAGGGAAGAAACCTTCAGGAGAGCAACAGAGGAGGATCCCTCTCCCCGGATGGACACATGCATCGTATTGTGTGCCATAACAATATAATAGTATAGTATAAAGAGTAAATCATGCTTGCATGTGTGTTGATTCCGCAGTGATAACATTAAATGAAAATATATTATCTAGAGGTGAATTAATATTTGAAAGCAATACAGACTGCTTGAGAGCTTTTTAAAAATATATTTAGAATATATCTAACAAATATTAAACCTGCCTGAATACATTTGGTTGTTTTTCTTTACATGAATAAACTCTTCTTAACACCTCATAAATTTGCTCATGAAGATTTCCCAGGAAATTATGTTTGAACCTCAAACTTGTTAAGTAGTCTGGGACATGGTGTCACAGCATATATGACAGAAAGATGACTATAACTCATCATCTGAAAGATTTTCTGCACAGTTCTTGTTCTCAATTCTTAAATAACCAATTTGTAGTGATCCTTATAAAACATGTTGCTGGATCAATACTTCATTTTTCCAAACTCACAAATATTGATATTGACCTCAAACCTCCAGTGTTGGTCCCGCCCCTAACTTTATGGAAGTGCAATACTAAAAGCATTGAGGTGTCCCTTTTTTAAAATCATATAATTTGGCCTCTCCATCCACAAAAAGACTTTAGATGAAGGATTCTCTTTTATTGCTTTTAGATACATGCATACACTCTTAATTATAAAAAAAAAACACACATCCAAACATTCCGGGTGCATTCCGTGACCCTGAGTGAAAAGCTTGTTGACGTGCGCATACATCTGACTGCATGGAGACATCTGATGTGAATTATAGATTAGAGGTACTCCATAACATACATACGTGAATTATAAAATAAATATCAATTTATAACTATCCTCCAACTTAAAGGACCAACCCTAAAACATGGTGTACATGGATCCTCATTCACTCAGTCTCATTCCGGGACCTGCGGACCACCACGGAGCGCCGCCGCCTTCTCACAGTCGCCCGCAAGGTGACGCCCTCGTTGAGTTTAAAGCGAGCGATGCCGCCGACCTCGTCCAGTTTCTTGGCGCTGCAGAACGGCGTCGGGACCTTCATGGTGTTACCGAACTTGGAGTAGTCCACCGCGTACATGCCGTCCTCCTCGGAGACCGTGGGGACGAAGCGCTGCCCCCACAGGATCTCCTCCGACACGTAGGAGGTCCTGGCTTGGGTGGTGATGCCCGTGGTCTCCACCACCCCCTCCAGCACCGCGATCACCTCGATGTCCTCGTGCTGCAGCTCAAAAGCGGACAGCTCATACAGAGGGCTGTCCTTGTCGATCACGTGACAGATGATGAGGGGGGACACCAGGAAGACGCCGTTGGTGCCCACCGGGTTATCCATGTGGATGTCGATCTGGTCCAGAGGCACCACCTCGCCCTCCGTGGTGGTGCTTCTCCTGACCACCTGCAACCGCACCGTGGCGCTGATGATCATGCTTTTCCTCAGATCCCCGATCCGGATCATGAAGCACAGCTTGTTGTTTCGGACTGAGATGACTGCGTGCTTGCTGAAAATGAGCGTCTCCGCGCGCCGATTGGCCTGCGCCGTTTTCATGAAGATGCAGCCGAGCATGATGGCGTTGATGAGCAGTCCGACGATGTTCTGCACGATAAGAACTATGATGGCGGAGACGCACTCCTCCGTGACCATCCGGCCCCCGAAGCCGATGGTCACCTGGACCTCTATTGAGAAGAGGAAAGCGGAGGAGAAGGAGTGAATGTCCGTTACGCACGGGACAAAGCCGTCTCCACTCTGGTCCAAGTCGCCATGCGCAAATGCAATAAGCCACCAGATCATCCCGAAAAGGAGCCAGCTGCATAGAAAGGACATGGTGAAAATGATGAGCGTATGGAGCCATTTTAAATCCACGAGGGTGGTGAAGACGTCCTGCAAGAATCGACCCTGTTCTCGGATGTTGGTGTGCGCTACATTGCAGGTGCCGTTTTTGGCCACGAACCTTGCTTTCCCCGATTTGGCCTTAAAGAACTTTGGCTGCAGGACATTCTCAGCCAGACGAGTGAGCAAGTAATCTTCAGGAATGAGTCCTTTCCTGGACAACATAGCGCTCCCATGCTATGGACCCACAGCCTCTTTTTTTTGTTTTGCCTTTGAGTGATTCGTCTCTGCCCTCCACAAGATGAATTATTCTCCTTTTCTTCCAGCGAGCTCCTCCGCTGTCGAGCACGGTAGATTCTTGTTGTCCGTTTTCTGAAGGTATGCGCGCTCCTCACGTTGCCTCCAGATCAGGCGCTCCACGCCCGCAAAGACTCTGGGGAAAATTCTCCTTCCAGCTCCACAGCTGCCGCGGTCACTCACACCACCCACAGGGCAGAGATGCGCCACACCTCCCCGTCCCATTGGGAATCGACCCAGTGTGCACTCGCCGTGGAAATTCAATCGTATGTAAACTATTGATGCTGGAGCAGATTGGGCCTCTGAGTTGAGTTGTATCATCCTTTTGAAACAGAAGGCATGTTCTGTGCTGACTGCGTCACTTCACTTTGTAACGTGAGATGGAGACGTTGTGAGGTGGAGGCCTTCACCGCCCCTCCACCATCTCTGTGGGGCCCTTCCTTTGATTTTCAATGAGAATGCGGGAGTGGGCCCATCAAGCTTAAAGGCCATAGGCAGCACCGAATATAATGGGTTAAATATAGAGCACTCTAGAGTAAATAATCTTCAAGCGATTAACTTTGCTTTATGAATAGAAAGTGGGCTGTTCACCCACAGGAACTGTGCAACCTAACAAATGACAAAAAAAATAATGGTAATATAATTGATTCGATTTTAATTACAACTTTGAGTAAAAAGTATTGAATGAATAAATTACATTTAAAGTTGACCTCCAAATGAGTAAAATTCCTCAATTTCCTACATCTTTGACTTTCCTGATAAAATAAGTCTACTCAGTGATTCACACTGATTTTATTCAAACTAAATGAGGTAAAATGTAATTAATAAAAAAATAAAACATCTTGAATTCAGCTTTCCAAACTATACATAGTCTTTTTTATTATGTAAAGGTTACTACTATGTATGTATTACCGCCAACCACAGGTTTTAGAGTGACATCCAGGGTTTTGAAAACCGTCTCCTTTCCATTCCACCTTTGGGAGCTTTATTTTAGGCGGCTGCGCTCCTCTCTAACTTTCTGATGTCACATGTCAGTCCTGGCTGCAGCTGCGCATCCCACGGTGACACGCCTGAGTAAATGAGGATGATCAGCATCCTGTTTCTGTCCCTTTGCCTCGCCACTGTGCTCCTCAGCTCATTTTAAACCTGCAAGTTGCTGATGACTCATTTATTTCATAACACGTCATCAAGTTTCTCTCACACAAGCACAAAACAACGTTTGAAATCATCCCAATCCTTCTCCTGACCCCACACACACACCACCAAAAAAAACACACCTTCGTGATAATTTATGTTTTATTAACAAAGAATTAACTATTTATATACAAATATTATACAACATGATTATAAAAGGAATATATCTTCCATGGGACAATTGCACTTTGAATGTCTTCTTCTAATGCTTCCTCCCCTCTTGTGCTACTTGTCTGCACGCACGAAGGAGGTGAAGACGCTGTCCTCCTTGCTCAGCAGGGCCTGGGGCCTGTCGTACTCCAGGATGATCCCCCTCTTCATCACAATCACCAGGTCGGCGTTCAGGATGGTGTGGACGCGATGCTGTGTGGCGAACGAGAAGAAATGCAGTCACTACATTGACACTAGATTCATCTTTTGAAACAAAAAAATGTGACGCTTTATCACACAATTTCCTTTCTACAGATAAGTTAAAGTATGACATGAAATAAGAGGTTCTGATTCAGGAAAATGTTCCTCCACAGTAAAATATGAAATATCACACATGAAGAGTTCAGACATGAAGAGTTCAGACTGTTTAACATATTTGAGATGACCTGAAGTATTCAGAGGTAAAATTATCCTGAATGTCTGGCATCTGCTCTGATGTTCCCTTTCCTTCTTTTCTCGTACCTTCTTAGTTTACAGCATAATCCCACAGAATCAGCTACAGATATTGTTTTGTCCACTCATCTGTTTGCTTTGTGTCCCTTTACAAGAAGTGCATCCGCAGTGCAGGACGAAGGTCAGCGCTCTCAGCTCTCAGGGGGAAACGGGAGCGCTGCCTGCAGTGTCCTAAATGCCTGGCATGTGTGAGGGAGATACTCACCGCTATAGTCACGACTGTTCGGTCAGCAAAAGCAGTCATCACCACTTTCTGCAGGATGCTCTCCTGCGAGGACAGAGGCAGGGGGAGAGAAGGCTCATTTACTTTCATGTTGACGGAGAATCAAGGACCACAACAGAAGTACAAGCGGTAAAATAAAGAGCAATTTGAACAGTTGCCATGTTCCTTTTGTACCGCTCAACCCTGTTGAAGCTTATTTTTCAAACTGTCCCGTCTCTTGTTCCTCACCTTAGTGTCCCTGATTAAACGCTTGACCGGGTCTCCTCGAGGGCAGTGCAGCTGCGTTATTGTAAGCTTGAAATGTTGCTCTTCGTGAGCGATCATTCTGGAACGGGTCTGAAGTATAACAACACTGATTCCCCTTCTGGCTCCGAGTATTTTCCCTACATTGCACACCTCCTCCACTCTTTTTTTTTTAATCCTCCTCTTATTTAAAAAAAAAGCATCACTTAAAGGTGCAACCCTTGACCCAAAACTGATAAGAGTGCTCTCTTGTCCCCACACACACTGACCGTTGCCATGTCGATGGATGCGGTGGCTTCGTCCATGATAAGGATGCTGCTCTTCCTGACGAAGGCTCGGGCCAGACAGAACAGCTGTCTCTGGCCCTGGCTGAAATTTTCTCCTCCCTCTGTCACCATGGCATCTGAATAAAATAGTATACATACATGTTGTTAGTTTTCATATTTATGTATACGTTCATAACACATTTTAAATCAGAGACTGCTTTAAATGTAACATAGGCTATTATTTCAGCTAAAAGAGAGGGCAAAGTTAATTGGCCATCAAACTCCCGCAAATCAATATCGTATTGATTTTCCATTCAAGGCCTATGAATGAGGCGAAGCTGTAAAACAATGCTCGAAAAAGTTAACTGCTCTAGAGTGATCTATCAGTTTGGTGTTGGTGCTATTGTTGTTTATCTTTAATATGTTAGTTATTAAAAAGATAGACAGGAACTAAGGGGGTGGAGAGAGAGAGAGAGAGAGAGAGAGAGAGAGAGAGAGAGGTATAACCATAACAGCAGGTTTTATATGATTCAGGAGATGAAGTGTGGCGAATTCTTCAAAATATGAGTAAAACTATAATCAACCTATATTCTATCTGAGAAAATAATCTATATTTGGTGTTTATCTTAAATAAGTATACTGTAGAATGAAATAAAACATTCATTTTGAATTTCACAAACTAACATCTTTTATAAAACTCAATCCCAATCTCTGCATGTAACGAAGACCGACTGCAAATAACTGTTGTCTGCTTTTTCTGCAACACAAGACTCAACATTGACACTAAACTGGCCCTTTAACGTAATTAAAGGTGGAAATGAATGAGTCCTTAACCCCTGGGGACGGAACAATATCTTAGCAAACATGTGACTCCAGTGAATTTAAACTAAAGCAAGTGAGCAGCTGGTTTCAACATACCGCGCACCAACACACACACACACACACACACACACTCAGTGTCACGTCGATGGAAGCAGGCGACTCGAGCAGCAGCAGTCTATTCCTCCACCAGAGCAGTGTAAAGGTGGACGGAGACGTACTAACATGGGTGATGAACTTCAAACTAACAGCTAAAGTAAGACACCGTGCAGAGACGAGGCCCCAAGCATCAGCACGCCAAGCATGTGTCAGGTATGTAGACTAAGAGGAACACGCCTCTCAGCTACTACCGGATCTGATGGGGAGGCTGGCAAGTCTCCTGTGTCACAACTATGAGCTGAAGTCAGCAGAGAATAATGTGCTGATAAAACTGCAGCTTCACAAAATAATACAGATCAGACAGGGATTGAAAATGTGTTATTTGATAGAGCCGCCTGATCTTTGTAAAGAGACACTGGGGAAGTCATAAGCTCGCCTCAAAGCAATTCCCTCTACCCTCAGACCTTCAGTTTGGATAGAAAGGAAGAAACCCCAGGAAGATGAACACACACACACACACACATATATATATTTCTCACCCAGGCCTCCTGGGAGGGATTTAACAACAGGCTTCAGCTGAGCGATCTCCAGAGCTTCCCAGAGCATCTCATCTGTAGCCTTCATCTCTGGGTCCAGGTTGAACCTACACACACACACACACATACACACATACATGCAGGTACATGCACACGTATTAATACACTTAAAGTGGAGTCTTATTTAGCCACATTATGTATCCTCAACTGAAGCCTCAACTAACGTTAACATTTAAGAAACGACAATGTCATTGATCTATTTGAAGTAGCTCCTCCCTCCCCAACCTCTCTCCCTTAAAGTGTACACTACGGGAAGTGATGAGGTGAGAGCCGAGACACCAAACATGGTTTTACGTTATTCGACTTCCTAAAATATCCCAAACTACAGTCTGACAGCGTCACATAGCTTCCTTTAATGTTTCCTCATCTGTTCTCCTCCAACATTACAAAGCTTTTATGGTCCCTGTTCATATTGTCTCTCTCTCTCTGGCTGTCCTGCTTTTATCACACAGTCTAAAATTAACCAGTGAAGTTTTCAGAGGAATCTCCTCTTATCTACAAACCCTCAGCTCCACTCGTGATTCAAATGAGTGTCTTTGAAGTGTGTCACAGTTTGCCAGCTGGCTCGATTGCTGAAGATTCTCAAAACTTGATTATCATCAAAAATAAACCTCGTCGTCCTGCTAATTAATTGTGAAGTGAAGTTCATCGTACCGGATGGCGCCGCTGAACAGGAAGGGGTCTTGAAGGATGATGGACAAGCGAGACCTGAGCGTCTGCAGAGGCAGCTTGGCGATGTCAATCCCATCGATAATAATATTCCCTGTGAAAGAAAAGAAAGGAACACATACTCACCACACGCAAATACATCACACATAGACCACATGACAGAGTGCAGTTTGTTCTTGATGGCGTTGCATGTAAAAGCTTTCTCGTGGTTTATGAACGGGGCCTTTCAATGTACTGCATGTCAGCGTTGATGTTTTGCTGTACCCTCAAACATGTCCACCATGCGGAACAAGGCCAAAGAGAAAGAGGATTTGCCGCTGCCGGTTCTGCCACAGATTCCCACCTGAAAACCAACAAGTCCGAACCATCACTATCCTCAACATTTAATTCTTCATATTTTGTGTCACAGGTGTGGCTCTGTTTGGCTACCTTCTGCCCAGGGTTGATGTTTGCGTTGACATTTTTGAGCACTGGCTTCAGCGTGGCGTCGTATCGAACACTCAAATTTTGGATCTTGATCTCTCCCTCTCTGGGCCAGCCGTCAGGGACCTGAGACACAGCTGAGACAGACGCAGAAACATCAGTGGATTTCAGCTTTCTCCCTTTTTCACCTCTTGATACAATGGGTTACAATTAGTTCAAAACTAAACTTTACAAAATAATCTCATTAATTAAAAGTCCCAAACTACAATAAGTTTGCCCTGAGGAAACCTCTAAAGGATTCCCGAACTGCGCCATGACAGGGCGACTCATCAAAGGAGGTGAACATAGTCAATGTGATTGGCTATGATTGAAACAGCCAACCAATAATTAAACAGTTTTACTGATCCCATCTCGTGCCACAGGTGTGTCACAGGTGCGTCAAGCGAGCCTGGCCACAGTATTACAAAAAGTGTAATGGAAACTTTCAGGCACATGTTCGTGGTCCAGGTTAATAAACTACATTGAGGTTGATTAATCACGGAGGTAAAAAACCCCACTGCCTATTATTTTGAAAGTGGCCAAAGGTGTAATTTCATCACTCACTCAGTGACTCAGTCAGTGACAGACTTTTACATGTGACCTGCTGGCCACGCTGCAGCCAAAACCCTCAGACATGAAAACCCTAAAGGTGCCCACGGTTGAATTGTTGAAAGGAGTGTGTTCACTCACTGAGCAGTCCCTCGTAATTCTCCGGTTCAGTTTTGAGGAGGCCGTTAATTCTCTTGACTGAGCCAAGCTGTACCTCCATGTCTGCCAGATTACGCACCATCCAGTTCATGTAGTTGGATACCTGGTACAAAGAAGGAGGAGGAGGAGGAGGAGTTTTGAAGAGTTGGTGAAATGTCGGCACACACTTTATTGCATTTGTCAGATAGTCCAATGATCTATGAAACATGAGAACAAAAGAATCTTCTCAACATTTAATTATGCAGTTTATCTGAAAATGTTAAATTCAACAAATTTGGAAACACATATGTAGAGAAAGAAGTTTTACAAACAGATTTTCAGGCAGATTTTTACATTATGTTTATTTTTGTTGCTGCAAGAAATGCAATCAGCCACTGATTATGCATCTGAAGTTGTTCTTTTTAAAAATCTCTTCATATATATCCCACCAAGTATGAAAAAAGAAATGGTAAACAAAAGAATGTATATGATTTTTGTTCATATTCAATATAATCAGATCAAATCTTGCTTATAATCAAAACCCAGTAATAAGTAATGAGTTAGAAAAACTAAAATATAATCAAATATTCTAAGAGTAGAAAAAAAAGTAATTCTAAATTGTAAAATATGCACATGTAATGTCACACACACACACACACACACACACAGTCTCACCATGAGTGCGTATGTCAGTCCCAGCCCCACCAGACCAGGAGACAGCTGGTTGTAGAGAGAGTTAGCGATGGAGGCGACAGCTGCCACCAACACAACAAAGGCTCCAATATACTCCTGTAGAGAGAGACAATGTCAACTTCACAGAAGGAAGATAATGCATCGCTGGATAATACAAAATGATGACTTAAAGAAGTAGAGTGGATACATGAACGTAGATGGGTTTATTGTCGACACACACACAAACGTCCTGTTTGTTTTCTTTTGCATCTATGCACATGAATCCATTAACACCTGACGGTTATCTCCTCTTTCAAACTGTGAAACACAAGAAGCCAAGCGAGCTGCGAGCCGCATGCAATCGGTACATAAAACATTACATGAAGAACACAGAATGTGATCTGAATAAAGCGAGTGATGAAAAATTCAGTTTTTCCAGGATCCCAACAGAGGGAGCAGCGACATCAACAGCTGTTGTCTGACAAACCGTAAACAGGAAGTGAATGTTATCGCACTGCATAGAGGACACGTCATTACCATTCGGACCTCCAGCCAACGGTTGGCTGCTGTGAGGAAGAGAGAAGCAATGTTGTTGGCGTCCGTGAACTGCAGTAACCTCTGTCTGAACCTGGGCTCATACCTGCCGATGGACAAAGACACATTGCTGTTGCTTTCTGGGAGTCTATCTGCCTGACAGCAATACACAATGAAATAATGTGAATTATTTAACTTCTTGACTTTTTTTTTTAATGATAGACACATGTCATCCTTATTACAGGAAGTTAAATAGTAATAATGACACAGTTAAAACATTTGATTAGAACCTTTGTAAGTTGATGTGAAAATATCAGGTGTTTCTGACTGCAGAGACGACATATTAAACATATCAAACTCTGAACATGTTGGAAGGTGAAAAGAAAAGAAAGATAATAGAGTAATAATTACATTCTTAAAATGACATGTACCTTATTGAAACAATTTGAATATGCAAATACTTTTGTTTCAAAACCTTTAACTGCTGGACATAATGAAAATTCCATTCATAGTATGCACTGGAGACTTCAAGTTTCCACATCAAGTTGCATTTTGGACCTTGATTAGCTTCCACACTAGTTGTGATGTAACTAAATCATCTCGTAAGTATACACGTTTAACTGAGATTGAAGGTGAGCAAAGAGAACATTTGCCCCTTCAACAGATGAATATTAAAACAGACTTTTAGCGTAACACATTTTTAAGTTTGTATCCCTCTTAAACATCGTTGGACAATAATATTAATGCTCATCCAGTTGATAATAATCACCTGAGGGCCCTGATTGTAGTGAGACCTTCCACTGTCTCAGAGAAGTGGCAGAGTAGAGGCAGTTGGGTGCTGTCCTCCAGCTGCTGCAGGTCCCTGACCAGAAGACAGAGGACTCATTAGAGAGGGAAATATCAACTGAAGCAAAGTTAAAATAATATCAAAGGTTGGAGTGGCGAGGAAAGCCTAACTGCACGGTTGAACCGGTTCAGAGAACAGTTGAATAAAATGCAAAGTTGACATAATAAATCCAATTTTATTCGCCAAAAAGTCTGTGCCTTGTGGGAAATCTATTTTCAAGCAGAAAAAGTCAAATTCAAATATGTTAAGTAAAAAAAAAGAATGAGCCTTTGAAACCTGTGTTATTTGTGTGTGATTGTAGAACGTAAATGAATTAGAGGAAAACATACAGTGCACAACACGTCAGTGGTATCTCTCCCTCCGTCACACACGACTCACCTGGAGGCCACCCGGAAGTATTTCTGGATGAAATAGCAGGTGATGGCCAGCGGCAGGAGTGCGATAAGAAAGATGGGGGTCACGTAGCAGATGACGCCCAGAGCGGACACACACAATAGGGTGGAGCGGGAGAGGCACTCCAGGGTCGTGGGGATGTGCTGGTCTATTGTGTTTGTGTCTGTGGAAAACCTGTTGAGGATGCTGCCGAGCGGAGTCGTCTCAAACAGCCTGGATGGAGGAAAACATTGAAATAACCCTTTATCCATTTAATAATTGAATCTCAAAACGGTTTTATTTACCCAGATTACATTATTGCTATACACCTAGAGACCATAATAGTATTTCCACATGTCTACAATAAGAACAAATATAATGGTTGAATGAGTTATGTTATGTGAAATGCATCTGTTTATTTAGCTGTGAGTGTATATACAGTACAGGTGTGTTGTGTGCATGTGAGCGTCTAATGTAAGTGACGTCTCCTAGGTTTTGTGTAAGGAAAGCAGATGGTGCTCCGTAGCTCGGAGTAATGGAGTGAGAAAAATATGCTTTTAACATTGTTCCTCGGTTTAAATGATCTGGTTCAGCAAACACACAGAACAGCAAGCTCACATCTCTTTCAAACGTAAGGAGGACGAGCTGCAGCGCGCACACACACACACACACACACACACACACACACACACACACACAAACACACACACACACATACACACGTACACACACACACACACACACACACACACTGAGCGCCGAACCTCATGGGGGCCAGGATGATCTTGTTGAGCAGGTCGTGGTGCAGCTCTTTGGCCACTTTGAGGCCGGTCCACTCCACGGCCACGGAGGTGGCCAGACACAGGACGATGCCCAGGCAGCACAGCACGCTGAACACTGACAGATACCACGAGTGAAAGCCCTACAGCGAGAGAGAGAGAGAGAGAGAGAGAGAGAGAGAGAGAGAGAGAGAGAGAGTTATCTCCATTTTCTCCTCAATTTACCACCTACATCTTTTGTGATTTTCATTAACTTTGAATCTTCTTTTTCTACTTTTCTACCTTTATTTAGTATTCATTAATATTCAATAAGACACAATAATAACACTCTTTGTTAATCCACTCTCCTCCTCCTCGTGCTGTCAGGCAGCAACATGGCGGTGACATGCAGGCAGTGATGTGCCAGAAGTTGTATTTGATAGCAGAACAGGAGTGTCCTCTCATGGATTTGTCTCCAGCACCGCGCAGATTAGATAAAGCTGGCAACATGCAGCTGTGTGTGTGTACGGCAGGAGGACACGTGAACTTCAAACTCCCCAAATACCAGTTGACTGTCTGTAGCCTCTGCATGACTGTGTGAAATGTGACTTACATTACATTACATTATTACATTACATGTCATTTAGCTGACGCTTTTATCCAAAGCGACTTACAATAAGTGCATTAAACCATGAGTCCAAACTCAGAACAACAAGAATCAAACAAGTACAATTTCTTCAATAACGTTAAACTACAGAGTACTATCCGTAAGTGCCATTTAAGTGCTACTTAAGTGCCAAACTACTTAGCATTGCAAATCACAGGACAGACAGACAGACAGACAGACAGACACACACACACACACACACACACACACACATTTAGAGAAAGCAGAGAGTAGCACACACACTCAATATCAGTACCGGTGAAAGTTAAGCTGCTTCGTTCACACATCGGGGTCACACCAGCTGTTGGAAGCTTTTCATTTCCAGAAGGAGTGAAGCATCTCTATTATTAACAGTTAGCTGTGTGTGTGTGTGTGTGTGTGTGTGTGTGTGTGTGTGTGTGTGTGTGTGTGTGTGTGTGTGTGTGTGTGTTAGAGACTATATTAGGAAAGAGGTCGCTGATGAAAGACAAGCTTTAAACTGAATGAAGGTGAAGAAGTTAGTGACAAATTGTCTTTCACCCACTAAATTAAGAGAAATATGTATTGTCATATCAGTTGTGTCTAAAAGCCTCAGAGGCCATTTAAGATTTCTGCAGGTCTGTCGACAAATGCACATTAAAACAAAGCTCTCCATGTTTACATTTCCCCGCAGAACTTTCTCTGAGACCAAATATATTGATTTGTCCGACCAACAGTCAAAAACTTAAAGATGTGTGCATACTATCACGTAAAACAATGTTACACCTCCTTTTTGACTTTAAAATAGAAGAGTCAGAAGTCTATAAATCAAATCATCTCATTTTGATACACTTTGAAAGCCCAAAGATCCAAAACTATACAATATTGAGTGTAGATCATTGAAGATTGGCGATAAGATTGGAAAAGCAGTACATCCTCATTCAGAAGCTACAACTAGAAAAACAAATAAAACCATTGAAATAACCAAACAGGAAAAGACTTCTTGACTTCAGATCCAGTCCCGCCCCTCACCTGAACAACGGTACTGTTGCGAGCTGTTGCTGCGATCTTGGCCGTGATGACGTTTGACGTCCAGTGTGCCAGCCAGTAGTCGATGGCGACCATGAGGGAGTGTTTGAGGAGCTGAGACAGGAGGAGCAGGGTGAGCAGGAGGACCCCGGCGGAGGACAGGTAGATGCCACAGGAGCGCCAGGGGATGGTGGCCCGCTGACGCACCGACAGGTCGTCGTCATCGTCACTCTCAATCGATTCCTCTGGGATCGAGACAGAGAGTTAAAATGTTCAAGAGTCTTGGTTTAGTTTTTTTTTGCAAGAGAGTTATATATTTATTTTGGTAGGAAATTATTTTATAATACATGAATGTGAATTATGTGTATAAAAGACCTTTCCAACTGTAGTCTCCTCTGCTTTGACTCACTGCTGATTCTCCCTGACCTTTCCTCCTCCTCCTAATACCGCTTCTAAATATTTAATTATCTTAGTTTTCACCGTCTATCAGTTTATGTCACCTTTTCTGACACCTTTCTCAGATTTTTCTGAAGAACATCGACTAACATAGAACAGGAAGAGAGGAGAAGAAAGGGCAAAGAGGGTCAAACGAGAGGAGCAACCACAGATAAAAGCATCACCTAGAAAATGCTTATTCACATGAATGGCAAGTTTTTCAAGGACAACAGTGACTGTGGGTGAGGAGCTCGTTAATGACCTCCAGCCTCCTCCCCACCTCGGATGTAAAATAAATATCATATAAATTCATGCAGCAAGCTTAGGAGCACAAGGCTGCACGTGGGAATGGAGGAGGAAAAGCATGACTAGCAGGGCTAAACAGCCTGTAGCTACCACCATCTACTGTGCAACCATGCTGGCATTAAGTAGGTTTTTGGAGAGCAGGAGTGACAAATGTTTTGGGGGAAAAAGAAAATGATGCGTGATGAGATTCTAAGATGGTGGGAGAAGCTGACACAGCTTGCGGGTTGCTTGCAGATTCACAAAGCCACAGACTTTGTTTTCAGTCCATGCTTTCTGGCCACACCTGCTCGATCGAACATGAGAGCAACACTTGGTGCTGGAGCCATCGCACAAGTCCATTCAGGGGTGCCACCAGCGCACGGGAGACAACACAGAATACAGATAAAGAGTATAGCTACTGCACCATAGTACCTTCCACTACAGCTGCACATTCAACAGCAGCGACACATACGGATAAAGGATCAGACTCGGTGTTCAGCCACATCGGGAGGCAGCAACAGAGAAGGTGGTGTCATATATCTGGTTGCTGCTGGAAGTCTAAAGAGAAGCCAAGTCATGACACGCCAGACCCAGAAGAAGGTCTGGAGCATTTGACACCCCTGTCATGTTTTCTTTTTACATAGACAGGATATATTAAATAAAGAACAAGGGACGAGCATGGTGGACAGGGCATTTTGGAATCATTCAAATTATTGCAGCAGGTGTTACATCAAAAATAAGCTGTTCAGCTTAAACTTTAATGTAATATAAGAGGTGCTGCTCCTCAGCAAATACACAAAGCGGGAGAAGGGAAATGATACTCCGCCTTTACTATTATTACTATACAAAATAAACTACATTTAATTTAATTGAAATCAGTAACGGACCGACTGCAGTCATAGAAACATGAAATCAAGCTGTTGTTTCCTGTAACCTCTCACCTTCCTCCTCCTCTTCGGTCCTGGCAGCCTCTCGGGAGTACATGGCCCTCCGAAGGTTTTTCCTCTCCAGATCCGTCATACTCGCTGCCTCTGTTTCCTAGAGGAGATATAAAGAAAAGAGAACAATCTGGTGAGACATTAAGCGAACATCCAGGTAATCAAACTGTCTTCAGCAGCATTGGATTGTATGCAACTCTCCTGAATCTAAAAACTATCAAATCAACGAAAAGCAAAGACTCAGAGTCATTAAGGATTCATCGCACTTCGAATGTTGAGTAATTATTACCGTCTCAAAGTCCTGGTCCTGTCTGTGCATCAGGGTTTTCCACTGCTCAAAGAGTTCAGGCTCAGACTTCTGGATGTTTTTCATAGTCCCTTCCGTCTGGATAGTGCCATCTTTCATGGCAATGATCTAATAAAAACATATATACAAACAGAGACAGAAGAGGAAATGCAATCTTTATGTACTCTGGAATCTTTCTGAGATAAACTACATTCCCAAATGTAATATTTACATACTGAATAATATAACAGCATCCAAAATGCACAATCTTATCATTTTGTGTGACTATTACAGAGTAAAAGAGTCTCTAAATATACCGATAATTCAGTTAATGAAGATAATAGCTGCAAATATATCTGTTTCACACACACACACACACACACACACACACACACACACACACACACACAGGTCTTACCCAGTCTGCTTGTGGTAGATACTGAAGTTTGTGTGTGACCAACACCACCGTCCTCTTCTCCTCTTTCAGGAGCTTGAGGATACCGTCCTGCATCAGATGGTCACTCAGATGGATGTCTAAGGCAGAGAATGGGTCATCCTAAAAACAAAAGCATAAATAGACAACATATATTAAATAAGTACTGGGTTTGACTAATGCACAGAAAATAATTACTTTGATTGATCAGTTCAGATATTTTTGAAGCCCCAAAATGTGCTTGTCCCAGTATTTGCTGTGTTCCTTCATCGTATATGACAGTAAGTTGAGACTCGTACAACTTTAGACTTAAGTCAGAAAAAAAACAGCAAATTGACATCATCATTGTGGCCTCTGAGACATTTTGAATACCATTTTGTTTTTCAATTCATAAACTAAAATATTTATCGCGAAATTAATCTGCAGGTCAATTGATAATGAAGCCATAGCCATAACAAACATATAATACAAAATCATTATTAATAACTGAGAGGCGATAAAATCCAAAAGTCAGTTAAAAGTTGCATTAGCTTAAGAGAGCGTGTTGCTATGTTTGTCAAGAGGAAGAAATCAGAAATAATATCACATCTGAGACTTCAGGTAAAGCTCCACAATCTTTCACTGTGAATACCAAAAGACTGTGAAGTGCAATCCGACAACTGAAACCATTCTTTGGATCGAAGATGTGTGTGTGAAGACAAAGACTCACCAGAAATACCACGTGGGTCTGTTGGTACAAGGCTCTGGCTACGCTGATACGTTGTTTCTGTCCCCCTGACAGGATGATACCCTGCACCAGAGGGCAGAACACTCTATTACAAGATTTTACAACAAAGAGGGTTAAGCAACATGATAAAATCCATAAATGTGTGTGGCAGTTGCCCCCAGTAACAGAGGAGTTCACAGCTTATTTCCCCCATTCCCGGTGCATGACGAAATCCAACACGACAGTGCTTTGGTTGAACGAGGTCAGTCCAGCTCCCTACACACGTACTGTACATCAAATCCTGGTTGCACAGTACTGATGACAAAGGAGTTTGCAATACAGGGAGCCACAGTGGGAGCTATGGCCAGATCTGGAATGTTCTGCCTGTCGGTTTAGATCTGTAAAATAAAAAGACCACAGAGGAACTCAAAGAAATCATTAACTGTACTGACCCGCTCACCGATCTCTGTCTGGTCCCCCTGTGGAAGGATGTCGATGTCTGGCTGAAGAGAACAGGCTTCTATGACAGCTTTGTACCTGATAGGCCGGAACGAGACAGAATACAAATGAGGACAGCGATCAGCCAGAAGGTGAAGATCTTGAAGATGCAGTGGACACAAAGCCACCCTCAGTTGACAGTTCTGTAATTGCTGAAGCTTTGAGAACATTGTGACCTAACATATGGGGTCACAGGCCAGAATAGGTTGATTTATATTAATTAATGGGATGTGCCCTTATCTTAGTCTGAATCTAACAAATGACAATAATCCAGACACCAGTGAGATCTCTTGGAGCACAGTGCCTGAGAACATGCTCCTCCAGATGCATGGCTACAGTACTGCATGTCTTTTAAACATGGCATTACACACCTCAAGTCAAAACTCTGCATTGTAAAAGGACAAGTTCACCTTAAAATACCATATTGAGACTAAGAGCCATGCTGCAGCTCTGTGAGTCTGCACAGTGGAGGGTTGATCTAGAATAGATAACATAAGCATACAACCATGCTCACAGTGACAATGCTAACATGCTGATGTTAAGCAGCATCTTAGTTTAACATGTTTGCATGCTGCAAATGGATAGTTTATTAATGTAATGTTAATAAACTAAGAAAAGCTAAGCTATAAACATGGTCACACATATAGGCATTGTTTTAACTCCTGTATTATGGCAGGTGCAGAAAAGATATGAATTATAAACTTTAAAAGTTTGAAATAACTGTGCAGTGACACTGCAGCAAACATGTCCAATATAGCTGTTTCATAGCAGCCATATTGACATGAAATAGCAGGTAAACACAGGTTTAATTTATGATTCTTTAAAATGTGGTTTCTGTTCTATTTAGTTTAGCATACTTTTCCAGTGAGCCATCATACACAAAAGCAGCACGCTGACTCTGTTCAACCTGAATGGAAAAGAACCGTAGTATCATTGGTAACAACTGTGACTACATTACTATTTCATGTCAAAATAGTTCCTGTGAAAAAGTTCTATTACTACAGCTTTGAACCCACAGCAGAAAGGGACAGGGGAGAAAGAGATGTGTGAAAAGAAAGACAAATGAGGCAGCGAGGAGAGGCAGCGCAGGTTGGGCAAACATCTCCATGGTAACAAAGCAAAGCGGTCCATTAGGTGTATTTTCTGAAAACCGTCCATTAGACTCAAAGAGACCGCAACCATAAATCCAAGCAACTGACCTTTCGGAAAGACCATTTGTTGTGAGGATGAAAATTGTGAGTGTGAGTAATTGCGTTTGAGTGTAAGTCATTAAAAGAGAATGTGTGTGTTTTCGATGGTGCTCACGCAGGCGAGAACAGCATCTGTTATTGAGCCAGGAGAGAAACTAGAGAAACTCTACTCAACGAAAAGACAACTTCAGCCAAGACAAACCCTGACTCACTTTTTTAGTGGACACAAAGTGTTGACTTAATCAGACATCAACAAGTCCAATTACCACAATGGCCTCAGGGAGCTGGAAGGTTATTGACTCTTGGCTTTACAGCTTGATCTGACAACACATTAATTACTCTGTTATAACAAAGTAGTTCACTATGGAGCACATCCACAAACAGCATTTCAGTCAAACTAAAATGATTAAACTAGAGTTTGCTTTGAAATTAGGATGTTGGAACGCAATCTTGACAAATCAATAAACTGCGACACTCAAGTTGCCAGTTAATCAGGTGCACCTAGCTAACTCCGTCCTTCTGGTCGCTGCTCTTTCTGCACTTCATCACACTCATTTGTCTGTGATGAAATGTATTTCTGCTTGTTGTGCCCTGGTGGGATCTGGGTTTACAGAGATCCTATTTGGATCTGCCAGAGACCTTTGATGAATATTGTTCTAACTCACACAGGCTCCACCCTCAACTAGACTCTACGGGTAGAGGTTGTGCTGCACTTGAACACCCTTCAGGCATGCATGTTCCCATTCTCCTTGTCCCAAAGAATGTGCTCTGCAGGGTGTTTACTGCTTGTCTTTTGACTCCTGCAAGTTTAGGCCATGGCTATGCCCAGTTCAGTTGGTTCAGCAGGTGTATTAGCATAGAAACGTCCTTATTAGCCAGCACAGTTTATACAATTAGAATATTGTATAAACGTTGGACGAATCCATGCTCTTGATTCAGGAAGAGTATTGCTCACATGAGTCCATTAGAGCAGCGGTCCCCAACCACCGAGCTGTGGCCCGTTACCGGTCTGTGGGTCCCTTGGTACCGGGTCGCACAGAAAGTCTTGATTGATTATCATGGTCGGAAAAAAGATTGATTTTGAAAAATGACCGGATACATCCGTCTGAGCCTCTTGACACGTGTCAAGAGGTCACGTGATACGTTACCCAAAAAATGAAACTCACGTTTCAGACAACAACTCTGCTGGTGTTCAGGATTAAAATCAAGGCAGAATATCCTGACAAACCCTTGCTTCCATTTCCAACATCCCGTCTTTGTGAAGCGGGTTTTCTGCAGTGACGGCGACCAAGACTAAGTTAAAAAGTGGACCGGAGATAAGGAACACACGTTGGGTGTCATTGTCTCCCATCACCCCGAGATGGGACCGGCTCGTTGCAGAGAAACCAGCTCAGGGTTCCCACTAACTCTGCGTAATGGTGAGTTGTAGTTTTATGCACTTTATATTTGTTTTTATGCCGTCGTATCATTTTCTTAAGTCATATTTTATTACGTCATATTTTATTATGCCATATTTTATTATGCCATATTTGTTACGTCATTGTGGCAGCGGGGTGTGGCTAGGCGCAGCTGCAGAGTGGGTGGAGCGGGGGTGTGGTTCAGGGAACAGTGTCATGATGTGTAAATGAGCCTCAGCTGGGATCAATTATGTTTTATGTTCCATATAAGAACAGGAGTAGCTGGAGAGGGGAGGAAGAGCGAGTAGCGGAGGCCCGGATCGGTCGCTACCAGAAGCGGGACAAATAAATAAAAACGGTTTCTGCCCTCACAATTGTGTGTGTGTTGCCTCGTTGGTGCTGCCCAAGACCCGAACCTGTTACAGTCATATTTAATCTCCCACACCATGAAGGCCGGTCCGTGAAAATATTGTCTTACACAAAACCAAAACAGGTTGGGCACCGCTGCATTAGAGGACTCCACCAGTGTTTATAGAACTACGGTTACAATACAACAAAAAAACATCAAACTTTTTCGTTTCCCCAACTCTCTCTAATTTCTTGTCATCTCTCTAATAAAATCATGAAATGCCCCCCAACATTTTTTTTATGTTTCCATTACTTGAAATGTGCCAAATATTCTCATCAACATACGGAAGCACCGGTGAAGCAGCTCAGCAGAGTTTAAACTGATATAACTTTCATTGCAGCCGCTGGTCGGGTGCAGGTATGAGGTCTTACCTCGGTTTGATCATGGGCATCTCAAAGGTGATGTTCTCCACCAGGGTCGCATTCAACAGCCAGGGCTTCTGGGAAGCGTAGGCCACAGCACCTCTCTTCCTACCAGCGGTTTTGAAACACATGCAAAAGTGTCGTACAATCAATAATCTGTTCTTCAACATTCTACTTCTTATTCAGTTTTTTTGTTTCAGACCATGTTTAACAAACTGCTTAACCTCTTGGACCAGAGGGTCTCCTCAGCCTCCGACGCGTTAATAACAGCTCCAGTCAATAAAGAACTGGTCCAGAGATCATTTTAGACTGTGGTGTGTTTGGGAGGTCAATATGCACCTGATGGTCGGTGGGATAAATATGTGAGCAGAGGGAATATATTTTTCTCTTTTATTGTCAGTGGGTTTCTAGATAAGCATGAGGATTGTTTTTCTGCTCTGCTGATCATGGTGATGTGTCTCCATGGAGATAGCCTGTTATGAAGTACACTATTGTCAAAACTCACCTGATTTCCCCGTCACCTGCTGCATCTCGGTCAGTGGGACTGCAGAGAAAGAAACACACACACACACACACACACACACACACACACAACACTAAATAGGAAATACTGTTCCCTCTATTATTGACTCTACCTTTGTCATGAAATGATTAACAGATAACAAACAAACAAACACACACACATACACACTCTCTCTCTAGCCCATTACTCTTCCCTCACTCTGGCAATAATTGCTCAGGCCATCAACTACCCTATATGAACACATCTAAAATTAGATGTGATCCTATCCTCCCTAAGAATACCGCCGCCGCCCCGTTACCATTTTTCTTACGGTAATTTGCTGATATGCAAATCCGTATAAAACGTTAGGACTCTGACGCATTCAGTTCTCAGAGGATCTGATTCCTCCTGCTGAGATTAGTACGTCAACACGGGGTCTGTGGCTGACGTGATGTTCGGAGCTGTTTGCTGGTTTCCTGTTCATCTCTGCAAGCTGCACTATAACTGTGAAGGCAGAGTGCTTGAGAGATGAGAACAGACTGAGTTCAGCACACTTGTTCAAACACTGAATACACATTACATTTCCAAAAATGTAAAAATGTATTGCTTTTTTTAGAAACTTGCAGTTATCAAACAACCATAAACTGACTTGTTCTATAGTTACTGGCGCTTGAACCATGTGGCTCATATTTAAAGGAACTGATGAGGCCATCTTAAACCATATTATGTATTTGATCAGTCCAGAAAAAGACCTGTTTAGAAAAGTGTGCTTACGCAATAGTAAACAATATTAAATTAGTCTTAAATTGAGAGTATTTTGTTCACATGCACACTGAAATGGTCTTGATTCAATGTGCCCAAACTATTTAAACAAACATATATGTTGTCCTCTCCTGTTATTCACCAGACAATTCTTGTTTCTGTAGACACCCAAACTTAAAATATAATGCTATCAATACACACAGATGTAAAACACAAGCTGTCAAATGCTCCGTTGAAATACTGGAGCCAAACATAGGTCAACATAGACGCCTCAGTGTGTGTGAGTGTGTGTGTGTGTGCGTGTGTGCGTGTGTGCGTATGTGCGTGTGTGTGTGTGTGTGCTATTTTTAGAAGAGGACGTGACTAAATTCACCCAACAAAACTATTTTATACAGGAAAATACAACACAAAGTGATTGACATTTTATGGAGCTCAATATTTCTAAAGTGTATCTCCTCTTACAATGAGCATATTTTACAATTTAGAATGACATTTTTTGTTCTGCTCTTAGAATATTTGATTATATTTTAGTTTTTCTAACTCATTACTTTGGGTTTTGATTATAAGCAAGATTGTATCTTATTTTATTGAATATGAAAAATCATATACATTCTTTTGTTTACCATTTCTTTCTTTCTTTCTTTCATACTTGGTGGGATACATATGGAGAGTGTTAGAGTGAAATTAGTAAGTTAGAGTGAAAAAAGAATGGCATGGCCAGTTGAGTTACAAATAGTCTAAAAAAGTGATAATTATGAACTGTCAACAGAGCTTTTTTTAAAAATCGGCATTTGTAGTGTCCAGTCTATTATTGTTTATGTGCAACAGCTGAACTAAATGTCTCTCCTGTCATTAACAATAGTCCACTGGTTTGCACTTGGAAAATAATATATATAATACGTATTTTACTCATACTGCCTTTTGTCCTCAGATGTTCATGCAGGTTTGAAATGGTCTTTTAAGACATAATAAAAAATTAAAAAAACACACAATGGCACTGATTGATGTATTTCTTTTCACTTTTCTCTAACTTACCTCTCATCTTCCTCAGACTCCAACGTTGGCAGGCTACAAAACATAAAAGAGGGACATACATAAATGGAAGTGTATCTAACAATACAAATTGTACACAAATACAGTACACACACACACACACACACACACACACACACAGAACCATTCTCATTCAGACTTGAAACTTCTAAATTCATTAACATGTCATTGGAGCTTTGCACATGCTCAGTAAAAACTGTGGTGTATTTTTAGGTTTCCCAAGTTGACACCACTCTCGTCTGGAGAAGGTGACTCTGATGTGCACCAGTAAACTGCAGCAGCTTTAAGATCACAGCTGTTAGGAAGAGAACTCGTGACTGATATTTAAGAAGCTCTAACATGCCAAACAACACTGTATGAATGTCTAAAAAAACACTCAAGTGAATGGTGTCATGAACTCTAAACAGGAGGTGTTAAACTTAATTAAAGACCAGACAAATCTATGTAACATTAAAACATAATGCACATTTTTTGTATTTAGCTGTAAATCTATTTGATTATTTTCATTTATTTATTGTTTTATATATATTTCTATATTTTTATAAAACAGACTTTTTTAGTATTACTTTATTTCCATTGTTAGTTTTCCCCCAAAATATCAATGTTGAGTTTATGGGCTCCAGTGAAATTAGTTTTAGGCAATTCAGTAATTGTACAGATGTGTACAGATTATAAAGCTCTCTGAGGCACATTTTAAAGGGGGCATCCATGATAACACACAGACTTACAAAGTGAAAACAATACCAGCTTCGTTGTTGTGGATGGGAAAAACCCATTAAAATAATCAGGAAAACAAGTGATTAACAAAATACAAAGAAGAATGTACCCCTTGAGAAAAGGACCTCATCACCTAATGAACCTTGAAAGACACTGTAGCCTGATGGAGGCCTGATTGTCTCCATCCTGCAGCCATGGTAAAAACAAGCTCATCATACTAACAACATTCATCTCGGACTGAAGTCCTGCGGACTATTTCCCCCTCATTCAAATCATCACCTCATCGTTACGCAAGAGGATAATTCACCAGGGGAAAAAAAACTCAGGTCTTATCATCAAAGTCAGGGTGAGGAACTACCCACAGTTTCTAACTGTCTTTATTAACTTAAACGGCCATTTAAAACATTACGTCGGTATTGACGGCGGGAGTGATGGTGCATGTTCATTGTGATGACAACCCTGATAATTACTGCCCTATTTTACTCTCTTGACGAAGGTTGTTTCTTGTTTTTTTAGCTCAACAACTGAAAGACAGCTACAAACAGTACACAGAGTTAAGTGCTCGTTTCACCCTGTATTTTGGGTTCAGCCAGTTGATGTGATGCAGTTTAATACTTCAGCAAGCACGGTTTGGGGCCACAACCTCTCTATACAGCTGGCTGTGCTTCCCAGTTTGGAGACTCTGGACCTAACTGTAAACAAGGTATCCAACCTGCACTGCTTTAACTGGATACTGAGGTCAAGCCACAAATAGTCATCCACTTTAGCGACAGAGAAGTCCCAGAGGGTCCCTGCTCTGTGCCATATTTGGAGTGGGAGAGCAGAGTGGTGATGGGAGCAGGTGGGTGAGAAAGGGTGGTGGAAATGGAAATGAAAGGTTGTAAATGGAAAAGGAAAGATACCGATCAGCTTGACCTGTATTTGATCGCCTAACAGGTTTTATTTTGTACTGCTGTGCTATTGTGTTGATTGTTCCTTTTTACAATGTTACATACTGCTGATATTTGTGTTACCAAAAGGTACATTTTGACGTTTCGGACAAATTGGATAAGAAGTCAAGGAAAAATGGAAATGCATGAAATCTGGGCACAATTCCAAGGGAAGATCACGTGATACGTGTCACGTAACTAAAATAGTTCTAGTTACATGATTTTATAAACACATGGAGCTTGGTGAGCTCTGGCAAAGCACTGAAGACACGAACACCCTCCGCTGATCAGTTACAGTTGATTCTCAGAGCCATCAGTCACTGTCAAACGAGTCAATGAGGTCGATCTTCATGAATCTGAAAAGTTTGCAGACTCATCCTTCTGATTAGTGATGCAGTTTACTTTCTTCCTGTCAGGCACTTGCTGCACTTATTCATCTTCGTCTCGCCTTTTGCTTTATGAGCATTTCTTATCTCAGTGGTTTGTATCTGCTGGGTTTGTTCTGTGCTGAATCGGTCGCATATACACGCAGAGCCTTACCCTCCCAGATAGGACAGAAATGTTCCCGATAGAAACAAAACACATAAATAACAACAACAAACATGGTGGAAACATAAGGACAAACTCTTCTTAATCTGTCTGAATGCTTCGGCAAAGTCTAAATGAGTAGTTTCTCCCTGGGTACATGATAAGGGAGAGGGTTTGGTGCCCGGCAGGATATACAATCCAATGTGATACCAGAGAGAGGGCCAACTGGCATCTGGACAGGAGGAGGATCTGTGTGAGTGTGACTGCCGGGCATAACGTGACAATCGAGTGAACTTTGTTGATGAATGGAGACTGACAGCGGCACTATCCTTGGGAGGTGAGAAGATACTCAGATGCAGGAGTTAGAGTCTAATGACTCCCAGAATGCATTGGATATGAGTAATCAGTTTCAGCTGAGCTGTTTCAAACGTAATCCACTCTGCTGGCTATCCACAATCTGCAGCAAGATCTATACTGAGGAATGTACTTCTTTGCGCATGGAGGTTTATTCTTGACTTTGGGAACATATATTGGTAAAGTTTCTCTTTAGCTTTAGGGCTTGTTCAGTGACCACCTGAATGGGACAAGCTACTTGGAAATTGCAGTGAGCTAAGCTATCAAGCTAAGTTACAGCAGTTTAACTGCATTAAATCTAATCTTTTTTTGTTTATGTTTTTACATTGAAACTAGTTAATTCCAAGTCAATGCTATTACTATTATTACAATATAATATAATGATTAATTAAATAATTAAATGTAGTAAACTAGTGTCCATACATATGACCATTTCTTATTAACTGAGCTAAAGAAAGATGATGGATATGGTCAAAAGAAAAAGCTGATTTACAATGAGCACATTCAACCTCCATAGAAATGTGAGCTAGATGTACTCCAAACGATTATTTTTGAGAGGTTACTAGTTAGCGTGGTGTATGTTGGTGTCGTCTGTTTAAAAGGGTTTCTAGCCTGCAGCCACAGCGAGTCTGTTGGGACGTTTCCCCATTTGCTTTTGACTAATTTTGGGTCAGTGGTGCATGAAAGGATCCTCACAGTCCTCTACACTCTATCAGCCATAAAAGCTGCACTATCAGCTCTATTTCACTGACCTACAAATCCATTTATGTTATATTGCCTTGTCATAGTAAGAGGTCTGATTTTGATGCTAATTACATTGCCTTGACAAGGAGATATTATTTATTGTTGCAAGACAAAGCATGAATAAAAGCTCCATGAGAGTCCAATTACCAATTACCATTATGAGTTTGAGTTCAACACAGGCTGAGAATGAGTAAGAAAACATGGAGAGGAAATCGACCGCAGGGGTCCGGGTCTCTATGAGAAGCAATTATCTTTAAATGAACCTTTCACCATGGATTGAATTTCATTAAAATAATGAACTGTGTACTATACAGTTCAAGGATTTCCCTGAGGACACATTATTGCTTTCTAATTACATCTATGGGGAAGTGGCTGATATATTGGGGTGACTGTTGTATATTTACCAGTCTTTACTTATTAAAGAACAATTAAACAGCTTAATTTAATTTAGACCCGGAAGACACTTAATCACAATAAATATCGGATAATTAGGACAAACAATGACGAGCATGGCGGTCCTGCACCCATCTAGAAACGTTATGTTTAAGGGATGGTATTGTCACAGAGGACGCTGTTTTTATCAATCAACTCAACTCAATCCTTCAAACCTAAAAGTGATTGAAACGTTTTAACCAAATAATCAGAGTTGAATCACACAGGAAACAGTGAACTTGTAACCGACCTGTTCCAGGAGACTGCTCCTGATACTCTCTGCATTTCTCCCAGTGCTGCCAGCAACAGGGACGATTTTCCACAACCCACCTGGCCCACAATCATCGTCAGCTTGCCTGAAAGGTTTGAGAGGCAATAAAGTAAACAGCTAAGTAAGAGATGGAAACTGGATACAGAAACAAGCAAGGAGAGGAATTAAGGAGGCAGATTGTACATCGCACTGCCCGACACTCACCAAAAGGAATCTTGATGTCCACATTAGAAAGTGTTGGTGGTCCATCAGTCCAGGTGAAATAACCGCTAGTTATCTGAGGGGAGCAAAGCACGGACTCATCCAGATGTCGAGCTTAACTCAGTCTTAGCAAATAAACAGTAAACATGCCATCCAGGCAATAAGAGTTCAATGTGACTTCATTTGTATTCACTTAATGCAGGATACTGGAGCTATTCACTTACAAGGTTTACATACAGAAAATTAATTTAGCAGTTTAACATGTTCCACATCTAGAGCTAGTTTTGTATGAAACTCCAATCAACAGCATCCTAGATATGATAACAAAAGCCAATAGTGTCAGTGCACAATATTTCAAGTTTTGTCAAAATGTGGCTGTGGTGTCCAAAATATTGTGTATGAGGTACAGATTCCTGACTGACAATGCTTTGGATGGGATTTATATAAAGTTCAAAAAAAAAGACTAATGTATAATGTATTGTATATAATGCTTCGTAGATGTAAACCAAGGTCTGGGCATTCTTCCAAAGTCCAAAACGTGTTCTTCTCTAAACTTGTCAACCAAATGATGCTATCTATTTTGGATTATGCTGATATCTTTTACCTTTAAATCAATTAACAATATTTCAAGTATATTTATTTTTTAAATGTCACACCCATGACTACAATATTATACATGATATATATTATATATGATGATATTAAATGATTAATTGGTGTGTATTAATTTTCAATATTCTTAATTACTCAATTTACCTGAAACTCTTTTTTAATTCTTTTACAGCATCACTATTTATCAACCCACTCTGAGCAGCTTTGACTCTCTGTGTCGGTTTTCAGGCTAGCTTTTGATTTAAATAGTTCACAATGACACTTTCAATCTCTAACTTCTTTTGGATTATTCAAAACAAGCAGAGGGTGGACAACATTACAGGATCACCGCCAAACACAATTTACAGATTGTTGTCCCTCGTGCAAAGAAATATCTAAAGGTCGTAACAAAACCTCCTGGATAGAATAATCAGTAAGTCAGTGTAATCCGAAATGACTGACCTTTAACAAAGGTTTAAATGTTCTGAAATGTGAAGGCCACTCTAACTGCTACATCGACCTGGAGGAATATTGCACCTTGTTTCTGAGCAGCTGCCATCTGGTGGATGACACACTGTCCTTCTATCGTTCTCACCTTGATACAGATGTCTTGGTCCACATCCTGGTAGCTTCCGTCCCCCTCAAGGTCCCCTGGTGAGCTGTAGTTTTTCCAGTCGTCCCTCGGGGGACGCTTCCTGTTCACCACCTTCAACGGCTGGAGGTGTCGGGACAAAGAGGAGGAGGAGGAGGAGGATGAAGGGAGAGGTTTAGAGGATGACTGGAGGAGGGTTGAGTAACATCAGACACATCGGAGAAAGAGGTAAATGGTGATATCAATAGGAAGACAATACGGTGGAGGAGGAAAACAACATTCACAGCAAAGTGAGACAGCTGGACGCAGCAGCGGCGGAGAAACACATCAGAAACACATCTGGTTTCCCAAAATCAATGTGTTTACGTGTACTTACCACGGCCTGGTATCTATTTTGGTTGTGATTGCTAGTGCCAGAGGTTAACGTCACTCTGGGCTCTTGTTCGTCTCCAATCTCATCACTTGAGAAAAATTCGCTGAGCTTCTGAACACTACAGAATAAACAGAGAGAAATAAAGTCACTTCTCATACACATACTGATGGATGAGTGGTACTGTATTGAACTCGTATAGCAGACAGCCAACATAGACTTTGAATGAACTCACTTACATTCATGCAAATGAAACGGCATCCATACTGTTTACTGTCATATTTCATTTAGTGAAACAGATTGGAAAGATAATGGAAAGAGGTTCACGACCCACAGCCATTCATTATCTCTCCCTGTCATACACACAGGTCTCTACATCTCTGGGTTGAATCACATATCTTCTCCTTCACTACCTACATGATAACAAATGCTTCCCTAATAAAGGCCAATCTAAACCTGTGCTAAATGTCAGATCTGACACTGGGACTCATTTCCTTCTGTTAACTCATCTTTGTATCCATATCATACATAAAGACATTCAGTATTGAGACGTACAGATAACATGCCACAATGAACCCTGTGTGTTGGCTATATAGACTGCAGCGGCGGCACCAGTGGGAGAAGTGTCATCCACAGCCAGATGAAATGAGAATGACCAGTCCACAGGAAGATTAACCAATGTATTATTCAGCACCACATTTTAACTTAAAAAAATGAAATCTAATGAAATCTATTTAAAGTTGCACAATGACTTTGCATTCACCATATTAGCTTTTTTCTCTACAAAGAGACATTTTTTTATGTTGAGGTGTAAAGATAAACTGGATCTTATGGATTTTATTTTGTATTCCTGGTGTCAGATCACACAGCCCCAAAATAGACATCTCAAAGGATCGCAAGCAGCTCACACACCTAAAAAAGAAAAGCCACTCCAATTAAAATAAAGTGCTTATATCAGCACAGTTGTGTCCGCTGGCCTCATAACGGCCCATTTAGAAAATGTGTGATGCCGGTCTTATCATCATCCCCTGTGATCACTTTCAATACAACTGGAGATGATGCGATTTGAACTGACACGTTCTCATTGCCTGTACAGTCTCATTCAGTTCAGCTTATTGACTTTACATCCGCAGAGGACAGTAAATTCATCATTATCTCAGTCAAGCGATTGCTCGGGTGTATGGGTGCTTGTGTGTGTGTGTGTGTGTGTGTGTGTGTGTGTGTGTGTGCTTAAGGGAGTAGCTCCGTGTAATCTCACGTTCTGCGGCAGCAAACTGCATAACATTTTGGTTGGACAGTTATAACTCTTGTGGTTGCACACTTTCTCAAAATATTTTTTTTATTGCCTGTTTTATATTGTCCTTGACTACCTGCTTAAATGATATTTTATTTTGGCTCATTTCCCCGTCTACATACTGTATATATGGAAAGAGAAAACCTACATTTATTTGCACACGTATACTCAGGTGAAATGTTTTCCCCTTAAATATTTATCTTATAATCATCCCATAGTACACAATATAGAAAGTGTTGCTTTTTCTGAACACCCAACCTTTAAGAGTGGTGAGAGTTTATCTTAGAACATGAATACTGCATCTCTCTCTCTCACTTAATTGCAAGTTATTGTTGTTTTCTACCTAAAGTGTATCAAGACATATTGTACAGTTTGGCAAATATGCGCATGTCGGGTTAATCAATTGGATCTTAATTGCACTACGTACTATAAGTCTGTAATAATATGAGACACAACTGAGTCATGACTTATACATCATGTTCATCACATGGTGGGTCATTGACTTGTGCAGCACCATTAATACATGGGGGAGGGATCTAGAACTCTGAAGCAGCCTAATCACAGCAGATGTCTCGACTGCCTCTCTATTTGTGAAGTCAATTTCTGAAAATAAATAGGGACAACATTCCTGTGCCAGAGACAAGTGTTCCAAAACAACAAAGAAATGACCCGAACAGAAACTGATCCAATAATGACTGCAGGTGAAGGTCAAACATTTAATCTAATGATGTTGCTTTTTAATGCCCAGTTAACAACTCTCTATTTTCAGACATTTCCTAACACAAATTAATTAAATGTCCTAGTTCATCTGACGTTGCTCTCCATTGTGAAACTTATATGTCAGTTTCTCACCTAACCAGAGCCTTTACGGTGGAGCGCACCACGCTGGAGAGCAGGAAGAGGGGGGTGACCAGGATGTGAAAGAGGGACAGAGAGGCAAAGGCCACAGCTGGGGAAAGATCAGCGTCCTCCGAGATGTGAACATGAACCACAAGCGTCTGCAGGATGAGAGGAAGGACAACATGGTTGAGGTTAGTCTCAGCAGCATGGATTTGGATATTTAAACCTTTATGAAAACCCAGCAAAGAAAAACTGAAGTGATTCTCTGGCTGTGAGCATCACGTTGATTTTGAGTTGTCCAATGTAAAGTTTGAGGAGCCTGATAAAATCAAAGAAGAAACACTTGTCTACGTCTGTTGCGTGTGATCATCCATCTACTTGGTATCTGTCGGCCTTTTCAAATGTGTCACCACTGAAGTCCACAAGCATGAAAGACTTCTATAAATACAGGCAGGATTTAGTGTCAGAGAGCCCCCCGCTGTGTCACTGTGAAATGTCACTGGACACTATTTCTGCTCTGTCATTCACACAGGGGGAGAAGTCAACAGGAATTAAAGATAGAGATAGAATTTAAACTCACCGTCAAAACAGCTGCGATTGGAATAGCTGCATTCATGAAAACTGAAGAAAAGAAAATGAACAGGAGGATGTAAAGGTGTTTTCCAAGACTTAACCCCAGTGAAAATGTAGAGAAATTTAATCTATTGCGTCCCTACATTCTCACAAAAAAGGCAATAATTTATAATTTGTCAACTCACAGATATTCTGTTAAAATGTTGTCAATGACTTGGTTTTGTATAGGATGAAAAATTCAACATCCTTGACTTCATCCAAAATTGAATAGAAGCTTTTTTGAAACCAACTAGACAGACTCACAACTTGTTTGTCTTGTTAAATCAGCAGTCTGCTGAGGTAATAACAACATCCTGTATCAGGACATCTGTTGCACGTCATCCCCTTTTTTTTACTGGCCATTATTTTCTACTATGCAGTAAATTAAAAAATATGATCTAAAAAATAAATAGATGTTAAGATAAAAACAAGGTTGTTCCTGCAGTGACCCAGTCGTCTCAGCTTTGCATTATTGGTGATTGAATCTTGGTTTATATTACTGTCATCAAATGGTTCTGTTCCATTACTCTCTCTCTTGTCAGGGAGGAAATTATGATCACTCGCTTTTCTTCAATATGCAATCATTGATTTCAGATTTAAACGGTCTATTACTGGACTGGAGCCGTGCAGGCTGCAGCCACTGTTCACCTGGAAGAAGATAAGCAAAACAAATATGTATTGCGGGACCAAATTGTGCACTGATTTCTTACTGTAAATGGGGAATGAGGGGGAAGTACAATAATCCATGTTAGCCATGCCTCAAACATGAATTACCTTTACATCCAGTTATATCGGATGGAAATTGTGGGGTTCAATAAAGGTGGAACTATAGAAATAGTGCAAAGCCTTGTGCCTCCCTGTGAATGTTTCTCTAAATAAGAAACATTAAAAGCTCAAATGTAAGCAAGCAAAGTTCAGTGTGTAGCGAGGGAACAAAGTGCTTTACTGGATATGGATGTGTAAAGAGCGAAAGCCCGCAGGCTGGTGAGCTCTTTGCCCCTGGTCTCCTCCACACTGTCACAGAAGATGTGTTCCCAGGCGTACAGCTTCAGCAGTTTGATGCCACGCAGCAGCTCGTTGGTCTTCTTTAGACGTTCACTGGAGTATTCCTGCAAGGGTATAAGGGAGACTTTTATTTAACAACCATAAATCAAGACAAGAGGTTCATCCAGACGGCGATATGAGCGTAATCACCTCAACGCCTCTGGGTCCAATAACAACACAAACATCTGAGCCATCTAAGCAAGTGTTTTTCCCTGGTATAAAGCCAGGCTCCATGAAGGACCGTAGGAAACAGTATCATTACATATACTTTGGAGCAGTTGGAAGCTTTTTTTATTAATTTTTTTATAAAACAATTGTTTTTACTCCAAGGACATTATTGTTTTGAGGTGTCCATAAGTATGTGTGTATCTGGGAGAGAGAAGCATGTAATGTCATGATTCAACACTTCATTACCTGGTATGATGTGGACGAGCCAATATTGACCAACTCTGTTTGCAAAGTTGTGTATGAGCTGCAGCTCAGAGCCCACACACACACAGTGAAGACATTGTTTGCAGTATGATTCAACATGTGAATATATTGTTGGTTACGAGATTGGTCAACACCATGATGCACTGGAATAAATGGTTTATAAAGTTCACTTGATTTCAACATATTATAACAAAACAAAGCCAGCAGTGAGGCCTTAATGCTCATTGCAAAGTAAACCAAAGACAAACAGGAGTTTTGACCCAGGGGAAAGTTAATCAAGGCCTTGAATGTCTGCAGCCAACTGCATTATGTTCCATCTAATAGAGATTGAATGAAAAGTTAGGGATCACCAAAATTGGTTTACCCTCTGGGATTGTTAAGACATTCCTCAAATAAAAAAGAAGAACATTCAGTTCAGTTTTATTTGTATAGACCAATATCACAAATTATATTTTCATGCTTTATGCTCTGCACAGAATATGACATATTCCTTCAACGTTGAAAAGGCATGAAGGAACCTCAGGAAGAGTAACTGAGGAAGGATCTCTCTTCCAGAATGGGCTGAAGTTCAATAGATGTCATATGTACAGAATTAACCACATTGTGAAATTACAACATATGACAGAAATCCTACACGTAATGAGAGTATTAACAGCAGTAGTAGCACCAATAATATCAGATATAATAATAGACAAAATATTACTACTGCTAATAACAGCAGCAGTGGATACCATAGATTGATAATGACAAAAAAAAGCATTAATAGTAGGATCCTAGAGTTATTGAGATATTTCTGTCTGGACCAAAGTGGTGCAATGACCACTCAACCGCCTGCCAGACATATAGCTAGCATGGCTAACAATAGATCATAATAGTCACATACAGTGCTGTATCTCTGTTGAACAACCTATGAAATCCTCACCAGGGTGTTCTTTTGTGTCTGGGACAGCTTGGTGGCCACAAAGTATTGTACAGGAGCTAACACAGCGATGACGGTCGCTCCAATCAAGGCACTGATTCCCAAGAGGTAGTAGAGCAGGATCACTCCCACAATAATCTGAGAGTGGAAGATACAGACAAACAAAGAAATAACATATATTTGAACCTTGTGTGGAGAAAAATGGGAAGAAAAGATTTCGAAATAGGCAGTTTTCCGTTACACAATGCTCCCCACTGACTGTTTAAAGAAAAGGTAACAGCACAGTGCACCGCTTTGTGAGAAGCAGTGACCTGGAGCACAATACCATAGATGCGAGAATATGTCAAGCAAGTGACATAAAGCTTTAAAACAGCCTCTGAAAAGACATCATTATTTAATAAATGCATGTTTACAACGCTGCACATCTCTATACGCAACTCAGGGTTTCATATACACGACTCTTCATGCCAGCATCAGTCAGTAAGTTAAACAATGAATTAAGAATTATCTAAATTAAATATTGAAGAAAGCCTCATCTTTCACATATAGCATCTCTCTCTCCCCATCCCCCTCTCTCTCTCTCTCTCCCCCTCCCCCTCTCTTTCTCTATCTCTCTCCATAACAAAGATGACAGTGGATGATGTTTCCACCGGTCCTTGGTTCCTTTCCAGACAGCCATTGCCATGACAATGAACACAGTCCAGGTTCAGGAATTCCCAAGACACACATAATCAGATGGAGATGGACGTGACATTTCACGTTTGCCCCCCCTCCCCCTCCTCCATCTGTCATGGGATAATGTGAGCCACTGGGGACGAGGTGTGTGATGGAAAAAACCTAGCGGCTTACAATTTCAATTACCTTGAAAAAAATAAAGGGACATCTTTTTACCATGGTTGCCTTCTACACAGTCTGTAACCATGGCGTTGAGCATGGTATTGTACAGTTGTGAAGTCACCAACCCCCATAGTTTCTGTCGGCTTCTCACATGAATCCCACCTGATTTAAGTGTGAGATGTAAACAGCTTTACGCTGCATAAGGTATTTCACAGTAGTATCATTCCCTCTAATTCATCAGACCACTTCTTAACATTCCCTCAGTGATTAAAGAACTACTGGACACTGACTTGTTGGGAGTATGAATATAATTAGTATTCAAAAGACGTAAAAATCCTCATATATTCTCAGTCCTTTTTACCACAGCTATGATTATCGTCCTTCTGAGTAATGAAAGCTAATTTTGGTTTCCGAGAGTTTTGATCTTCCTGCACTTCCCCTGACATGGAGTGTTAATAAATGAGCAGGTGCATGAAAATGTGGCAACGAGTCTGTTTTTTTACATTTGAATAAAATGAAAGAGGCCAGAGGGAAGAAAGAAACAGCAGATAAATATGACAAGAACATATATTAAATAAAACAGTAACCAATTATTTGTATGATTTATCATGGTGTTTGGATTCAACTCTACTTTCTCCTGAGAATCCATTTATGGGACAGCAGTACAAAGCGTGTAGGTCACAGGCTTGAAATTGACTGCACAGATTTACAATGAATCTTTTCTCTCACAGGAGCTATAACACCTGATGCTCCTCTCAGCCTTCACATCTCTGTATACGATCAGGTATTTCCCACATGATCGTAAAGTGAGCTTTGCCATGAGCCTGATGAGAAAAGACCATGCACGGCATGATACAAAAAAATGTAGTGTTATGCTACGTTCACAACAAAATTGTTGCGAATTCTCACAACGCTTTTGGTGTGAACGTAGCATAACAAACACTAAGGTTAACACAAATACAATAGTGTAATAATGCACGATATAAAATGAAAGAGAAATGCAATAACGGACAGGCACCTAAATGACAACAAAATTAAAGAAATGACACAATGCATTGTGACGCAATGTATAACTCGTGTTAAGGGGTGCGCAGCCATGGATCTTACAAATGTAGCGGACACGAGACTGCACGCGTCATGGCCAGGGCACTCACAGAGATAACACATGAATACTATATAAGTCATTACTTAATAGAGCAAAAAACACGTTTCTTACCTGTACTGGCATGGCCCACAGGTTAGGACAGAGAAAGAAGAACCACATGAGCTGGTTGGTATCTATGGCAACCAGGTTACAGATCTGAGCAACAGTTAACTCGCCCATGGACATGTTGGAGGTGCACAGACGCATGATCTTGTTGTAGATTTTTGTCTGGGGGAAAGACAACCACATTCACATCCATGTGGACAAACAGTAGAACCGTAATAATCTGTTTTGGCAGTTAATAAGTCACATGCAATATTTCCTGTACCTGTATGGCCCCGCGCAGGTTGATGCCTGTTTCAATGGCCACATAGTAGGAGGCCTGGAGAAAGGTCCTCTGCAAGAGCAAGGCAAAGAAGAGCAGCACAGCCAGCACATATGCATTCTCTAAAAACTCCTTGGAGGAAATGAAATAGATTCCCAGCAACCTCATCTGGAAACACGGACAGGTAAGGAGAGGGGGAGATAGAAGTATCGACCAGTTTATCATTGGTAGACAGGCAGGGGCCTCGGCAAGGTCAACCACACAAGCTGAACTGGACAGAATTGGATTACACTCCGTCAATGAGGACTTTCAAGTAGTATCGTCACTGCTAATCACTTCAAAAGTCAAGGGTTACCACATCTATTTTAAATGTATCATTTTGATTTCACAGCAGGCTACAATCATGTGAAACTCCATCAAACTGAAATGAAAAGGAGCTGTCAGAGTGGATCGCACAGCAGATACAGTATGTGAGTAATGAGGTGAAACTATTATTGATTAGAAATGTATCTGGCTTTATTCTCATCCCACTTTTCTGACCTAGTACCAGAAACACTATCCTGCTACAGTCATTGGCTCTAGGTCATTATTTCACAAACAACCCTATTTTCAGTCTTTTCTCCAAAATGACACACACAATAAGGATTTACTTTGAGTGCTGGGCAAGTCTTCCATTTCCAATTGACTTTTCATATTCCACTGGCCTGTCTTGGTTTTTTCGATTTCTATTAGGCATCCTTCTGTCTTCAACTATTTGTTTGAAATTCACATCCAAGACAGGCCAGTGGAATATGAAAAGTTGATTGGAAATGGAAGACTTCCGCCAGCAATAAGTCTTGTTAATATTTGATGAGAATGAAATTACTACACCACCAGGACAGGTGGGAGAGAGGGCATCATCAAACTGTAACAGAGACCTTTGAGAGGCAGAAGGAAGCCATGTAATGTGTATGTCACATGGCTGAAGCTGTGTTTGTCTGAGTTCTGAAGCTCTTAATATATTATAACTAAGGATGACTTTTTCCCAAATCGTGCTGCTTATTTATTAACGACGAGGTAATGTTGTACAACAAATACGTTAGTTAACAATAAGTTGTTAATGGAAGTTGTTAAGGAAAAACCTTTGGTGAAACTGGTTTGTTTTGGGAAAAAAAGCAATATAAAGTCTGACTTTACATGTCGGTAAAACATAACCAGAGAATGAAATAAAGATGAAACAGGGTGCCATCAAATAATTTGTCTGATGCTATAATCGTGTAAAAAGGTTATGTTCGGTTAGGTAACGTAAGGTATGTAAGGCTAGATTAGGTAAGGTTACGCTACGTTACTATTGTATGCATGGCAGTACGGTTGACTCCTCACCGGCTGCTGAATGGTGCGGTTGTCCTTGCTGATGTGGTGGACGATGCCAGAGATACAGAGAGGGCCGGCGAAGCCCAACAAGTCGGCCATGAAGCGGAATGTGATGCTGAGGATGAGAGGTCTGCCGAATGCTTTCCTCAAGGCCTGCCAGATCCACTTTGGGCCCTGGGGAGTTGTGTTCTGAGGCCTCTATGGGAAGATAAAAAGAAATAAAAGAGGAAATATATCAGCATGTTGATTGAATATGATGAAGGGAAAACGGCATTCAGATAATGTCATCAGCTGATTACAGCTTATCGGCAGAAACTAAATAACAATTTTGTCTAGATTACTTTCAAGGATTCGGATTATTAAAATATAATTTACAAATATCAATCATCATCTATTAGAAACATCAAGTTGTTTCATTAGTGTAACGACGAAGGCTGCTGTTGAAGCTCGGCTTAAATTGCTTTGTTATTTCTTTGCACCAAACATCACACACAGCCATTTCTCTGTGGAGCTGTGCACCATAAAAGCGGACACCTTTAACTCAAGAGTCGCTCCACCACTGCAACAGAAACCTGTGAAATTAGGTCAAGTTCGGGGCTCACATCATGCACGGTGCTGCTGCAGCTGCATCATGGGATGATTAATGGTGATTTTCACAGAGGAGCTCAGTCAATCATGTATGACTGCCCTTAAACTAATGATGCTAGAAAACAGATGCAGATGGATGAGAATTAAACAGCGAGTGAAAACAGGCAGATGGTTTTCAAAGATATCCTAAATCATTCAAAATCACTTTTTCTTTGAAGGCAGACTGGAAGAGCTACTGATCTTTATTTAAAAGATGTATGAGGTTCAAAATATATATAAACTTCACAACCAGACAACAGCTTGGTTTAGTTCGTAAGTAATGATCAGAGGAAAACATCTGGACCGTCACGGTGCTGTAAGCACTCCCAGAACATTTTGTTTGTGTTTGTGTTTGTGTTTGTGCACGTCTCTGTGAGCTTGACTCATTCATTCACAGAACTGTGAGAACAGACGTGACTGATAACATGTGTCTCTATCTTTCCATATGAGTTTGTGTTGGACCTCAGCTTTCACACGAAACCAGTGTCACTGTGCGCGTCACACACAAATAAACGCACAAACACACATCCTTTCTTTCTACCTTGGGTTCAAACGAGAAGGAAGCAGGAAGTTTCTTCTCACACATGCACAGTGATTCTAGCTTCCCATGAAGCGCAGTGCTTTCACCCCCACAGGGGTCGAGATGTCGCCTCGTTCACAGTAGAATAGCAATGGTACGCCGCCTCTGGGTTCTCCTCTAAGTGCCCCACCCCCCACCTCTCCACTGGGATCTCTCAATCGCTCTCATCCCTTGCTTCTACCGGAAGGAAAGGGGGTTGCGTTCACATCGGACACATATATGCACCAGTGATGAATCTCTGTGACCTTCTAAACACTGGAAAACAATGACCTGTACAGGAGGCCCTTCACCTCTGACCGCTGACACTTGTGCAAAAAAAGTGAGACAGAGAGGAAAGAAGGAGAAATTATATGTAAAAGTGTCAATATTTCAATGAATAGGAGGAAGTGCCATTTGCTTTTCAAAATACCGACTGTTACATTTTGAAACAACACTCGTCTTTTATGTTTGCATACGAGGGTACAATCAGTGAACCAAACTTTAAAGCTTTTTTCAGTGTGTTGCATTGCATAATTTGTGTCCAATGTGACAGAGAGATTTCGTTCCATTTCATCAAATCGGCAAATCCTTATTGTTGTTGTATTGAACAGCATTCCTCCATCAACCCACCCACTTCCTATACCAGCTTAGGGTCATAAGGTGCTCAAGTATTTCAGGATGCAATGGCTGAGAGCCAATGGTTCTCTGAAGACAAGAGAGTCTATCACACGTTACAGTTTCCAGTTCACTAAATATGCATGTCTTGTGACTGCAAAAGGAAACCCACAAAGATGCCAGGAGAAGATAAAAAACGTCACAGCAAAAAGCCCCGAGCCGGCTAGCAGGTTTAAACCTTTTAAGTCAGAAATGCTAACTACTGACTTTCTATGTGACGAGAGGTGTGTAATTCTGTTCACCTCCATTACATACATGGAGGACAAAAACATTAGAACCCCTTCACGGTACAACGTAAGATAAAACACCACCAAAAACTAAGTCCACACTTCTCTGACACAACACCAATAAAGATGTTTCACCAAAGTAGTGCTGACGGTGTAAAGCGGAGGAAGCGCATTCCATTTTGTAATGTGCAAATATGACTTTACAAATAACACGACCGAGATAGACAGAATAAGCTTGAGCCTGTTGTGTATGTGTGTATGTTTAAAGGCAGTGTGACATTTCAGTGTTTACACTGTTCACTAATAATCCCTTCTGTGTCGTCTGAATTCAATTTGATGGTCCCAGATCGGCCAGGGATGAGTCGTCACAGGACAGAGATCACCGTCTTTAATAAACAGCTGCATATTTTTTTCTTCTTTTTTTTAAAACACGAAATCTAGTAAAAGATTCCCAGATCACTTCACGCACATTTCAGACTGACCAACAGTAATTCAACATAACAAACATAAGATTTATTAAGACAGTTAAACTAACAAATGTCCCTGGTTCAAAGGGAAGCGAGGTGGGGCCATAAAGAGCCAAACAAGCTGCACTCTAAGCTCTTACATAAATACGTATATCCTTATTTGTGTCTGTGGAAGATCAAAGTTGATTCCTTGATTAATCCCCACATTCAGAAAGCGATAGCAGTTTTCTCCTATTTCGTGATCTAGTTTGCCCGATTACGTTTGCTCCAAATACGATAGGAACCCTTCACATACAGACATTTCTTTGTGTCAAAAATATTTCAACATTTCACTTCTGACAAATGCTAGAAGTCATGGGGGACACAGACCAATATTATGACATTTTCTTTCCAACATATCTTCTTCTGTTACTTTCACTTGCCATCTGCACGAGTGCTTGATACATCCGCGATTATTCATTCAGCACAAATAGAAGAAGCAATGCTTTTGATTTCCACCACATCAGTTTCAAGACCTCAGATCTAAAAATCACAAAGAAAACCACAAAGATCTGCGGAAAATGTCCAATATTGGTAACTATTTTAGAAGAAAAGAGCATCCGTCTAATTTCTTTGGAAATGCACATGGTAGAAAATGACTCATGTAACATTTATTTATATAACTTACTTATGTGGGCCGAGTTGATTCCAGCACCAGGCGACAATCCCCAAGTAAAGATGAACAACACAAAACCATTCAGTCGGTGCACTAACCTTCTGGTCTTCGAAGGCCTTGCGTAGCTTTATGTAGTTGGTGAGGGCTCTCATGGCGATGGGCAGTTTGCCGATGACTTTGAGGTCGATGGGTCGCCTGTGAGCGGCGGTAATGAAGGTGTTCATCCACCAGTAGGTGGCTTTGGACAAAAGGTTGACGAAGGGCTGCAGGAAACGAACGCCCAGGTCCTGGAGGTCCTCGGGGGGCTTCACCTCGGTGGGGTCGGCGAAACACATGTAGCGCTGTTATGGAAGGAAGGACAGAAAGACAAGTTTGATTTATTATTGGACTATACAGGGTGAATATAACAAACCATGCAACTGCTGATTAGACATTGATTGTATCATTGTTGTGATTTCCTCCATACTGCATATTAGAGCTAAAACACAATATATATGACAGTTGAAAACACTTTTATTAGTAGGATTTAATATAGCTGTGAAGGGGATAATTGTCTCTATTGTGTATAAATTACAGGGTGTCTGATGTCACTATGGCAATGGTTAAATCTTGGCTGGGCTTAACATTGAATCTGTTCTACATTCATAATCATTCGACTGAACTGCATAGCATCTAGAAAACAAAAACATGTTTTGGACTGTTTCAACAATTGAATTCCTATAAAAGAGCATATTACAAACATACTGATGACTTTAACAGACTTAGTGCAGTATTAGTCAGATGGCAGGGGCTCTTATCGTCGGTTTCATAAAGCTGAAAATATCTGGCCTTAAACTTTAATCTTGACTTTTTTTTCATTTTTCATTTTTGCTGCATTTTTCATGAAACGTTTGGTCTTTTATTCCTCTAAAAATGTGGTTTTAGCCATGCTAGCAGCACAGCTTTAGGAATGGCAATGTCCAGCTGTCGGTCAGCCAGACTAAAATATCTTAACAATTATTGGATGGATTAGAGTGACATTTTGTGTACACGTGCATGGCCCCCACAGGATGAAGCCAAATGAAATAGGGATCCACTGACCATTCATCTGGCACCACCATGAAGTTTAGGTTTTCAAAAACAAGCATGCAGCATTCAAACTAGTGTTATCCCGAATACGGCAGCTTTCCTGACTACTGACCACTGGAGCCATTTGGATTCTCAACTAAAAGGGAAAGTGATTGGAGCTAAAAGCCGGCCACCATCAGCTGGCTAAATACAACTTCACATACAAGACCACACACACAGACTCACCCTTCCCAGGATCACATTGATCTCCACGGCCAGTAGGAGTCCATACAGCAGCACCAGCAGTCCGGTGATGCAGTAGCGTAGCTGCCTGGTACAGATGCCATGCTCAGTGTACTTGGCAAACTTGATAGTCTTCATGATAAATGCCAGCACCCAGTAGATCAGCAGGGCTGAGGAGGTTTAGGACGGATCAGAAACAGACAGCAAAAAGATAAATAACCCGACTGCAGACAGGTTGTATTAGAGCTGCAGTTTGTCTGTCAATACTTTGTCAGTTTGTCTGAAACTAGATTTGTTGGATTTGTAGAAAAAAGTATATATATGCCCCGCGATAAACTGCCGAACCTGTCCAGGGTGTATCGTGCCTTCGCTGCGACCCTGAATAGGATAAGCATTTCAAATAATGTAATAGAATACATATACATATATATATACATATACATATATATATATATATATATATATATATATATATATATATATATAGCCATGGTTCAATGTCTTTCTTTCGCCCTCCTCCTCCTGTGAAATGCCAGTAACACATCACCAATATGTGTCTAACAGCTGCTAGGTCAACTACTAAAGAGCAGGTTAGTCAATGGTCTTTACTCCAAGAAGATCTTAAGTCCCATATCAGTTGACGATGTGTGTTGGGGCAAACATTGAGAGATTGATTGTGTAAATACTGATAGAAGATAAGAATAACGATAGTGACCATAGTGGCAGCTTGCGGGTCAATGGTAGAGTCTTGATATGGGAGATACATTTCTGTTCATGCAGTGATGAACCCAGCACTGCTCCACCACTTTCCTCAAGTGAATGACTGTGATATAAAGATTTAAAAGTCGAAGGCAGCTGATCGACTTTATGAGAGTAGCTAGTCAGGCATTAAAAGATGAACACAGATGAGTTAATGATGCACGAGAACAGTCGAAGAGAAGCACACAGAGGTACCAAAAGTAATGGACCGAAGGGCAATATCGACGTGAAATAAAGTTAATTTGTAATGACCCATTGATTAGTAAATGGTTGCACTGACTCATAATCATATCATCATGAATCTGTTGTTGTTCTGACACTACGAGGTAAACAACATGAAAGGGGCCAGTTTTATATACATTATTTGTATTTGTATAGTTCAAAACTTCGATGCTTAATTAATTAATTTATTTGTTAATCAACATTCAAATGCTGCACAGTTTCTTTTTTGCATGTCTTTTCATTCTGTTTAAACCCACAGATAAAGATTCTGATACACAAATAGTATTTTACTATATGCAGAAATACATTCTTGTGGTTGCTGCGTAGGATTGACCATCCAAACATTTCCAACAACAATATATTCTGCCTCAATCCATATTTGTGGCATTAAGCATTTCATAAACAACATTTTCCCTATTTGCTCTCCCATTTGCTGCACACAAAGGGAGGCACGCACCTGTACCTGTAAGAGCTGGTCAAGCAGAAATCTAATCATAAATCACATTTATATCACCACAATAACAACAAATATATTTTTCACACTTTTTCAAAGGTATTGACATCATAAATATGATGATGGGCCTTCAAAGCTTCTTTCTAAAATCTCAGTAGAAGTTTTTAATGTCAGAACAACATTCGGTAAATAACTAGTGGTTTCATTCATCCAGGCTTTACAAGCCCTGATCAATATTCAGCAAGGTTTTCAAAAGACTGAATCCAATTTTGACACCACAAAAGATCAAAAGCTCTGGGCTCTTGAAACCCTGTCTAGGTGTCCAGTGGAGCTACCCAGACACCAACAACAAAATAATGGTGGGAGTAATGCAAAAAAAAAGACTGTCTTCAGTAAACTGTAATTAAAGGTAGACGAGAAAAGAATTTAAGAATACTGTACCTAATAGTAGTTTGGGGAAGTTGGAGGTCTCGATGTTATGATAGTAGACAATAGAGGTGATGCCAGCCATGAAGGCCAGACCTGCAGGCATGTATAAGTGAAGATGGGGGGATTCGCTGAACCTACAAATGAAAACCAGATAGAAGAGAACAAAAGCTTACAGTAGGGACAAAATGGTTCCCACTAATGGGAAAGCAGAACAACCTGGTGAAGAGTTGAGCAGACCTCCTCTATTCACGTCAAGGTCATTACAATCACTGTAGTAACCTATAGCAATCCTGAGTGTTTACTGGGCACTGTGGCGCATGGGCAGGAAAAAGGATTCATGTGGCCCGGGCAGAGGAAAGAAGAGGTTAACAGATAACAGGGAGATGTTAAAGAGAGGAAGGCCAGATATGGGTTCTCTTCTTAACCATGTCTGCTTGTGTTTCTGACAATTACCTCCTTGGCAAAAGATTTATAAACTTTTGCTGACTTTAAAGGCAGAGAACCTTTTGATTGGAGCACATTTGTAATGGCTAAGTCAATGTGTTGTGTAGCCTAAATTAGCATAGCCACTGATTTTAGCAGCCATCAAAACTCACCTATTTAAATCTTCTTTTTAACCTGTGATGCTGGTTATGTAATGTTTTTTCGTATCCTGCGAGAACAAATGCTTAATTTGTGAGCAATCAATGAATCAAAGATCGACAGCGCTGGGCACTAGCTAGCAAGTTGTTGAATTAACTATATTATCATCATTTAGCTTCAGGATTAAAAATTAAAAAAGAGGTGCTCAAAAATCTACATCACAAAAACAGCTTCTTTTCAGATGTCTGCTGATTCAGCATGCTAACATGAGAGCTTTGCTTTTTCAGTTTGTGTTTTTTTACTTTACTTTACGTAAAGTAAAAATACTAAACTTTAATCTTTAGCAGTGTGGATATTTGCTGCAGGCTAATGAGTTAGACGAGGGACTCGTGAGCTGTTAGTCCTGTATGAAATGTAGTTCACCCGAAGAGCCTGGTGAGTATTATATGATGGAAGTTATTATTATATTATGTGTTATATGTAGGGTTGCAAAGGGGCGGAAAGTTTCCAGTAAATTTCCGGAAAGTTTCCACGGGAATTTTGTCTCGGGAATTTTGGGAATTTTAAATGTAGTTGAGAACAAGACTATGGACGCCCAGCTCAGCTGGACCCTGAATGCAGCTGGTTGGGAACATTGTCTGCCAGAAACATAAACATAAAACGTTCTGTTGTTTTTGAACATCTTTGTCATCAGTGTTGTCTGAGCGTTTCAGCCCTTTGCCTGGCAAGTGTGAGAGCGCAGAGTGGTGTAGAGGCCAAGAGCGGTATTGCAGACAGATAGAGATTTAAATTATAGCTCGCAACATATTGAAAAAAATAACTGAACTAGTTCATTTTTTGGAGCTGTGAACTTAGTTCAACATCTTGAATTATGAACTATGAACTGAAATATGAAATATGAACTGAAGTAGTTCATGTAGAAAGTGAACTTTCCCAACACTGTTTTTCATTACCTAGCATATTGATTACTTGGTAAACTGAAGCCATGTTCAATTTAATACCAAGTTTATCTGTATACAGTAGACTAACTTTTTACAGCAGTGAGGAGGACGTTGATGAGGTCCAGGAAGAAAGCATTTAGACCTGAATGGATTCAGGGAAAAACACTAAAAAATTGGGTTGGGGGGTGGTGATCATAGGGAATACAACTTTTTTATTCAACGTTCATGTTTTTGTTGTTCGATGAAAGAATAAAGTTCTACTCACAAAATGTCAAAAATTTAATTTTTAAAAGTTGTATTATAAATGTTTGCATGCATGTCTGCTTATGACAAGGTACATACAGTTAAATTACCCCAACATTTCCAGTTTATTCCCGTTAATTCCCGTATATTCCCGTATATTCCCGTTTATTCCCGTTAATTCCCGTGGAAAGTTTCCAACTTTGAATATTCTCGGAATGTTGCAACCCTGGTTACATTATGATGAAATTGATAAATAATGAAGTGTTAAGCTAAGTCCTCGGTTCTTTGTTCAAGGACTACTAGAACCACCATTCAACTTGAACCGCCAATACTCTGTTTAGCATGAATACACAATTGTCTCAAATCTAGTTATTGTAAAATGTTTTACACAAAACTTTTAAAGATGAGTAAATGCGTAAATAATAATATTAATTGGAGGAATTTTTGCTAAAACCTAATAGTCACATCATCAGTGTCAGGAGTTAATGAAAATATATCACTTACAAGTTAGATTGGTTATTTAGATGAATTATTCAAACATACCCATCGGAGACAATGCCCTCTGCAATCTCACAGACGAGGATGAAGAGCAGGACAAAGGTGAGGAGCCAGCGCAGGTTGTGACCAGGAAAGTGAAGCCAGGTGCTGTGGTGGATGTGGACCTTTGAACTCTGGCTGCCCCAGCCTCAAAGACAAGACAGGAAATAAAGTGTGTCACTTTCAATACACAGCCAGACAAAATGCCCTCATATTAACAGCAAAGCTGAATGAAAGGTAAACTAAATGGAAAGGTCTGCTGGGGTAATGACAGCCTACAAGTTACGTTTTACGTTAAGTTTTACGAGTTCAGGAAAGTTGTATTATTATCAGTACATCGTTCGATGCTTGGCACATGAGCCAGTTAGAGTGGCCAGATGGCTGCTGGCCTTAAGTCCATTATTTTAGCTCACGATGGGTTTTATTGTGTAACTTAGGTCAGTAATGTGAGTTACTGCTGTCATATAACACATCTCTGCTGACCAGATTATGTAAGTGACTCCTCTGTTGTTGGCATCTCATGATGGACAGTGTATCTTGCTGAGAAGTGTTGGCACAAGCTAGCATTCACAAATACACACACACACAGACACACTGCATTCCAATGAAATCATTGTTTTACCATTTTCTGAAACTTCATAGGCCTCATAACCTCATCAGAATTTTTGGAAGCATGTCAACTTCTCAAGACAAAAAAGACTTATAGTTTACAGCCATGCTAGAGGCTTTGTGAGACAATGCTAACATGCTGATGGGCAGCAAGTGTTTAATGTTTACCATCGTAGTTTAGTGTGTACGCATGCTAGCATGTTCTATATTATGATGGGAAAGTCAATAGTTTAGAAGATATTTTGTCATAAACCAAAGTAGCCGACAAATTGAAATGTTGACTTGATTAAACTAGGATTAAATAAAAGGAATCACCAAAGCTGTTACAATTCACGCTGATGAGAACATGATTGTTTGTCGAAAAAACGTCATGGCAATCCATCTAATATTTCTATCTGGACCTGAATCTGGTGGACGGACCGACCAACAGACGGACAGATGGATAGCTGACACTAAAAGCTGAAGTATTGGAGGATAGCCTACTACAAAAACATATGAACATAACAATAAACACACATTTTGAAATGTGGTAATGTGTGGAAGCATGTATGCATGCAGCACAAAGACACAATGAAATGAGCTGGGAGTGTAACGTGTCAACGAGGAAGACAATGTCTCTGTGTGTTAATATAATCTGATAGGCTGTAACAGGAACGCAGAGCCAAATCAGTTGTATGAAGCGACAATATGTTGTCCTGCTTGAAAAACAAATGTTCACACACACACACACTGACACGAGAGGGCAGACGATGAAGCCGGAGCATTTGACTGTGCCAACGACCGGAGCTGTTACACACCAACGATGACACTAATGGAATGGTCAGGAGCAATGGAGGTGAAACCTAATACCAGCACTATGGCATCTGCTTGCCTCTGTACATTCAGGAGGAGTCACATTGGCTTGCAGTTCAAGAAATATGTCCTTGTTCTACCATAGAAAGACTTATATTTCTGACGTTGGCTATGGGACAGCCAACACCCAGAGAGGACGTTTTAACTCAGAGAATCAAAGTGTATGAAAAGTGTTTCGCTAGACTTTATACAAAAATAAGCACTTAATAGTACACTAATCACATATAAAAGTAAACATGGGGATAGAGCAAAAACTGAGCAGCTCATCAATCTTTGAGTTTGCGATCTGTGTGCATGCGTGTGTGTGTGTGCGTGTGTGCGTGTGTGTGTGTGTGTGGGGGGGGGGGAGATGTGGTTTGAAGAAGCTATGAAGGGTCTCACCTCCCAGTGACACTCACCGATGAAGAGGATGGGGAAGGTGATGAAGAGGAGGAAAACATGTGGCACCACATTGAGCGCATCAAGGAAACAGCCGTTATTCAGAACCCCGCTGTCCACGTTGTAGGCCATCGAGTTATTCTCGTTCCCACAGAACGCCAAGGACATGGTGGAACCGGAACTCTGCTGGGAACCCGCCAGAAGAAGAGGAGGAAGAGGAGGAGGGGAGGACCAGAAACAGCGGAGAGACAGAGATTTTAAGTAGAGCTTCTCAGAGCATGCTGTCTTTTCAAAGGGAAGACTGATGGCTTCTTCAGCAGATAATTCCCCAGGTGACCTCCTTCCTGTTCCCTCTCGAATGCAGCTCCCAAATATCGGATCTGATGAAAGAGGCAGACGGAGAGACGGAAGGAGGAAGATGAGGGTCAGAGGTAGTCACAGTCTGGTGCAGCAGCAGCTCTCTCTCTTTTCCAGCAGACTAAACAGCCTTCCCGGCCATGCTGGGTAAGAAACATCTGTATCCCGTCTGCCCGCACTCTCCAGACATCCTACTGAAACTGAAGCTTCACTTGGCGCAGCACCGCTCCAATGGAATGCATTCAGACCCGCAAACACACACAAGCACACACACACACACACACAGCGGGAGCAGCGGTTGCATTCTGCAGTGCACCTGCTATTCTTGTCTCTCTGCAAACCAAAGCTTAAAGTCGACCTTGGAGGACGAGAGCAGAGAGAGAAAGACTGTGCAGACGAGCCGGAGGACTGAGCCGGAGGACTGAGCTACAGAGACAATGAAGGTAGGGAGCAGTGAATGATGAAGAGAGAGAGAGAGGAGGAGGGGGAGGAACAAGGAGAGGGGTACAGCTGCTGGGTGAGCAGCGCAAGCATTGTACACTATGTGCATGCTAAGCGCTCTAATCTAAATCCCAACGCCACGTTCTCATGAATTACATAACATCATTTATGACTTTATTTCACATTATATCTTCAAGAGCGCTAAACAAGAAAGGGCACAACTGGGACTGAACACATATGGTGCATACATAAAAGAAATAGCAACTGTGCGTCCAGTCCTGCAGGTATAGAGCTCTCGCTGCAGCCAATGGCAGCTGACTTGCGGGATCAGCAAAAAACCACATGAGGGCAGATTTTGCTAATCCATGAATCCACCCGACAGACTCGTGCCTTTTCTTACTGGTTAAAGTGATTTATGGTTAATATAATCCAAGCCATGGTGACCTTCACATAACAACAGGAAGATAAGCTTCTATGTAATGAGCAGTGTTTACATTAGTGTTTACACATGTAAAGTCTGTTTGACTTCATTCTGGATCAGATGTTGTGGTCCATTAAATGTCCCGGAAAGACATCGTGCTGTCATAACTCTTGACAAATAATCATGTTGGTGATCGCTTTATATTTAATCAAAGCAGAATGAAAAGGTTTTGATAAAATTACTGCAATAGTGGCTAATCTGAAAAACACTAACATGTCAATTTAAATGCTGGATTGTTTGTGTGAATGCTGCCAAATGTCTTTGCAAGCTGTTTGCAAACCTGCAGACAGAACAGGATTGTTCCTGCAAGTACATATCTGTGTCCAGATTTCTTATTTATATGTTTATACTGAGTAAAAAAAATAAAGACACTAGTGTGTTATCTTTTAAGAAGCTGTTGTATGGAAAATATGCAGTTCTGAGATACATAGAACGTCAATACATCTAAGATGAAAAATTCATAGCAACTTTAGCCACGTCCTGTATCTTCTTCCTGTCGTGCATTAATTATTTTCTTATTCTGATGATCATACTTACACCAGCTGACCGTAAACAGTGGAGCAATACATGGGGGTTTGGATAAATTAAGTGAAGGAGAGGAGTATTTTCACTAACAACTGTAATCTGTTATTCAAAATGGCACAGATGTACCAGATGTCACATCAGCACGGGTTTCAACTAAATGAGAATAGATCTTAGTCAATCGCATCTTGGAATATATTGTCAGCATCGATGCCTCAACTAAAGTAAGTAAGTAAGTTTTATTATGCACTGTGTCTGTATTAGGATTTATTTGCTGGGAAAACTGGCTGAGCTCCAGTTTTGTGGTAACCTAGATAAGCGATAAGCACTATCCATCACTAGATTGCCCGGGGAGAGTGGAAGCTTCAGTGTGTGCAGAAAGAATAAGTACAAGAGCAGCGGCCATTCACAAAGACATAAAAAAAGATAAAGAAGGTTAGTAGATGGGGGGCTGACAGCAAAGTTAAAGAATAAGGCATTCCTAAAATCATTAAATATCATAACAGCCCTAAATGTGACCCTGCCATTGTTATGTGGTGACATCATATCTTTGCCACAGATACAGATGCCAACTAAATATAACATGCTTGACTGTGTGAGTGTGTGTGTGCATGATATATGCACAGTGATGATTGTATATGTGGGAGTAAGGTGAGGGTAAGAGGTGAATGAGGAATCATGTGTTGATCTATACATCTATCTTGGCAGCATTCACACAAACAGTCCCTCTTGCCCACTCAAATGAGAAGAAAGACAGACAAGGAGGGAGGGGGGAGGGCGGTGATGTCCTCCAACTCATCTTTTAGAAAAGGTTCACAATCTGGCTGTGACAGTGTGTGAGCTACCACAATGTAACAGCCCAGCCGCAAAAAAAAAACAAAAAAAAACACATCCAGTATTTCACACTCTGCATATTTCGCCTCTAGAAATGAATAACTCCCAGTGATAAATTATTCCATTACAGCAGACACGTGGTTTCCTTCATTAACCGTGATGACCAAAACAATTAGATAAGCCAGCCCTTCTGGAAAATGATGTATGCAATGTCAACATGTAGGTCCGAGTGGATATTTACATATACTGGGTGTTTTAGGCCCATGTGTAATAGAGAAATACGTAATGATGTCAACAATACAAACACCCTTCAATGCTATGCCGTGCATGTGCATAACTTACCGGTTTATATAGTGAGAGCATTGCGTTTCACAAAACACTCTTCAATACTGCCACATCCTTCGCTTGGAATTAAACAAAGAAACGAGGTAAAAAAAAAAATGTTAAAGTAGAATAATCTCCCAAATGACAGTCTCATATATCCAGAGTGCGTCCGACGTCTCGCTGTCCCACTTTGTGTTTGACCGTCCGACCGCAGGCGGCGGCTTGAGGAGGCCAGTCGCTGTCCACGGTGCTGAACCCGAGTACCGAGGAGGCGGAAGAGGAGGAGCAGGGAGGGAGAAGAAGGCAGGTCCTCCATCTAAGGCCACGCTTGGTATTATTCATGGACCGTCGACAGTTGGCGCTCCACCAAACACACCACAGCCGTGGAAGCGACGCTGAAACTCGCAGCAGTCACGTGCATCATCGTGTAGCGTGGAGGACTGCACGCAGCGCTTACGCAACAGTAAAGTGGGAAGCTGCAACAGCATGCAACACACACACGTATAACATTACATGATGCCTTTCTCGGCTTTTGTGTTGTGGTTTTTATTTTTATTTCAGATGACCTAACCTGTACATTTACCGGAATGTACTCCGGTAAACTAATTTAAAATCAGAATTAAGCCTGACGATCTGATGGTGTCCGGGTTTATTAAAATCAGAAATATCTGGTAGCTTGATATTCAAGGCGTACCATTATGCCTTGTGGAAATTCAATTAAAAAAATTGGAGGAAAAGGCAGATGGGGAAGGCGAAAGGAGGTGATCAAGCTCTTTGTAAATTAGTTGCATATTGTTACCCTTTCAAATGGGAAAAATCATATCTTAAAACCTAAGAATGTGTGGACATAACATCATGAGTTGGCTTAAAATAAATTATATTACAATAGACAACACCGACCTGGTAATGTTATGTTGAAAAACAGCAGACAATCTGTATGCACAACAGAAAACCAATTCCCTGATCATGAGCAGTCCTTTAATGGGTTAATGGTACAGATGTGAGTGCTGCTATTGATTACAGTGTGCCTGTTTTAATGTGCTTTTTATTGTTATACTGAAAAATGAAACACACATCTGAAAGAAACAATCAGCAGTTGAGGAAAATTACTGGAGATGATTGAATATTGATTGGATCATCCTTGAACAAATCAGGACAGTGAGGATGCTTATTAACTGAATGGTGTCACTATCTTGATACATGACATAAGCCTTTTGTAATGTTAAGTAAAAACAAAAGACCCTCTTCAGCTTAACGGTGAATCCTGAAGGAATTATCGACGATGAAAAGCTTCTTTAATAGTGTGGTTTTCTTGGCAGGCCGTTGTTGAGGCTAGAAGAATGTTCTGCAGGGGAAGAAAGAGGAATTCACGTGTAAGATAAGAATGACAGTAAACCTGCTGTATGTGTTAACTGGTTTAGAAAGGTTTCATCAGGAACACTTTGTTTTGCTTCAATCACTGCACAGTAAACACAACAGACCAACACACATGCAGGTGAGTTTGAGAAATACCAAATAATTAGAGCTTAGACTAAACCAAAGTTGTCTTCTCTTTTGTACTGTAGCAGAGGAGGAATCCCCCCTACAGTACCACCCGGTGTCACTTAAAGTGTTTATGGATGTCAGAACATGTAACAGTCCCGGGGAACAACATCAATCAGAACAACTGCTGAAGGCTGGCAGGAGTCCTAAGCTGCTTTTATGAGTGGGCCATGACCTGACGACGCAAGGCAATACCACAGAAGACACTAATGTACACATGGGTTTATAAACGGCTCACTGGGGCGGGATTTGGGCAGATATATGGTGGGATGGGTCACTGATTGCGTTAGTTGTTGTCTATTCACTCAAATAGAATGGCTGTATCGTAGAGCACGTTTCAGCATGAAGAAACATCGCCCTGAGGCATTAATCAAATGGAAAAACTGCATAATGTATATGCTGTATACAGTCACTGTCACACTACGTTTCTTTGAAATAGCCAAGCTTTGACTGCAGTCCATAAATCTGACAGTTTGACAACAATGAAGGGAAACAAATACTAACATACTCTGCTTGTTTCTTCTGATTGACAGGGAAACTGTCACATGTGCTCAAGACAAAAATAGGGGGCCAAACAAAAACATGCAAACATCCGCTCTGCAGAGAAGAGGAGGTTTAAAGACTAAGTCGATTACCAGGACGAGGGTGAGGTAGGAGGAGAGGGAGGGCTAGTGCTGAAGGAGGTAGCCATGTCTGTACAGTGTTGCACTGCCTTCAAACACCTTTCTGTTCACAGTGGGACTGAATGATGCTGACTTAGGGCTGCTTACACGTGCACACATACACACAAGTCACACTGTCATATACTGTAAACTACTTGGCCGGTTTCATTAGATTATGGCCCAAATTATTAGAATAATGTGCCAGATGTGCATTTGAATAATATACATATGATGCAAAAATGTATTATACGTGAAATAGAACATAAATAATTTATCAGGAATACTTACACTTGATCTTCATATTCTTTCGGAGGGGAAACAGCAATCGCAACATCGATCCAGTCCTGAAAAAGGAAACAACATTTTACTTTCATTTTTCACTTTTGACTGAATCAATAGAAAATATGAAGCCTGACAAAATATGTAAAAGAGTGTGGACACAACAAGCATAAACATTAATTGAGGTTGAAGTGGTTTATGCCAAATCAATAACACACCCTGTTGTTGTAGCTACTAGGTTAAACTGTGGGAAGCATAGCACTTCATTTTCCTCTAATCAGAGTCCTACCCCTCCACTGTTCCAGGCCCGAGCCAGAGAGTTTTGTCCCTCAGTCAATGTGGCGTCAATCAGGATCTTCCCATTGACAGCCATAAGTTCATCCCCGGGTACAACGCCACCTACAAAGAGACACATCAGAGTTGGCTCCCTATCAAACCTGTTTATTCCCAACAGTGACACACAGAGAGTGGGTGCCAGGACCAGCTACAAAGATAAATATAGTCTGCGTGAAGAGAGTACATTTAAGTACATTTAAAGCTTGCATCCTAACTGTAAGTCAGCAAGCTGGCACATTCATATGTGCAATGCTTTCACTTAAATCTGATGGGCAATTCTTGCAGTTTCTATGGATTTAAAAAGATAATTATTAAGTTTACATCTTAAAATATAAAATGAACTGACCATGTTTATCTGCAGCACCACCTTCATACACAGAAGAAAACACCAACTTTCCCAACGGAGAGTCTGCGCCTCCCTCCAGAGCAATGTCGAGCTGTCCAGTCTGAACAAATTAACACAAGCATCACCACCAGTCATGTTTTAGAATATCGCACTTTAAATGTGATGAGCGAGATTTCTCTTGTCAATAAAGTGAGTTATCTGAAGTGAAGGCAGGAGATGCAGTGCAGTACCTTCTTGATTCTCAGTAGTCTCACATCTCGCCCGTCTATCTGGTCCGAGGAGAACTAAAAACACAGAATGAATGGAAGAGAGTAAAAGCACAAAACACTGCAGTTGCGTAAAAGGAAGTAAATGAATGAATAGAGGTGGCAAAATAAACAATGGCTTTCTACTCTGAATAGGTGTATGGCTCAGTAAAAACTAAAAGATACTTATAATACCCTTTGGGAGTTATTAACCACGGATGGTATAACTTATGAGGAGAGGACAATTGTTCACTTCAGGAAAATGATTAATGTTCTATTTTTTTCTGTGAATATGATATATTTCCAATTACAAAAAGTACAATCGACTATATCTGGCTCACAAGCAGTTAGCTTATTTATTAGCCTTATAGATAACTCGATTAAGCAGTTACGTGTGATTATTCTGTAATTTGATTTCTCTTAATTGTTGTTGTAGCGCTAGTTCTAAGGTAACAATGGCTGCCATGGGGATCAAACATTTAATAAGATAATCTAATATTAGATATGATAGTTAATTGATCCTATCAGACACAAAGGTTTTACAGTTAACTGGAGCTAAGACCTGCTAAATACCGTTTTCATTTTAAACTGCAAACAATATAAGGCATACGATACCATGGAGTAGGGATCAAAGTCTTCCTCGTATTTCTGAAATCCCTGAAAGAGAAATTAACATGTAGTTCATTAAAACGGGTGAATATGTCAATAAGGGGTTAACAAACTAGAAAGAAAAAAAAGATAAGATTTCCTTTGACAACCAGTTTTATATTCAAATTCAAATACCATCCCGTTAAATGGAAACCATGAAGACACAGACTGGCTTTCAAAAGCCACCCACTCACATTCAATAATGACAAGCATAGTTAACGGGAACCCGCGCGCACACAGAAAATCATTCCTCCCAAAGACGGCAGCAAATTAATTTAAAAGGAAGGAAACCGAACAAAGGACATCACATTAATCCAGCTACGATGACTCAGCCATTCCTCTTTTGAAGAATATTCATTTAAGTCTCCATTTCCTGTTTTGACGCAAACATAAAGAATGAACCCTTTTGTAATACTCATTTGTGTTTGTTGTGGCTGGAGAAGGCAGTTGAAATCAGCCCAAACAATCTAACTGATGTGGTATTTGTAATGATAGACACAATTCATCTAATGAGACTGATGTTCTGTCTCTGAGCAAAGTGGACAAGAAAAGGTAAAACTAGTTATTTTCTTCTATTGCTCACTGGACCACCCAATGTAAAAAAAGACAGCTTACAACCACAGACATTGACTAATAGCAGCAGTACGACTGTGACATGCATCCCCACACTGCATGTTCACAGTACTATTGTGTGCTCCAAATGAATAACAATGCTCTCATGTATAAGTTACACAACTGGATCTTACGGCAGTGATGCAGCCTATAGAGAGAGGACCAAATAAAAGAAGGCATGAGAGATCCACAAGGAAACCGGATGTGGAGAGCATGTGCAGAAAGAAGAGGAGAAAACACACTCAAGAGAAATGATAAAATCAAATGAGGTGGTGGTAGGTATGAATTACTTGTCGTTTGCCGTTTGATTTAAAAGACGAGTTGAAAGGCACCATCCGTTTCAGCATTTCCGGAGGCTGAAACACAAGAACAGGCATCAGCTTCAGCGAAACCAATAAAAACAAAACCAACGCATCCCTCACTCCGATGCTGGAATTGTGTTTGCTCCGCCACACCAGCGACAGTGACGGCTGTGGTTGTGTGCGATCACACGTGCACTTTTTGACCTGCTGTACCCACACTCAACAGTGATGTCACGGTGGACAGACACGCCATAGAGTACACTGCTACAGCACAAGGTGAGAAGTTAAACCACGCTACGCAACTCTAGGTAGAAGAAAAGAGATGTGTGTGTTAATTAAACATTAATATCATAAACTGTTGTTTTGGTCTAATTCAAAGTTAAAAAACTAAGATAAGTGTTGTGACAAGTTCTGAAATGGGGTGCTATATTTTTAGTAATTCTCAACGCATCCCATGAAAAGCCCAAAACCGATATTAGACTTCCCTTTCGTGTCTGTGAGCACCACACAGAGCTCCTATTAAAGATGCAATTCTATAAAATAAACTGACGAATAAATCTTTAAAAAATTTTTTTTTAAAGGTAACAGCTTGCCAGACTTGTTTGTGGATCAGTTCAACGCTAACTTGGTCTTTTCATGGAATGTGTTAACAATAAGTACAATCTTGACTAGTATTACCCTCATCCAGGACCTTTAAATTATTTGGCACTTTTCTCCAGGCCGATAGGAATCCAGATGTTAATATTACAGCATACGGTGCGCCACAGTCCTTGGGAATATAATACGATAAACAATCATCAGTACAGTTGCGTGCTGCAGCAGTGTACACTATTGGACTGACGATTATGGTCAATCATATCAGGGGAAAGTGATGATGATTTATGACAACCCTTCAGCGCCTACAGTCCAGGTGCCTCCCAGCAAGACATTTCACCTGCAGCTGCAGAGGTGCTGCTGCACTAATGGTAGAAGTGTGTGGTTGTGTTCTCAGGTGTGACTATTAATGTGAGGCACAGGGTTACTGGAAAGGGTTTCTCCAAAATATACGCAGTTTGAAAAATAAACAATGTGCCTAATTTCATTACAGCTTTTTGACAGGAAGGAGAGAGATGGCTTTCCCGCGTGATCTAATAACCACAGATTGGCTTTCTGTGAAACAGCAAAGAGAGTCTGGACAACTCACTGACTCAGGAAAGATTTGTGCAGAGAGCAAATGATTGAAGTGAGCTGTGTTTCATACCAGGCCATCAGAACGGAGTGCAGGTCTGAGTGGATCTGGTCGGTGGGTTTGGGACTGTGGCAGCATGACGGGTTTAGACATGACAGGGGCCATCTGACGCCTCTGGTTGGGGGGACTAGGAGCTAGTTGCTATTGGGGAAAGACCATGTTTCCATGCAACAGCTGAGTATATGTTTGGATTTAAACAGTATGCTCATTCAACAATTCATTTTACTAAGAAAACATCTGGTTTTGGGAGGATTTTACAAATATAAAATGATAAAACATTTTGATTAAAATCCATTTTAATCAAAAATGATGACCCTTTTATACATTTGTAAAACTTCAAATCACTTCAAATCAGACACTCACCAAGGGGGTGCTTGAATTGGAAAGGCGACTGGCATGGGAGGTATTTCTCATAACCTGAACCACAGTAAAATAAAATGAATTTCTTATCCCCCTGGCACAGACGGAGCACTGCAGCAAAATCAATGCAACACACACCCAGACGCAGTCCATCTCCTGAGATATCACAACATGGCCGAGGTTCCAAAAGCATTTAATGCATGGCCCATTGGATGAAATTTAAAATATCCAAAATGAACGCAAGCACACACTTTTTATTTTTATTAAACCAGCTCCTCTCATGAGCAATAGCATGCTACATTCATCACTGCTACACACCATGCAACACTCCACTCCATATAAATCCACACAGCTACAAGCAAACATCAATAACCAACTGAATCTCTGAATGCCTTTCCCTCCATGAGAAGTAAATTCAATTACTGCACAAGTCTGTAATACGGTGCATCGATCTCTCTTCATGCTTAAAACATCCCAGTACAGAAAACATAAACCTATTAATTAAAGAGAATCAAGACCTGCAGCCTTGAAAATGCATTAACTCTATGTGCGCCCTTCATATTTCTTTACAAGGCAGATGCAACTTTTCACTTTTCAAGAAAAATAATCCATCCCATCTATCTGTTCAACAAAGCAACACACACATCATCTCTCTCACATGAGAATCTCTAACCTTTGGACTAGAGGGGTAGGACATTTCACTGGCGTTGGACGAGTAAATCCCTCCTCTTGGCAGATAGCCCCCTGCCTCCCACTCGCTCCTGCGCTCTGGAGGACTGGGAGGGTGTTGGAGGTGATGGTGATGATGCTGGCGGTAACCACTGTGGGTTCCTTTTCGTTCTCCTGAGTGTTGCGGGGGTGGGGGCGGAGGGGGAGGTGGAGGAGGTGGTGGTGGTGGTGGTGGAGGAGGGGGTGGAGCTGGCTGAGGGGAAGATGGAGGCCACGACGACTGAGACTGAGGAGGATAGTGGGAGGAAGGTGGGCGAGGGGGTTGGGGAGGCTGCGGTTGAGGCCTGCGCCCCTTGGAGTTCAAGGTAGACGGGGCAGAGGGAGGTTTTCTAGCGCTGGGAGGAGAAGGAGGGTGCCGCTGTGGGGATGCTCGAGACGAGGGAGGGGAGTAGTTGGGTATTGTTGGGTTCAGCTTGGGTAAGGGTGGGGGGAGAGGCAAGGGAGGGGGAGGCTGGCTAGTGCTGGCTTGGGTGGGGGCCAGTCTCTTCAGAGGGCCCCTCAGGCTCTGATCCACGTCATCCAGGTTAATGTCATCCATATCAGTGGTGGCCAGGTGGAGGCCGCCAGGGAAACGCTTCACCTTGGGCACCGAAGCAGGAGAGCGTGGCGGGGAGAGCTTAAAGTCACAATGACATGAACAATGACTCGTTTCACCTCGCGACAATCCACCTGTTGACCTGAAACACACATCTAAAATGCTCTCCTGCAGACCATTGTCTGCAGGACCATTGTCATTCTTTTATTCGACATGAACATGTTGACGTTTGAAGGCAAGTTATCAACTTGTGCCAAAACCTTGTCATGTCAATGTAGAAAAAAAATTAGATAATGAGATTGAATGTTTGTTTTTTCTTTTCGGGTATTTTCAAAATTCCATTTTCACATGTCTCCTCCTCTACAGATTTCACTTGCTGGAAAATAAGCTTTTTTGTGGTATGAGCAGGTGAATATAAACCCTATAATCATGTAACTTAACATTCAAACTGATGGCTGGGAAGAAAGGCTTCCTGAAGTGTCCTTCCCCACACTTAACATGGCAGGAAGGAGGTGCCTCAATGATATTAACAGCAATGCTTTGCAACTGTATTAGAGCTCTACTCATCTCCTTGCAACAGTAAAAAGAATTGGCATATAACTTTGTAGAATGTTACATGAAACAAGAAAACAATGTCGAGGAGCCCTGAGTGCAGAGAGGTTTTGACAGAGGAGGTCTCACTCTGTACCTCGGGGGATTCATTCTCCACACAGGATATCTGCTCCAACCGAGTCTGACAAAGACGCTCCACCCAGTGTTGCACTTTCTCTGACTCCTCAAGGTCTTCTCTCTCAGTCTCTGAAACCTGGTTCAAAAGGGTGGCATCGGACAATAGGAATCAGCCCTGTACACACACATGTACATGCTCAGCTTTCAAACAGCCTTTAGTGAATCATAAAACAAATAATATGGTTGCACCACAACTTGACACCCTGAGAGTTAACGGTGCCATAAATTCCATCATAGATATTAAATGGTATAATCCACATTGTCACTTTGTTCAGTATTTACGAACAAATCTAATCCCTCCTTTTCGTACCTCCTGCACCAGACGATTGATCTTAAGTTGCTTCTCTCGTTCATGCATCTCTTCCTTCTCCTTGGCGAGTTTCAGCTCAAACTCCATCTCCTTTTTGTTCTTTCTCTGCTCCTGCAGTGTGTCCGTGTTGGACACTTTCTTCTTTTTCTTCTTCTTTTCTCCTTTCTGAGGTGTCATCAGTTAGTCACAGTACGGGACAGGCAAATATGCCACTCCAAACCACGCAGCATGCAGAAATAGCTTGTGACACCACACAGTGTCACAAGCCCTACAAACAACATTATGTTTTTGAAAAATCAAAGCTCTGATCTTAAATATGTAACCGCCACTTGTCATGAGAACTATTTTTCTTTCTTTTGCTCCTCTTCCACCACACTGAAGTACCTTGCGGAGTGACGGCAGTTTCCCCTCGTATCGATAAAACCAGCCAAATGCTAAGAACGGAGATGAACACAGGTCACTCTGTTAAATGACATCCAAGGTTAAAACACAGACTCAGCAAACTCCAATGCATCTATTACAAAAACAACATGACACTAAAAAAAAACACAACACCCAAAGAGAAAAAGAGACAAACAGATTAAGCCTGCTCCATTTAGGCACTTATAACATAACTACTTGGACAAATGCAAACAGCTGGACTGGTTGTGTGTCATCATTTTCAGGAGCATCTAGCAAAACAAATGCAACTGGTTGAAATGGTACTGAAAACTCTCCAATGGTTACATTCTGGTTGTCAAAGGAAATCTAGCACTAGTCTCTGTGTACGCTGGTTTGGACAAACAGCTGTGACAGTGACAGCTGAGGCTCCAGACTCACTTGTCTGTCCTGATCTTCCTCCTTGTCCTCCTCTGTGAAGAAGCTGGCTTCATCGGCTTAGAGGAGAGGCCACAAAAGCAACAAAGCACACAGAAGTGACAGAAAGAGACAGAGAGCGTGCGTAACAAAGGAGGGGAAACGTGGTGAAAACCAGGCAAGAGGAACTTCTACTAATCTAATGTTTAGAAGAAAAGTAAATATGTAGGTTTAGGAGTACAAAGAGGATTCATGCACTTCAGGACTTGTTCAGGTGTCCTTACGAGAACTCTTGGCCTTGGTGTTTTTTGACTCGGGCGGGGCGGGTGATGAGCTCTTTGGAGTTCGGGGGCTCTTTGGACTTTTGGGCCTGTCTTTGGCTCCCCAGTCCTCGTCCCACTCTCTGCTGTGCTTCTTCTCCACAGCCTCAAGCCTACAAAAGGATGACAAAACATGTGAGAGTTGTAAGATATTTACAAAACAATATTGAAATTGGCACTTTAAGGACATAAAAACACCATATATACTTCTCCATCTCCTTTTTATAGCGCTCCTCTTCCTCTGCAGCTTTCTGAGAGATCTCCATCTTTCTCCTGTTAAAACACATGACAGATTTTGTAAATAAAACTGTCCAGATAACATGCTATGGCACAGGGCTATAAATCCAGAATATATGACTTCAATCCAGTTTATGGCAGCTATTGACAATGTGATATGCGCATTTTTTATCCTCAGATATTGCTGGCATCAATACACTGAGATAACTGAGCGTGTCCTCCGAATATACAAACGCATGGGAAGGATATGCAAAATTATCTAGTAACGTGAACATAAATCCATATAGTGATGTGACAACAGAGCAATAAAGACGGTCCTCGGTTGGATGGAAAATCAATGGTAAAAATGTTCGTGAAGCATAAGCCTATTTGACAGGGAATTTGTCTTTCTTGATTTATTGGTTGATGACTTTCAGTCTCAGGTTGACCGCATGTTGGTATTTCCCAAGCTAATTAGATACGCAGAGCACTCCAGCTGGAGGAGGATTTTTGTTTAAGCAGTTTCAAAATGTCAGAAAATTTCCATGAAAGAACACTTTTTATGTTTTCTTTTCATCAGTTACTAATCTCAACCTCAGGGTGAGGATGTGGTCTTTCAGTTCAAATACCTCCCATTCGTCACAATAGAGACACTTGAACGTCGGTCTTGTGTGCACGTACAACAAGACAGCTGTCATGTTTCTGTCATGCGACGAACACTAGGTACATTTAAAGAAAAGGAGTTGTGGCTGTTCACGCACTGCTTCTCCTTCTCCTGCTGCTCCTTCAGGATTTTGTTGGTCTCCAGTGCCACCCTCTTCTGGTGCATCAGCTCCTGCCTATCCAGCTGCCTACGGGCCTCCACGGCCAGACGCTCCTCGTCCGTCATGAACAGCTCTCTGCCCTGAGAGGCGACAACAGCCACAGACAACGATCAGGGAAAGACTTTGTGGAGAGCAAGCTTCCTCAAACTGTTTGGGCTCTGGAGAACCGGCAGACAAGCCCAAAACTGTCTCTGTGACCAGGGTGAGAGAAGAAAAGTCTGTTTTGAATCATCTTTGAAGCCTCACTCGGAAACTAAGGCACAACCTAAGAATCATTGACTTATAACCATCTATGTGCAGGAACAAAAATGTATCAAATATATACAAGCAATACTGTACTACATACATTTCCAAATGTTTACTGTTGCAGGGTTCCCTGTTTATGCAGATGAACACAGGTAAATGCATTAGACAGGCGTCAAGGAGAACCAGGAATAAGAGGAGACTACTTGTCTCGCCGTCCCCGAGTCCCGAGGCAAACAACCTGCCGAGTGACTTTACTGAGGATAAATGTTGCTCCTGCTGACAGCCGGGCTGAGGAACAGCCAATGTGGTAATGTGACGTGTCCTAAACAGAGTGGCAGATTAATCTGTATGGTGCAGGAATATGCAAAGGAGACGGCAGATGTGTGTGATCCCACAATTTATAACAGATAACTTACTCTGTGAGAGATCTGATTGTCCTCATCTAAATATTATTCTATGATCCCTATCACAATACAAACAACAATTCTAGCAAATATTTTATGTGCACCATTTTGCATCACCTCTATGCTGCAATAACATTATTTGTGATTTACCATTTTTAACTGGTAACACATTGTGTATCTTCTAGAAACATGGAAATGTATGGGTACCCATTTAAATGTAAGTAATCTAGATGTGATAAAAATGCTGTTGCATAGGTGTCATTTTATCTAAGAAAATCCATTTTTAAAGGGTAGAGTGTCTCATATGCAGATGTATTCATATGCATTGTATCTTAAAATTTGTGTTTCCTGTTGAGTTTTTGGGGGAATCCAATAATACTCACAATAGTTATATGTGAAAGAAAACACAAGCATTATGAGTTTAAAAAAGACAGCATGAAATTGAATGGTATTTAAATGATCATTTATGATTGTATTAAAAAGGTAATGCCATGTACTTACAGCTCCTGTCAGAACAGTAATAGTCAAACTCCTGCTGCTCTTCAGGACTCTCACAGCCTGGGAATATAATAACAGAAAACGTTAAATAATTCCCTTCATTTTGAAGATTTGTTTAATGAAATAAATATAGGTTAGTACATTCACAGTCTCTCAAAAAACATAGCCTGTGTGAAGAATGTGTTATGTGTATTTGATAGGGTGTGAAATCATCACAGACTCCTGTTAAATACTGGCAAAGAAAACTTCACGAAGGACCTTTTTTTTCGACTGCAACACCTTTTGTTTTGGTGAAATTTGGCTGTGGATCTACAACTCATTGGATTTACAGCTCAATGAGCTTTTGCAGTAGAAAACAAATCCAACAACACTCAAGGGCATTGAACAAAACACTGACAGTCACACAAGTACCGTTAAAAGATTTTTTTAAAAAGGACAAAATGTACAAAATTGTAAATTAGCTGCCATTATTGGAAGTAATTTCACCTCTTTGTGGTCCGCATTGGTGAAATCCACCGCGTTCACCTCCACAATCTGGTCTCCAATCTATATTTTAGGATAAGACATAGATGCAGTTTGCAGCAGTGGGTATACAATTATCACACTTTAATAGAAGTATCCAATTTGAGAAATCACCTCAAGTCCAACTTCGGCAGAAAGTGAGCCTGGCTTGACATTACTGATGTAGATACCAGGTTTCTGGGTTGGACCACTGGAGATGCTGATGCCCATACCCTTGGTACCCACAAGGCTGAGAAAAACCTTCTTCTCCTTGATTTCTTTGCCACCAATGGACGTCAAGCCTGCAATGCTGCTTTTTTTCTCCTGGGGCCGATACAGAAAGTCCATAAGCTGCCTCTATATGTGATCAAACTTTTGAAACTGAAAAGCGACATTAAGCAAAAACTAAATATGCCTCTTACCCCCGACTCAGACACAAACTGGTCAACAAAATGCCACTTGAGGGGTTCATCTGATGAGCTGGAGACATTTTAAAAAGGTGAACAAGAACAAAGCAATGTCATTCTAGCACATTAACTCCCCATTTCAGCATTCAAACAGCAGTTAGAAACTGTTTTATCAAATCAATGATCTTACCTTTTTACTGGGATCATCCCCACATCTGCAGAGGGAAAAAAATAGAATGAATTGAGGCCATCGATATTAAACAATATTCATCAATCATGCTAATGTTGTTTGAAAAATGAGTTTGTTTTACGTACGTCTGACTTTAAATGACACAATCTTCTTCGTCTTGATGAGACTGATGACCTCCTCGTGGATACAGGAGGAGATGGAATATCCATTGATACGCACAATCTCATCTCCAACCTATAAATCAAGACAGGATGGGATGCTACGCATGACCTTCAATTTCAATATATCAAACACACACAGTTACTGCTACTCCAATATTTTACATCCCTGTCTCTTGAATATTTTACATAACTGAGCGTGGATATAACACCTATAAATGTCAACGTTTACACCGTCAATACTTACATACACAAACAAATGCATTATATGATTATCTGTATGGTCCATGTTAAATCAAATAAATAAATAATAATTAACAATGTAAATGTTTTAAGTTAGCCTACGCAACCTGTCTTTGAGCAGATAATAATGCATACAACAATATTCTTTTGAATGCAGGATAATATTGATACAAGTACATATTTTCTCCTAACATTTCCATCATACCAGTAGTAATGTTGCCATGTTTTGCATTGACTGTCTCTCTGGGCTTTATCCAAATATTAGACATGAGACTTCCCTCACCTTGGATGTTATAATACATAATGACTCACAGCGGGATATTTCTTTTATTTGACGTCCATCTGGGATAAACTGGACAATCTGGGATAGACATGGGATAGACTGTACGAGTTTTAGAAACGCTGTTCTTTGCCCCACCTAGTGGACACATGGCCACAGAAAACTAATTTGATTGACTCTACAGACACAACAATGGGTCCCTTGCCTAATCTTCACATAACAAAATATACTGATTGATGGCATATTAAATAGAAAAATACACAAATACAATACTAATATATTAGTGTGTGTATATATATATATATATATATATATATATATATATATATATATATATATATATATATATATATATATATATATATATATATACCATGTAACCGAATAGTAAGAAAAAAACAAATGGACAAAAGTCAAAACACACATGTATGCATACCTGAAGACCGACATTCCCGGCCTGACCGTCTTTGACCATCTGTGATATATAGAGACCACTGCCAAACTCCAGCCCTCCTCGGACACTCAGACCCAGTCCATCGCGATGTGTCCGATCCAAACGCACCTCTTTCAGCTTCCTACACAATCAGGAGAGAGAGGAAGATGCCAAACAGGATGTATGAGCCATGGAAGATGGTTTCGGTAGGGTAACAGGGAGAATATAGTGTGGGGATACTCAGGGATATTATGGTATGAAATTGTCTTACAGCTGTACATGTTGGGTGTTTTCATTACATAGGCACATACATTTGCAAAACAGACCAGATATACACACCAGTACCAGGACACAAGTCCATGCTGTACTCACCGTGACCTCTTTGGGGTGAACAGGTCGTACTCCACCTGGTGTTTGAGTGGGATAAGAGGTCGGATGGCATCAAACAAGGGCAAGCGCTTGGGTTCGTTGATGACCAGCTTCAGGTCCCCCACCAACACTGGCAAATCCATTGACCTAAAAGAGGAAGGGCATTTTATACACAATTACTTCTACCTTCTGTGGTAGAATACAATGTACAATACACAACATGAAATAGGGTTTGTAGTGTGTGCCAATATGATGCACATTTCAGGGACATCAGCTACATTAAAAAACGTATTGAAATAAATTGAGGAAAAAACAATTATATTTTATTGTAATAAAATCTGATTGAACACCAATGGAAATTACACCTCAAAACATACCGCAGACTTGTCCAAATTGTTTGCTTGTGTTATTAATGTGTTTTTTTCAATCTGATAGATGATTTTTTTCCTCTAAATTAATTCTACATTTAAGGGACTATTACAGCCTGAGGATTCCTCCACTCAAGAGCACTGCACTGCAGAGTTTTAGGTTCCCTATGGTGCCGTTTCAGAGGCGTTTGTACCCTGACGGGAATGTAAGTCTAAGTCTGTGTCTTATCTGCACATGGCCAGGCATGTAAACGATGTAGCCTCGATGACCACCTACGTTAGTAACAGAGTTCCACAAGGTTCTGTGATCGGACCGATTTTATTTACCATAAATATGCTTCCATTATCAGGAAACACTCCATAAACTTTCATTGTTATGCAGATGATACTCAATTATATCTATCTATCAAGCCAGAAGAAACCAACCAGCTCGCTAAACTTCAAGCATGTATGACCTGCAACTTCCTGATGTTAAACTGTCATGTCTCAAAGCGATGTAGAAAAGCTGGTTCACGCGTTTGCTTCTTCTAGACTAGATTACTGCAACTCCTTATTATCAGGCTGCTCTAATAAGTCTCTTAAGTCCCTCCAGTTGATCCAGAATGCTGCAGTTCGTGTACTCACACAAACTAAGAAAAGAGATCACATTACTCCTGTATTAGCTGCTCTGCACTGGCTCCCTGTAAAATCAAGAATCACATTTAAAATTCTTCTCCTCACCTACAAAGCCTTGATTGGTGATGCACCATCATATCTTAAGGAGCTTGTAGTACCATATTGCCCCACTAGAGAGCTGCGCTCACTAAATGCGGGGCTACTTGTGTATAGAGTCTTCAAAATCAGGATGGGAGCAAGAGCCTTCAGTTATCAAGCTCCTCTTTTATGGAACCAGCTTTCACTTTCAGTCCGGGAGGCAGACACAGTCACCTCATTTAAGAGTAGACTTAAGACTTTCCTCTTTAATAGTGCTTATAGTTAGGGCTGAATCAGGTTTGCCCTGGTCCAGCCCCTTGATATGCTGCTATAGGCTTATAGGCTGCTGGGGATGTTTTAGGATACACTGAGCTCTTCTCTCCTCTTCTCTTTCTCCTTATGGACGAATTTACGTCTCTTCATTGCACCTTACTAATTCTACTTCCTCCCCAGGGGTCTTTGTGCCTTCTCGCCTCATAGGGTCCATTGGACCTGGCTGTGTCTGAAGCTGATCCTGGCTCTTGGCTTCTGCCTCCTTGCCCCTGCTTCCTGCATCCAGCCCCTGGCTTGGGCCTGGCCTCCTTCCCCATGGCCCTGCCTCCTTCTTTGTGCCTCCTGCCTCAAGGGACTGGCCTCATTGGCCTCTTTTGCGATACCTCCTGCCTGGTGGACCGCCCTCCTGCCTCCGTGTCCCTGCTGATGCCCCCCCTCCTCTCTTCCTCCTACTGTGTTATGGATTGTGGAGGTCTGGATCGTGGTCCATGCCTACTACTCATTATTCATATATTTTTGTCATATTCATTGAATGTGTTGTAACTCTGTAACACTGTTCATCTGTACACATGACATCTATTGCTTTTGTCCATCCGCGGAGAGGGATCCTCCTCTGTTGCTCTCCTGGAGGTTTCTTCCCTTTTTCCCCCGTGAAGGTTTTTGGGGAGTTTTTCCTGATCCGATGTGAGGTCCTGGGACAGGGATGTCGTATGTGTACAGATTGTAAAGCCCTCTGAGGCAAATTTGGAATTTGTGATTTTGGGCAATGCAAAATAATCTGAATTGAATTGAATTACAATGCCGAATGTTTAGATTTAGAGATAATGAATGGGACATTGACTCTAGTTGAAAGTACAAGTAATTATAACTGACCTCTGATAATCTTATCAGCCACAATATTAATAAAGTCCTCCCTAAAGAGTCCTTAATGGATTTAGCATTAGGATAACAATGTTGGACTGGTGACTTTCATCTTTCTTGCAAAACCTGTTGCCTGCATTGCCCATAATGCAACTCAACCACTGACAGTTTGGTGGGCTACGTTAAAGTAGCCTCAAGCAGAGATGGGGAGCGGGCTACAAAAGGTCTGGGAAGCTCACTTTTTTTCTAACTCCATATCCCCCAGGTTTTTACTTTTTCCCAACTTACTACTACTACTCTTCAGACCTAACCAATGTTGACTCAAGTGACATCACTTGTTGAGGCAATTTGTCACACAGCTCCACTCCAGAGTACTTTATAGAACTCTTTATCACACATGCAGTAGCACATCCCCTTTAATATTAAATGTTTAACAACAGTAGAAGTATAGGACCATAATATATAATTGCTGATGGAAAAACATCTGATTATCTTTCACATTTCAAAGGAAGCCAAAAGAAAACTAGAACAGCAATTAAATCAACAAAGTAAAAGCTACTGTGTAAAATCTGTCCACCTGGCCTCCTCTTTAAATTATTAACAAGTGTCATTTCAGTCCTGCTTGGAGGATGAACATAAAAAGAGCTTTTGTGGATAACCGGCCAGGCTTGTCGGAGCACAGTGGAAACTGATCAGAGGCGGTGGGGCCACAGAGCTCTGGCTCTTTTCAAAGATTAATTGAAACCTAGACCTTTAGCCCTCCCCAACCTAGACCCTCTGAGACCAGGCTGTTCTTAGAAAGCCTGATGGAGCACACCGTTTAAATTGTGTGCATCGGGACTGTGTCTGATGATATGAAGAGCTTTTAAAAAACTAAACATGCAAAGGAGTTATAGAACAAGAAGAAATTACAGCATATGAGAATTTTTTTTTGCCTTTTACCTATTTTTTGTGTATTGTGTTTTATGGACACAACCTATTCCATAACCATCGATAATGTATTGATGTAGGAATACAGAGTGTGAATGTACGGATGCGTGTGTGACAGGCAAAACAAAAAAGTAAATGCAACATTCTCACAGACATGCACACTAACACCACGCTGAGAAATGACAGATGGTACTCACTGGTGATACATGCGAAGGACATCATACAAGTAATCCTTCTCCGCTTCATTTTCAATCAGCAATTCCACCTGCAAGAAAGGAAAAACATCTGGTGCCATCCTTCTTCTCACCGCTGAATCAGAGAACATGTCCGCCCAGTGACACACACTGTCCCTCTCTCCTGTGGTCCCGTCAACACTACAGGGGGTGAGCCGTCAGTGTGTGCCTCCTGCGTGTGCGCTTGTGTGTATGTGTAGGATTCCATACAAACCTGATGGTGGCTCAGCTGCAACAGAATAGTTTTGAGGAAACGCTTCGGCCAATCGGTGATACAACACATTTCACTTTTCCCTTGACTAAAAATGTCCCAAACTACAAGCGTAGGCTTCCAACCCAACCTGAGTCACGTTTTTGTCAGAGTGGTAGTTCAAACTGGGCTTTGAGGATGACGAGGCTCCTTGGACTAAAGCAGGTAATGGACAGCCCTTCTCTCACCATCAAACCCCTGGGAGGGAATAATGGCAGTCGAGGTGAGGAAAGGCTGCAGTAGGAAGGTCAGCCGTGTCATCTTACGTCTCAAATACAAACAGAGGTGAACATTCACACGCATCTCATCTTGAGCAGCGTGTACTCAAAGATAGGCTAGGTCTTAAAGAGAGAGAGAAAACACATTCTGACACTTATCTAGGAATTAAAGCATTGACTCACTTTTCAAACCTGACAACAAACATCTTAAATTAATATAGTTCCTGTTGCAATGTTTGTTAATTCAAGTAGCTGACTGGAAGTGAACTTGGACCAAAGCTGTAGTCCTAGCAACATAAGGATATGGTAATCATAAATGTAGGACTGCACACATGAACCCTGCTTTGAGTCTTTATGACTGTAATAAATTGTGCTTGCTCAGGTCAGTGAGGCAATCAGCCACTCCTGCATGCAGACTTTGGCACCATATACCAAAGTGCCTGGCACTTTTAAAATCAACATAACAGATAATAATGCAATTCTTCACACATTTTGAGTGAAACTCTGGACACTCTCAACCAGAGAGAGAGACATACAGAGACTATGATCATGGCCCAAAAGGAAACAAAGCCTGATTGTGCCATGCTGGTCCTCAGCCTCTAATTAAACCCGTAAATTGTCCCAACTCTTCCGCTCAGCTGCTCATCTCTGACACAATCTACATTATCGAATGCTAGGATGCCCTTTGCGAAGAGCCTGCAATATGTGTCACTGCCAACCAGATGGCTGTGTGATGATCTCACACACTCTGGGGCTGAAAATGCCCTGAACAGATCATGTTCCTTTCCTCTGTTATTTTGTATTCATAGTTACCTTTTCAGGCTGTTATTTCCCAACACCAACCACACAACATAGTACAATGAAAATATATCAACTGCACATAACTAATAATAGATCAGAACAGTTTCCGGTGTTGTAAGAGCAACACCCTATGATAATAATCCTGATAATTAATCCTGGACAGTCAAAAAAAATAAGTTATTTCAGTTGAAATGAAAACCCATTCTATTAGCACCTTTTATACAAATGCTTTTTACTCTATAATAACATTTTTGAATGATTCACATTTTGAATGATTTTAGCTCGTGCTGCTGTCGACCAGGCCTGTGTCTGCGTGACATCCCACCGAAAGAGACACCTGAGCCAGTGAGGTGACAACCAGGTGAGGGAAAGGCTTTTTAATGAGTTACCGTATTTAAGAGAAATGTAATCAATATCGCGAGAGGACGTTGGTCGAAACTTACCTTGTGCCGAAATTCCCGAGCAACTTTCCTCTCCATCGCTGCGAGGCGGCAACAAACCGACCGACGAGAGATCCCGTTGTCGGTGAAGTTTGGCAGTAGTGGACCCCGGGTCAGTGCGTCAAACTACTCGTTGCAAAATACAGCTTCCGGTGAAGATTTTCACGGTAAGACAATAATAACGAGGATGAAATAGATGGGGGTAGTGATTACGATGAAGGAGACTATTTACAAAAACATAGCACATGTTACTTTCAAGTAACGAGGCCTGTCGTCTTTGTCTAATTCTAGTTCTTCACACATGTCCAATGTAGGCCTTTTATTATGAAGGGATCAACGTATATACCTTCTGTATTTCTGAAAGAAAACTGTCGGCAATCGCTGTGTTTCCCGTTATTTAACGCTTGGTTCAGGGAATATATCATTATCACAGATACACAGTTTAAACCTATTTAATTCAATGGACCCTTTTTTACCAGAAACAAAAAAATAACTTCCACTTGAGCCCTGGCATGCCTCGTAGGGGACATTAAAGTGGTGTGGTTGTTGTATTAACCGTTTCGCTGCCTGCCGCTGGAGGACACATAATTATCTCGACGAAGAAGACGAGGAGGCGTACACTTCCGGGTTTCAAAAGCTTGTTAGCGACGAACAACGCCGAGCCAACGGTCGACTGTGTTGAAGGACGGAGGGTCTGTGAAACGTTTTAACGGTAGTATGTCAGGCAAAAACGCCAATATACATGTATTATATTATATTGTTGTACTGTTATGTGGATACTTTTTTCCCCGCTATATCTGAAGTTTCACCGGTAGCTGTTTCATTAATGAAAGACGCTGCAGCATGTTTACTTTGCAACAGTCTGTCCCACTGAGTCTAGTTGTGTCAACGTGAAATCTGACTATGTGTTACAATGTGGAAGCTATACTGTTAAGTTTCTCGTTAGTAGACTTTGCATTCAAACGTCCCGCTCCCCCTGGCAACTGAAACACTGATCAAATGTACTGTTGTGATCAGAGGAGGGGTATTCCTGATAACCCCGTTAGGATACCTAATAATTAGCCTCCTCCTAATTAGTGACACATTGTAAGATGGCGAGCCGTTTTGGACAGAGCTTTTGCTGCAAATAATTCAGTGTTCAGATCATGATTGCTCACAGGGCCTCCCCAAGCTCAACATGCTACTCAATTTGCAAAGCTTTGTCTTTGTGGCCTCCTTTTTTTTTTTTTTTAGAATTAGTTGCAGAAAGTATGTGACGGCTAGTTGTTTTGCAAAACCATGTTTGTACTATTGATGACGGCCACTATGTTTTCACTTCTGTTTTTAGTGTTGTGTGCTGGGATGGCGTCGCCAACTAAAGATGCAACGCCACACAGGTAAGCTCACACAGTCAACAGGAGGACAGACATGTTTATGGTCTCTCGGCAAGAAAAAGATGTAATGCTGTACAACTGTAATCTCCCTGCATTATGCAAAGCCGTATTGTGTCAATCTGGTCCCCCACTGTTACAGGCCTAAATCTTATCCCGTAATCATGGATTTAGTCTCACTCCTTACGTGGGTTTAAATGCCTGGTAATCATTCTTTTTTATTTCTTACCATTTCTAAAATTTGCCACAGACATGACATTCTTTTCTTTCTTTTTTTTTTTACTACAGAGCCAACAGTCGGACTCCTGGTCGAGAACCTGACTCCCCACTTCCCCCCATCCATGAGCGGCTAGCGTACCTACGTCCTTCCAGGGAGCTACTCGAGTTCTACCGAGAGAAGATTGCCCAGTTTGACGGAGAACACGAGGACCTGCTGCAGATGCTGGACAAGTACAAAGGCATCACAGAAGACCAGGTGAGACACAGCGAGGAGTTGTATGTGATGCGGTTTTCGGGTATGCCAGAGTATGTTTTAACTGATCCTCTCTCCAACATGGATGTCCTCTCAGCATAAATTGCAGTGGGAAGTACGACAGCGTGAGGGAGAGATTGCAGAGCTGCAAAACGCTCTGAGTGACATGCAGGTCTACCTTTTCCAAGAGAGAGAACAGTCTCTTCGGCTTTATGCAGAAAATGACCGACTAAAGATCAGGTTAGTGCACGGTTGATGATGAACCCAGATATGTATACATGTGACAGCAGGAAAACCACAGGTGTAATTAATAACATAAATATGGGCTTCTTTCCATCGACGTCTTCCAGATTCATGACCTTGCTATTGTGCATTACTGACACACTTAAATAGGACCAGCCATCATTAATCTTAGTTATTAGTGTTCTAAAGTTGGAACATTTCCAAGGGAAGTTCAGCTTGGAAATGTCAAATTACAATTTCAAATGCATACCCTTTTTAAATAGTGAAATTATTGGGGGCACTGCATGTAGCTTGATTGGTTGATGATTATACAGTTATTGAGGGGACTTCATTTATGTATTTACAATCCTATTGAAAAAATAAATAAATGTATAAACTAGTGGTTCAGTTTGCACACAGCCCACCATTAGTTAATATTCAAACTAGCAACCTAAAATTAAGATATATTTAGTATATTAATTTATTGTCTGCTTATGATGTGGTTAGTTTCTATCTGCATATGCATGGTAAATACAACCTAAGGTAATAAACCCTATCATTTCATGTGTTCCCCATTGTTTCCTATTATTCCCATTAGGTTCCATAAAGTTTCCACCATGAATATTATTGCAACAGTAGTAGTTACACCTGTGCCTTTCCTCATATGACAAATAAAAAATGCTTGCTGTTTAGAAAAGGCCTATGAGATGTTAATAGTAATAGATAACTGGGCTATATGATTGGCGGCCATTGGACATACTTCTGCATATTATTACAGATTATTTAAAGCCTGTACAGTTTTCTTCATAAGACTAGCCATGTACAGAAGGTGTAATCAGCCAGATTAAAGGAAAACACTGGTGTGGGTGTGCAGCGCCTTTTAGTATTTCACTTCTGTACATGCAACCATCTTACCCAACCTCATGTTGTACAGAGAGTTGGAGGACAGGAAGAAAATCCAGCACCTTCTTGCCCTGGTGGGTACTGATGCCGGAGAGATCACATATTTCCACCGGGAGCCTCCTCACAAGGTACATGTTTTCTTCAACATAGTCCTTCCTCACAGCAGACGCCTTGATTTGTCAAACACAGTGGCAATTAATTACCTTTTAATAAATGCTGCATTAGCTAGCACACCTAAATGGAACAGAGGCATTGATGATGTGAGCAGTTCTACCTGTATTCTTTCCAAATATTTGCAGTAAAAAGTTTGACAAAACGTTCCTATTTTTTCAGTAGGTGTCATTGTTGATTTTTTTTTTAATAACCTTTGCATTTATATTTGAAGGACTGGTTCAGATTTCAATTTCAATACAATTTAGATAAAAAGACAAAAGTTCCCTTTTTTCGGGGATTATCAAAAATGTTTTCCTTCCAATGTCATTTCATTCTGTGCAAGCAAAAAAGGCAAACAACAAACTTATGTTTTGAAGACGGCTACTATATGCAATGTCTATATTTCAGGTCACTGTCACACAGAAGAACACCGAGTCCAGATTGGAGGAAAATCTCAACCTAAGGCCAACGATGCTGAGATCTGCTGCAACCAGGAAAGGTTTGCAAATGCTTTTTCTATATTCAATATTTTAATATTGTCTAATTATTTAAGAAAGATTTCAATATGATTCATCTTTTATTGTGCTCCTAATAAAAGTATCAACACCGTTAATGTACAACCCTTTTTAAAATAATGTCAGTATCTGATCTGTTAATGTTTTTCTGTTTCGTGAAACTCAAACACAGGAAGCAATGTTTCTTGGCACAAGTGAGCCCTTGGTAGCATGAACATGATGAGTAACTGCAGACGGACTGTGGCCCCCTGATTTCATGTCTGTTTCAGCAGAGAGTAGCAGGAGAAAGAAATCAGCAGACGGGTTAAATGGAGAGAGCCTGGAACAATACAAGAATGATAACCAGACGTTGTTACTACAAGTAGGACACTTTTTGCCCCTTGCCTCTCGCATCTCTACTGTTTTGGTGATGAGTGTACCAAACTATTATCTTTGTGGCTCATGTTTCCAGGTGGAAGCTCTGCAGGCTCAGATGGAGGAACAAACCCGTCTGGCTAAAGAGCAGGTAGAGTCTCTGCTGGAGGATCGACGGATCCAAACGGAGGAGGCACTGGCACAACGGCAGAGAGATCAGGAACGATTTACAGCTATGACTGACAAGTGGGTCTGCGTCTTTAGTTGTTCACCACGACTGAACTACCTGGTGTGTTTTTGGAATGATGCTCCTTCAACTCTCTTTCCCTCTCGATGTATAACTCGCACCTCTGACACCTCAGGCTCCAGCGAACCCAGAACCTGTTGCATGAGAGCACCAGAGATTTCTTACAGCTCAAGTTTGACACGCGGGCTCATGAGAAGGGCTGGATGGTTGAGAAGGACCGGCTGCTGAGGGAGCTGGACTCCTGCCACAACCGTCTGAGGAAGACTGGATCTGCTGGGGCAGAGTCTGGCCGAACGTGGCAACCCAGCAGCAGCCACGCCTTGCTCCTCTCCCGGCCTCAGCCAGAGTTACAGCAGACACACAAGGAGGAGCTTAAAGTAATATTTATTCTTCTAAAAACTAAAATATTATCTCACTTATCCCTTTTGTAAATATTTACGCTCTTTTTGTTTTGGGTTGTGTTTTTTTTTTGTATTTATCTTATTTCAATTAATCATCAGGCGATGCAGGAGGATCTGAAGCAAGCCCACCGACTGGCAGAGATGTACAGGGAGCAGTGCATTACAATGGAGACAGAACTGTCCCAAATTAGAGAGAAAGGGGATGTGGGCAGGGAAATATTTAAGGTACCATGGTTGGACAGATGCTTATGTCTGTAAAAACCCTCATATTTTATGGAGATCCTCAAGTTTGTTACTGGTATTTTCTTATTACTAAATCTGAATGTGTGCAGGAGCGTTCGGACAAAATGGCCAAGCGACTTCAGCTGATGACTCAGCGCTATGAGGCGTTGGAGAAGAGGAGAGCTATGGAGGCGGAGGGCTTCAAGACAGATCTGAAGCACCTCAGACAGAAATTCAAAGATGTGGAAAAATCACTACTCAAGGTATAAAGACTTTCCAAATAGTCAACTAGTATATTCATCTTTTCTTCCATTACATGTGTCTGTCCTGATCATGAGGACATTATTTTGTGACTTCAACACGTGTTTTGAGCTCTTTAAAAATAAAAAAAAATAATGAACACTGAAAATATCACAAGTTATTTAAAGAACACCAAATTGAGACATTATTTCACTGCTGTCTCCTCCAGCCTTGCATACTGATGATATCATAGTTGGCATTTAACCTGGTGTTTATGTGACCACTGTTTCAGGTTACTCTTAATATCGGGCCCAACCAGGACTTGGCCATTCTGCATGAGGTACGTCAGACCAACGGCAGGACAAAGAAGGTTCAGGGGGAGCTGATGGCGCTGAAGGCTAAGATCTATGGACTGGAAAACGAGCTGAGATTTAGCTGAGGACTGGACTGTGCCGTCTACTGTCTGCATATGAGGGACAATTAATGTGAGGTCTATCACAGTCGAGTCTGTTTGTGCCACTGTGTATGGAGACTACTGAAACTGAGTGAATGCGATTTCTATTTTGTACTTTGGACTAATAAAGATGTTTTTCTACAACACTACCCTATTTGTTTTCCTTCTTTCCGCTTCTTATATTCATCGCTCAGAGATGTAACAAACTTGTTTTCTCTGGAAAAAAATAAACAAAACCTGTTGTGATGTGGACGGGCATAATTCCCGTGATTTCGGTACCTTTTTAAACACTACTTTTTAAGTGTAAAAAGCTAATAAGTATTGTACCTCATCTCACTTTTTTTCCACTACGGTGTTTCTAAAATCTAAAAAGCCATTTTAGTATTAAAAAAAACTACACAAACAATCACAAATAGTCCAGCAGCTCCTGTTAGAAGCACAGGACTACCGTTCCTATAGTGTGGGCTATTAGTAAGTGTGTGTGGTTTCTACAAAGGAGCAATAAAACAATAGGAACAGGCATCGTAAGGAACTGAGTGGTGCACCGCTATACATGACACTGCCTCAAGAGGGAACCATAAGGCCACAATGCTGCCAGCTACATGAAATGATCTCATTAAAGTGAATCAAGGATACCACGATTACAGCTTGTGAATACAACAAATGCTAATTTATGGTCATGTTACCTGACAAAACATATTGAAGATGATTACAGGAATACAACGAGTTACAAATGAATAAACGCAATGAATGTCGTAACATGAAGAATATCCTCCACACAGGTGGAAGCTAATTATCATGACTAGCAGCTGGTACAATGAGCCATATTTACCTCAAAAGGGAAGCATATACTGTACATTATTCATTGTAACATGTAACATGGCGTTCTTACAGTTCAATGGATGTACTCAAGAGTCAGACAAAATTAGTACCGTTTGTTTTAGGCTTCATTGGCCCGCTACTGGAACTCAGGAGAAACTCCTGAGGTCTTAACTACACCTGGGATAGACCTGTGAAGGTGGGAAATATCACTCTAAGAGGGGAGATGGAAGAGTCTAAGTGGTGCTGGTCTTTGTAACACTGTCAATCAAAACCTGATAAAAACAGAATTCCATAATGTTGTTATAACCCAAGAGTAAATCAGTTTCAATAGAAGGTACAGTCAAATTGTATGAAAGGAAAAATGAAATAATAGGCAATAAAGGGAAAAAAGTAAATACATGAATTTATTAAACAATGAAATAGAACTATGTTCACAAAAGTAGTCACATTTATTTTTATAACAAATATAGGTAGTCTATTATATATATATATATATATATATATATATATATATATATATATATATATGTATGTATGAAGTATGTAGGTTTATAAAAAACAGTCAATCTTTTCATAAAATATTCAATCACACATTTACAATTTGATGACTATTTTTTAATTTATTTTTACTACATTACTTTACATGCCATATGCTGTATTACGACATCCTACAGAGAGTCGTACATGTTGTTTATAATGTAACTACATGTGAGTTTCAGTTGCGAAGCTTGATTAGTTTGTGATTCACTTTCATTTCTGCAAAAACTCCGATCAGACTAACATGCGGCGTTTCCGGTCAATAACAGTCTCTGCGCATGCGCAATCGTTGTCATTGGACTGTTGAATGATGGCAGCTACACATGAGGAGTGCAGAGCTTAAAGAGTCTCTTTCTGCTTGAGATACCATGACCCATTCCTCCCGTCGACAGTAGACAGTCACCGGTAGCTCCGCGAAGCTCGTTTAGCTCTTTGCTTTACCCGCTCGTGCCACAAAACATGCAGAGAATAAAGCCCCTGAAAACGGTTTGGCAGCTGCTGAAATCAAGCTGTGCGGGAGCAGCACAACAAGTACACAGCTCGCCTTCGACCTCCCGATATTATAGCCATGTAAGTAGATGTTGTTTTCAAACTTTATCCAAGTGAAGTTCAGGACGAATGAAGACCGCGCTAAGAGAGACTGTGACTTGTAACTGTTCTCTCATTATAATACAGTATACACGTGTTTTCAACTTCAGTGTCAAACGGCAAGAAAGAAAGCTACAGGTCAGCATGTTTAAAGCTAATCCTGGCGCGCACAAACGGGAAGGGAACCACATGGTGGCACACCACACATTTACGACTCAGTTATTAATACTACAAAGTCTCACGCGGTTTCCCGTGTGTGTGTGTGTGTGTGTGTGTGTGTGTGTGTGTGTGTGTGTGTGTGTGTGTGTGTGTGTGTGTGTGTGTGTGTGTGTGTGTGTGTGTGTGTGTGTGTGTGTGTGTGTGTGTGTGTGTGTGTGTGTGTGTGTGTGTGTGTGTGTGTGTGTGTGTGTGCGTGTGCGTGTGTGTGTGTCGTTAATGAACAACCGCTCTCTGGCCCAGCTCCCTCCTCAGGGCTGCGGCTCCTTCGGGCTCCTCTTCGACATCGATGGGGTGCTGGTGCGGGGCAGGACGCTGATCCCCGCAGCCAAGCAGTGCTTCAGGAACCTGGTGGACGGCGATGGGAAATACAAGGTGCCGGTGGTGTTCGTCACCAATGCTGGGAACTGCATGAGGCAGACCAAGGCTGAGCATCTGTCCCATTTGCTCGAGGTGGAGGTAAATACCCATTTTAAACTTGCTTTGTCTTGTGTTCTTTTTCTTTCTTTCTCTGACATCAATCTTTTTTTCTTCTTCTTCTTCTTCTTCTTCTTTCTCAGGTGTCTCCAGACCAGGTGGTGCTGTCCCACAGTCCTTTGCGAATGTTCACCCAGTTCCACAAAATGCGTGTGCTGGTGTCGGGACAGGGCCCCATCGAGGAGGTTGCACATAAGTATCCTGTCTTAAATCAGGGAGTTTGCTTTTTTTTTCTGCACTGCCTCTGGATGTTGACCTCAACGTGTGCATGTTCTGTTTATTTAGTGTCATTTTGTTCATGCTCTATTTTGTTATCAGTATTTATTCTTTGCACCCTTTGCTGCCTGACCGTCTCAGCCCTTTCGCAGATTTCTTGCCTCCGTTTTGTAATTTGTCACGACGGATTGGTTTGTCATTAATTCAAGTGTGGATATTTGAAGCCTTGGATTTTATTCTGACATCTATGAATCACCCAGTGGTTAAAACCTTACTAATGAATGAAGACATATATTAAGTTATACCTCAGGAAACAAAGAAGGAAAAAATAAATCCCATCGAAAGAAAGTGACGTCCGGGACTCTCGTGAGACAGAAGTTTTTTCCTTCATTTGTGATTTAGGGCTCATCTGTGTTTTACTTTAACCCACCAAACTTCAGCCTTGGCTTTCAGGAGGTTGTTACCATTGATATGCTCAGAGAGGCATATTCCCTTCTTGATGTTGTAGATCACAGCAGAAGGCCCAAAGACAATGTAAGAAGCATTAATGTTGACGCCAGTTTATGTTCACGTCCGGATGAGTGAGACGTCTCATCAGTTGGTATAATGTCTTCCAGATTCCCTCCACCAAAGGCTTACCACCAATAGACGGTATGTTTCCACACACAGTCAACAAGTGTAATGTGTAATAATTGATGGAACAATTTAGAAAGAACACAGGTATGGCTACCTTTTACGTTGTCTCTTTCTTTGCCTGTGTGTTCCTACAGCTGTCATCTTATTTGGTGAGCCAATCAGATGGGAGACCAACCTCCAGCTCATCGTTGACGTGCTCCAGACAAATGGGAACCCAGACGATGCCTGGAGTTCCATGCGGTACCCTCACATCCCGGTCCTGGCCTGCAACATGGACCTGCTGTGGATGGCTGAGGCGAAGAATCCCAGGTACAGTGTGTGTGTGTGTGTGTGTCTATATATAAAATAAATACACATGAAAGTTTGATTTGACTAAATGCCCCCACCTCTTAGGTTTGGTCACGGCATGTTCCTGGTGTGCTTAGAGAGCCTGTACAAGAAGGTCACAGGCTACGACCTGAAGTACGAGGCTCTGATAGGTAAACCCAGTGTGGTGACTTATAACTACGCTGAGATGCTGATCAGTCAGCAGGCTGAGAGACTCGGCTGGAACACACCTGTGAAGAGGCTGTACGCAATAGGGTGAGTGACTCAGTCGTCTCTTGACTTGTGGCACACATTTGACATTTCAGAAGCGTCCTTTTGTCTGACAAACATGTTAATTTGAAAAAAGAGCTCCTTTTTAATTGTGTTGTCACTCCATCTCTTTTTAAAGCGATAACCCCATGTCGGACATTTACGGCGCCAACCTCTACAATCACTACCTTCAGGCTTCCCAGCGAACCAAGTCCCAGGTGCAGACTCGGAGTGGCGGAGGAGGTGGAGATCCCTCGCCAGAAACCGTTGACACCGCTCCGAAAATGACATCGGCAGAACTCGGCGGGTCGTCGGTGGCGTTCGGGTCGTCGGAGGACCTCCCAGAGGGGTGCAGCTCCATCCTGGTGTGCACAGGAGTGTACAGCAGAGACCAGCAGGAGCTGCCCTCGGAGCAGAACATCTTCCACGGGCACCGGGACTTCCGCTTTGACCCCAGCCTCACGCAGCCGTCCTCTGTGGTGCAGGACGTGAAGGACGCGGTGGAGCTGGTGTTTCAGCAGGAGGGCTGGCCTCTGGAGTAGCACGTCTTACTTATCCATGACCCTGGTTATCACAGGGCAGATGTAGCCGTTTCGGTGGCTTGTTCTTCGAGATTTTCACAAAGTGCCACAGAGTCGGTGGCAAAAAGCAGCAATATGCAGTTTTACACTAAATACAGGAAAGTTACACCCATTTTAAGTCGGTCAGGCATCGTCATGTGACACAAACCGCTGCACTATTATTATTTTGTATTCTTATGAACAACACATCACTGTTACTAATGACGCTACCTACCACCTATAAAACTGTATGTCAAGGACTCAAGTTTATCAAGAGGGACAAATTCTCTTTTCTCTTCTCTTCTAGGTGTTGAGTTACATGCATTTTTACTACAGACTTTTATATAGTATATCAGTTCATGGACAAAGTTCATACGATGGTTCGTCTATGACACAACATGTTCTCTAGAGAACTAGATGGATTTTTATTATTTGCACAACCGTCTACCTAACTGGGTCATCTTGCCTTTTCAAAATACCCCCCAGCTGGTCTTCACTAGACCAGTCCTGCTGTTTGTTTTTACTGCGATCATATTTCAGCTCGATTCGTTTTAAGATTGGGCAAGTGCGTAACCACTAATGCTGATAAGATTAAGTTGCCAGGTTTCAGTAAAGTTCTGTTTGGACTTAAGCCTCAATCAAGAGTACGCTCATTTTAATTTAATTTAAATTTTTTAAATAGAAAAAGTACCTCAGTTGCAACAAAATGGAAAAAGGGTGCTATTTGTGTGAAATGGTTAAAGTAATGAAAATGTTATGAATGGTCATTATACATGTTTGTAATCAAAGACTTGTATGGGAGAGACATGTACTTACAGTTGTAGCACAAGTGAAGAGTTCACACGGTGCTGGTTTCTTCTATTTCTAACTAACGGGTATAATAAAAATGGAGGTTTTGCAGGTGACTTACATTGTAGGGTAAAACTGTGGAACTCTGGTAATGTACTGACAAAAAAAACGTGCTAAATGAAAGAACAATTAAAAAGCATAAAAGAAAACATTCTGTATCTTAGCAAAGAGTCCTCCAGCAGAGGAGCGGTTTGTAAAGCCTGTTATCCCCAGGAGAATATCACAAAATACGTTCGATAAGCAAGTGTCATTTAAAACCTGTGTTACTGATTCCACAAACTATAAATATTAAAAGTCAAAATACGTAGAAAATGTTCACACACGCACACACACACACACACACAATGCGACAGATAGTTGCTCCTAAACTGCAGACACCATTTGTCAGACAAGTCTTTAACAACATGCTCCGGCTTCAGTCCGCTCAGCACTCGCACTTTTTATCTGAAGACACGGTGCCATGGACCGGGTTACTCAACATGAATTGGGGCGAGTCTTGGGGAATCTCATCCATGATGGTCATACCGTTGCGTGCCAGCAGCTCCCGGGCCATGAGGATGAAGGCCGCCTCTACGTTCTGGGCCTCCTTGGCCGAGGTCTCCAGAGCTGCCAGCACCCCGTTGTTTTCTGCCAGAGTGCACGCGTCCTCGAACAACACCTGCCTATGAGCCTGAAGGTCGGACTTATTACCTGCAAGGGTGAACGGAACAGGACGTGCACCAAGTCATCAATCAAAACCATAACAATCGGACACTTCATCAATTTATCTTTGTCTATAAAATGACAGAAAATGTGGAATATTCATATTGTAATCTTTTTAAATTGTCCAAAGTTTAACAAATTGCATTTGGACTAAACTTGCAGCATTTATATACTTATACTTTTCCTGTAATTGATCTGAAAATGTTTCTTTTAGAAAATGAACAGTAACAAGACTAGCATAGTCTCAATTATTCCAAAAATATTAACTTACTTATCTAAAGCTGACTTTCTATAAGTGCTTCAACTTTAGAACAATGAATGTATTGCTGTGTGAATCAATCATATCAATATCTATGGGCCCAAAGCTCAAAGATATCCTTTGTGTTTTGGTGCAAATGGTCCCAATCTGTAGATATGCACCTTTTAATAATAGAGCATCGTTTTGTAATTCATACCTAATTATTCCGCAGACGACTGCCATAGACCCCTGGGGGTCCCTGAGAATCACTGATTTAGTCCACTGATTGTTTTAGCTCAACCGAACAACAGTCAAACATCCAAACATATTCAGTTTACAATCGATGTGAAAGATGAAACCAGCAAATGATCACAGTCTAGTGGATAGACTGTGATCATTTGGTGTATTGTTTCCTGCAGTATAGGACTGAGTATTTACTGACCGACATGGAGCCACCTTATTTCCCCTCTGCTTACCAATAAGAATCAGCAACACGCTGGAAGCTCCAAACTGCTCCACCTCTGTGATCCAGTGGGGAACGGATTCAAATGTGCTGCGGCGTGTGATGTCATAGGTCACCATGGCCCCGTGGGCACTGCGGTAGTAGCTTTGAGTTATGGTGCGAAATCGCTCCTGTCCAGCTGTGTCCCACACCTGCATCTGCAATAACAACACAAAACGCCTTAAATATGAATCAAATAGTTACCACGTGTGCGTAAAGAATAAGTTGTTGGAGACATGCTGTGAAGGTGATCCGTCCTTTTTAAACCATGCTAATCTGTACAGAACTCCAAACTAATTACCATAACAACACATCCAAGCAGTGAACAAATTAACACACCCAGAAAGCTAACATGCGGATGATGTCATTCGAAGGAAGCAGTCTCGTTCTCTAAAGGCCAAAGAGGCTGATCAACTGAAACAAGAAAGAGGAGTATGTACTTTAGGAGAAGGGATAGTGCATAACACCCCTAATCACGCTTTTGTTAACGTATAAAAAAAAACATACCCATGATTAAACTAAATGATCCCTGATGTATGTGGATTGTAAGAGCAGAGTGTATGTCCCCTACCTTCACCTTCTTGCCATCAATGTCCAGGGTACGAACAGTAAAATCCACACCGATGGTGTTTTGCTGCTTCTCGGTGAATATGCCAGATTTGAAGCTCTGGACCACACAGGTTTTCCCCACATTCGAGTCCCCAACCAGGATGATTTTGAAAAGAAAATCGAAAGAGTCCTCAATCTCCGGCCCTGCAGGCTGCATGGTGGAAGGAGGAATATGTATACACAGAAAACACAGCACCCAGAGGCTGAAACACTAGAACCAAGACCTCTGTGCCTCTATGCAACAGAACTGGTTCCTTCTAAGTTGTGTCAATAAAAAACTGAGTGTTTACAGAAACAGCATCCTTGACAGAGAAGGGGGCTAATCAGGTTCACAGCAGCTGTAGTATAACAGTCCATGAGGCAAACGACATAAAACAACTGCAAAATCAACTTCATTATCCCATAGCAGAGGATTCTAATCCCTTTTAAAAGTAAGTCAGCTTACAAAAAGTTGTTTCTTCATTCTGTGGTAGTTTCCATGTCAACGCTACACTATCGAACAACAAAAAGAAGAAAAAAAGCTTGAAGTCTTAAACTGAAGTTCAGTCTGCACCGCTGCCCTGTAGACTGTCACTCTTTCTGCCCTCTACACCTCTCACTTTCATTCTATGGTAATTAAAGACACGCCCCTTACCTGTCTTTGTAGGCGGGATCTCCAACTGCCAGCCCAACTGCACCACTGCATCCTGGGATATGGGATTTCTATATTCAGGCTCCGTAATAGGACACAACACCTGGACGAGGGAGAAATCAAACTCAATGACCTGAAACATTGTTCATTACCGAAGTTACTGGCTCAGGAATGTAGATGTGATGGTTGAGATGAATTCAGACGCTTAGCTCTTGTAGGTTTTATAAGCAACTGGTTTAAGACCTACCATTTTAGTTAGACCTCTCCCTCTACCAGTTTAGAGGTAGAGGTACAGAGACAGCCACAGTGCTGGAGGTCGACTTTGAACAGTTTCGTAGATCTTTCTGAAGACGGGTTTTGCTCACAAGACTCAGTGTGCAAACACCCCGGAGTAAACAACGTAAACTGCTCGGGCAAATTAACTTCTGCTGACAGAAAATAAACACTTGACATGTGTCTTGACAGCTGTCCTTTGGACCCAAGAATGTTATTTGTCCATTTAAAATGTCCTACGCCGTTAACACCTTGCTGACTACTGACAACTAACACATTCCACAGCACTCAACAACAGAAAAGGGTCAAGCGTAGCGTAAGCACAGGCAAAACCCGACAGTCACAGTGGAAGAGTGTCGTCAAAGACATTATAATAAAACATTGAGTGTAACTGAAATCATTTTACCTCAGGCTGCATACATTGGTATCACAGTGTGATGTGAACACAGAATGAGCATACTGCTCTGATTCTGAATCAGTCTCTCTCTCTCTCTCCCCCCCCCCCACACTTGTTCTGTCGTCATCTCAGCCCACAGAGAACAAGGCACAGCTAGTCACAGCTAGTCACAGAACAATGTGTGAGTGTGAGGGGCACTTGAACATGCTGGGTCTATCTTTGGCCATGACCACCAGACACCTTCTTCCTGTTGTGTTTATGCCTTATTAAATGCAAGGAAATGTAGTTTTCTTGACCGTTTATAGTGATGGAGCAAATGAGACAAGCACAACAGGGAAACATTACTTTGATATCCAAATAGCAAATTGATTCAATTAATAGGATAACACTAAATAAACTCCAAGCTTTTAAATGTCTCGCCATGACAATATTAAATGCTTGACATTATCGTGGTATGAAAGCAGACTTCATAAAACATATAATCATCTTTGTAAATTCACGTAAAAACAAACTAATTTGAGCTCCTGCACCACATTACAAAATCGCTCCAGTGTACAACAATATAGCAAACCAAAATATAGAAATGGTAGCTAAATTACCACATACATATTAGAGTACAGAAATATGTCTGTGATTCAACAGAGTCTCAGCTCAGGAGATGTGGTGGAGTGGATGAGTGCTGGTGAAATCATTTTTGAGCCATAACTAAGCTACCATATCAGTCACAGACGTCTGTCTGCTGTCTCATCTTCTCTGCGCTGCACTGGCACAGTTCCTCAGTCTGTAAGCGGTGCTGGAGCTTTGCTGGCATTTTGGTTGTTTCTGAGGTTTCTTCACAGACGTCTTATTCAGTGTTATTTCCTGAGGAGGGACATGAATCGGCTTCCAGGGGATTGGATTGTAATAGCTGGGTGATGAGTAGGATTTCTCGTAGGGACCTGGAAGAAATCAAAGCAATAGAATACCGAAACAATTACAAAGATCAGCAGGGCAAATTAAATTAAGAAGCTGCCATGACATCTGTGGCCAACATTAAACGTTTATATTGCTACCAATTTATCAATTATATGGTGTGAGTTAGTCAAAAATTGATAAAGCCATGGTAATATTTCCCAGATGACTTAAATGACCTTACTTGTTGGGTAGAAAGATGATTTGGAAGTTGCTCTGCTTTTTTCATTGGCTTTTGCCAGCCAGTGCTTAAACTTCTCCTCTGCCCTCTTGTGGCGCTCTTCATCCTGCTCCTCCTTCAGGGCAGCTGCCTCCTGTCAAGATAAAAAGGATATATCAGAATCTGTTAGTTTCTGCCCGTCAAAAATAACATTGCAATTTAAAATATTTTCATTGAAAGCAGAATAACTCCATATTACTTTGTCCTTCTTCTCCAATTCTATTTGTTCTTGGTTCTTCTTCTGCAGCCAGACTTTGTACTTTTGTTGAGCTTTCTGTTCAGTCTCCCTCTGTTTCTCCTGCTGCCTCTGTATCTCCTCCTCCTCCTTGCTCAGTTTTATGAGTTGCTCCTGCTTATCCTGGGATTGCATGAAGAAATCAAATGACAGACATGTCAGCATTTGATAGTTCTGCATTACTGTGTAATCAAACACAGTTTTAGGGACTTTAAAGTGGCAGGGGCTTACCTGATCTATTTTCATCTTTAGCCATTCTTTTATCTTCTCTTCTATGACAATCTTTTTCTGTTCCCGCTCTCTTTCTTCTTGTTTGTTTTTTTCCTTCCGTAACTGCTCCTAATTTGTAAATGAAAAGGATAGAAACAACTTTTAGAATAATAAAACATATTTAATAAAAAAGGGAACAATTATGGATAGCCGTATGGAAACAATAAAACATACAAAAAGCTATGGGATGTAAGGAAATTAACCACTGATGCAGTTATACAAATGATAATTAACTGTGGCTTGCCTCCTCTGCTTGTTTTTCCAATTTGAAACGGTCTTCTTTGGCTTTGTTCACCAGCCACATCTCCCATGCACTGAGAGACGGTGGACCTGCTGGCCCAACAGCATCCAACATCTGCACTGAAGGGGTTCTTGGTAGCTCACATCTATAACAAATACAGATGTAAAAATATACATATTCTACTGCATTGTATCTGCCTGAGTGGGGCACTCTTTGGCCGTGAACACATTTCTATTAAGTAGCTTAAGCTTGAATGATCCAGAAGCACCTGACTGGTGAAACGCTTAGCTTGGAGTCGTCACTTCTTCTGGTCTCCAGGTCTTCATCGCTGTCAAAACTGTCGTGATAGATGGGAGAAAGCAGAGAGAATGTGTCTTCGTCGTCGGATAGGACTCCGTCGTCCAAGCCCTTAGATGTAAAGTCTTTCCCCTGGCTCATTTTGACAGGGGTCGAGCTGAAGCCCTTAGACACAGAGGCAGGACAGCTCGGCAACCTCCCTCCAGACATGGCCAGCCGTTGTCTGAACACAAGGTGGACACATGAGAATGTTTTACATAAATTATGCGTGCGTTTTTTCTGTTACTTCGCCTCAAAAAATACCTATGCAACGTTTAAGTAACACAAACATGACTTCCTAAAGTTCAGCAGCTCTTTGTAACGGTTCACAGAGTGGGGGCTAACATTAGCTCTTAAAGGAAACTATCCGCTAGCGTGGGCTAGCAAACTTAGCTTGAATATTATATCTAACGTGCTACGAAGGTTTAATACTCCGCAGCACCCACGGTGCGTGTGTGCTGCGTCTCTTGCTATACTTGAAAGAACTGTGAACATTTCTTCACCCACCCTTTTAGCGTATATTTGAAGGAAGGTCTCAGTGTTGTGTTCCTTTCTTTTTACCAACGCTGGAACTGATTCGCAAACAGCTCTTTTCCCATGATGCACCACGGCCCAACGCTGCCTCTGTAACCATGGTGACGCTTGACGCTTACACACATATGTCCTTAAACTGTTTGTTTTTTTACGTAGATACGTCATCAGCGTGAGAATGAATATGTCAACACGTCGTCTACATCTAAAAAGTTTTTTTTTTAAATCATGTAGTAAAAGCGGTATGGCATTTTTTTGGTAAATATTATAACAATGGCATAACTTAGAAAATGAATAATATAAGGGGCTAAATGTATATGATTGGTAATTTGTAATATTATTATTATTTTATATATCTGAATGGCGCCTGATTGGAGGTGCAATGTTGTTGCTCGAGACAATTATAATACATCTCTACATTGTTTTGTGAATTTTGACTCAACTTGACTACAATTTTACCTCCAATTAGGAATTCTGTCTTTCGATTTCTAATCAAACATACAAGTTTTAACTTAAAATAAATATATATATATATATATATATATATATATATATATATATATATATATATATATATATATATATAATTCATGCTTGCAGAAAACAATCTACAAGCAAGGCCACTGATTACTAGCTCGTACAATGCTAAATGGACTGCAGGTCATGTCTCTTCATGAAAGAAAGCTTAAGGACATTCAGAAGATAAACAAGCTTTGTTTATACAGAGGTTGTAGGTGCTACAATATTATTCAGATTTGCTAAAAGGATATATTTTGTCTTATTTTGGTGATGGATTGTGACATTTTTATATTTTCATCCCGTGGTTTTTGTGTACTGTTTTATTCCAGTGTTATTCTGTTCAGTCCTTGCTGTGCTTTTTTGTTGTGCTTCAGACAATGAGTTCATTCCCCTTAATAACAGCAGTTATTCCTAGCAGCTCTCATCCAGTTTAAATTGACCTGCACATGTACTCTGTCTCACTCCCACTCAACATTATCAGTTTAATTACCAGCTGGTGTTCTATTTTGAGCTTGCAAACTGAAGGGCTGCTTTCACAAAGACATGTGGTATTTTGTGAGTGTTTTTAAATTCTTGCAGCCCAAAATTAATTTGTTGTCTTGTTTATTGTCTTTTAATGCTAAAGCATTTATTAAAAATAATTATTTAGTTTCAGATTTTTGGGATTAAATCAAGTGCCAGCAGTAACTCTGTATCAGTGATATTTTAAGTAAAAGTAGCAATACCACAGTGAAATAGTTAAAGGTCCCGCATCCAAAAGGTCAGTAAAGTAAATGTACAGAAAGTCTATAGACGTATCAAAAGTCAAAGTACTAGTAGTGTTAATTATGTATATAATGTTAATGGATTGGAGTTATTGATGCATTTATGTATGTGGTAAATTTGAACTATGTTTGTCATGATTTAATTGTTGATTATATGTGTATTCATCATCTGAATCTGCAAAGTTACTAGTAACTAAAGTTATCAAATATATTAAGTGGAGTAAAAATTGACCTAAAATATTTCCCTATATAAAATAAAATGGAGCAGAAGTACTATAAGAGTGAAATACTCAAGTACTGGAATATGTGTACTTAAGTACAGTACTTATGTACTTAGTTACTTTCCACCACTGCTCTGAATAAGTAATTAATGAAAAATAAACAACAACCACATGTCTGTATCTTGTCGGTAATCATAGAAATATTTCTGGGGTGCTCTCTAAATCGCTCCCATCTATTACTCCTCCTGGATACAATTGTGTCTAATTTGTCAGTTCCCTGTGAGACGTCCACAGTTTTGTGTAAGATTGACCCAGGAGGATAATCAGCAGCCGGCACGTGCAGAAAGCAGGTAGGTGTGTCCAATCCAACGTGTCTCCAGAGTCACACCAGGGTGAGGGATTCCAGCTCTGGCCTCTTCTGGTCCTCTCCTCGAAGAGCAGGAGTTCTCATTCAGAGCTCTGCATGGTCCTTTACTGACTGTATCAAGCCAACCCAGCAGCCCAGCAGCCAGCTCTCTGGCCAGGTGGTATGGTGGCCGGGGACCTTCAGAGACTGCCAGAGCGCAGAGGACGACTGCGTCGACTTTCTCAGACCCCGCGTCCAGACTCTGGACCACGGAGGAAGTCCTGCAAGAAGCTCCAAGTTATCATCTGTGTACTGCTTGTGGAGCTCTGTGAGAGATTCACTTTCTTTGGCATTGTATGCAACACAATTCTGTTCTGCACTGTGAAGCTGGGCTATGATAACTACCTGGCTGCGACAGTCAACCTGTGCTTCATAGGAGCCAGCACCCTGACCCCTGTTCTGGTTGGGTGGTTTGCAGAGACCTGCCTGGGAAGGAGTAAGGTGCTCTACGTGTGTGCTTTACTTCACTTCTTCGGTAAGACACAGTTAATGGTTAATTCACGTTGTCTGATGTGATGAAATTTGTGCTAAAACTATAGTTGGTTTCTGTGATGAGATCAGATTTAATGAGGCTCAAATCTGCCCGTTTAAAAGATAAGACATTTTATCTGCGACATGAACAAGAAAGTTGCACAAATATCTGAGCTCATTTCACGAGCGTTAATAATTCTATTAAGGTGCTTAGTCATGGATCTGCTTGAAATCTAGATACAACCATGTGCCATGAATTTCACTTGTGCTTTCCAGGCACAGCCATGCTGCCCGTGGTGGCATTCCCGTTTGAAGACTTCTACATTGACACTCATCACATGACGCACCAGCTGAACCCTCGGGACCAGCAAATCTTGTTCTACACCGGCCTCCTGGCTGCTGCACTGGGCATCGGCGGCATCCGGGCCATCCTCTGTCCCATGGGAGCCTACAGCCTGCAGTGCTACAATCAGCACCAGCTCCTGTCCTTCTTCAACTGGTGAGTGGTGTTGCCGTCTGAATACCAGACTCCAAAAAGTCCAATTGATATTGTTACTCGGGTCCGTTTCATCATCACGTGAGGTTCTTTACGGTTCAGTTATAGAGACAAGAAATTAGAGCACCTTGCCAGTTCTGGGTTGATTAGGGAGAGCAAGCAAGAACTATAATGCCTCTACAAGTGGCAAGAGGCTTGTGTGATTGGGGTTCATTTGACTGAAATTCAATATTAAAACGACCTAATGATGGTGCTAGAAAGTCAGGGGATCATCACAGGTAATACAATCCATCATGAGGCAACATTAATGTTTGTACCCAATTTGTTGAGAAGTCAGAAGTAGAAGTCAGAAGTAAGTGAAAGTCAGTGGGGTTCATCTTCTGGGGACCATGAACACCTGTAGATAGTTTCACGGCACTAGCATGGCCAAAAAATGATGTGTCGACTTATGAGTAGATGTAAATGTGTTATTCGTTGATATCTGTAAACAGTATGTTTATGCAAAGTGAGTGCGATGTTTGTTTTATTTATGTTTAGGTTCTACTGGCTGGTCAACCTGAATTCCACTGTCGTGTTTTTGGGTATTGCTTACATCCAGCAGTCTGTGGCCCAAAACCTCGGCTTCCTCATCCCCTTCACCTCTGTGCTGCTGGCTCTCATCGCCATACACATGATGCGGAACAAACTCACCTATAAACCAAATAAAGGTAACGTACATAAAAAAGAGAGACAAATAAAAACAGCTATACAGGCACACTACACACACTTCATTGTGCACCTTTGTGTGTCTGTCACACTGCAGCTGGATCACTGTTGACCACGCTGGGAGTGTTCTTGAACTCTCTCAAGATGTGCTGCCTCCACTATCGTCACCTGAGTGGAGACGTGGGATCTTGGCTGGACCGGGCCAAGGAGAACAATGGCGGGCGTTACAGCGAAACACATGTCGAAAACGTCAAAGTCCTGGCCAAGCTCTTCCCTCTTTATAGCCTTCAGCTGCTTTACAGAGCCTGCATCACACAGGCAGGTCACTGGGAATAGTATTGGTCTTTATTATAAAGCAAAAGGATCATGTACATGTTTTATCACATGCAGGGAGGCTAAGAATATGTTTTCTACAGATTCCCTCAAGTTACTACATACAGACAATGAACTCAAACCTTCACCTGCACAACCTCCTGTTGCCCATCGGCGCCATGAATGTGATCAGTATCCTACCTCTGCTGCTCTTAGCGCCGCTGATCGAATGTGTGACCACTTGCTACCTGTCCAAGGAAAAGACTCCTCTGGCCCCTGCAAAAGTCATCAGTGAGTATCTCTCTGTGCACCCCCCCCCCCCTCCCCCCCACTAATGCACACATCATTCTAATGTCTCTCTCTCTCTCTTCTGTCTCTTTCATCCTCCCTATTTCCTCCCGTAATTATTCTGCAGCCTCCTCTCTCATCAACCCCTCCCTGTCCATCCTCCCCTTCCAGCTCTGGGCCATGCGTGTGCCACCCTGTCGGTCCTGGTGGCAGGTTTGTCTGAGCTGTGGAGGAAGGCGTACCCTCTGGTGGAGCAGACCCTGTCTGGAAAGGTTCTGCAAGTGTCGTCCATGCCATGTTTCCAGCTGGCTCCTCAGTACATCCTGCTCGGTCTCGCAGAGGCTCTCGTCACTCCTGCATGTATGTGACAGACGTACGGTCTCCATAATTTGCATCTTGCCCAAAAATGTCTGATTCATAAAAATTGGCACAAACTGGCACAACAAAAGGCATTTTGACTTTTCCCCCAGTCAGAAATGCTGCCCTGTATATGTCCTGTATATGTGAAATAAACAGCAGGGAAGATGATCAAACGTCACTTCCTCTGGCAGGTTCCCTCATATCTTTCCAGCTGACCCCGAGCCACATCAAAGGGATCTCCCTGCACTTCCTCACTCTGTCCTACGGAGGAGGCTGCTTTCTGGGAGCCTTCCTCATTCAGCTGGTGTTCTTTCTTTCTGGGGGTAAAATGAGCACTAATAATGTTTTCTTTCTGCTTTCTTCCAATAACAAAATTACAGTGACACAGTGACACTGGAATTTTGATTGGAAAAACAATGCTACTGATGCTGATAAGACCACGTTGATACTCGTTTACAGGTAACTTCTACCCAAACATATTGCATGATGGGAATCTGGAGAGGTTCTTCTTCCTCCTGGCCACACTGATGGCTGTAAATACAGTCGTGTTTTGGAGCGTATCTAACAGGTAGGCCTACAGCTCACATAATACATACAAACATGTGGAATACAAGTTACAATTAGATCATTAATTGTGCATCATCATTCTCATCTCACTGATGCTGTCCAGGTACAAAGACCTGACTGTGCAGGGTAAAGCACTGACCATCAGCCCTCTGACTGAGAAGCTGCTGCATTACAAGGCCTGTCTGCGGTTCTACGACACTGTGGATTGCTCCTACACAAACAAATCTATTGAATCTATTTTCTGACTGCCTTCATTATTATATCTACTGTCAGTGGCGCTGGCGCTGCATGTTACCATGGCAATGTCTGTGACTTGGGAAATTGTGAACTCTATAAAAGTATAGTGTTTGGAATGAACAATCATAATGTAATAACACCATTTATGTATTTGATTGAACATGTCCCCAGACTGCAAATGAGGACTGTTATTTGACTTTTGTGAAAATGGCCTGTAAATGAGTGAATTATGTTTGCAAATCATATTTAGAACATTGAATGTAAATATTAGCACATTAAATAAATAAATGGCCTTTTATTTGAGTCGGTTAAACTAGAGCAAATACATCCCGCTTGATTTATTGGTTTGCTTGACAAGTAAAAATACAGAATAAGCATCAAGAATTATTTAATTATAATTGAAAAAACAGGAAATGGCTTATTTTCATTGTGGTCCTCCAACATACAACACAAAGACAAACTCTACTATATGTACCAACATATTTTCATACCATAAATCAGGTAACAAGTTAATGTGCTCTGACTTGAGGGAACATTATGCCATTGTAGAGCAAAAAGAACAGTGAATGAAGAAATATGGTTTATCTATCGTAAGACTTACAACTAAACAATTGAAAGTGTGTTTAACTACCTCATGTAAAATATTGGAGTCTTTTATCAGATAAAAAAACAACAACAATTTAACAAGGTTCCTGTGGTTAACTAGTTAAAATATAAACTGGCTTAGATGTTGCATATTTTTAGCGTTGAACCTAAATCAACAGAAAACCCAGGACAGAGAGGTTCAGTGAAGGTGGTCTGGATTTGGTGCAGCCGTGTCAAAGTGTCAGAGCCGGAAACGCTGTAGAAGTCCAGCGTTCCTGCTTCGTGGTCAAGGTGCATGCCCACTCTGCGAGAGAGAACCGGAGGCATCGGGCCTTTGTGAAGATTATTGTGCCAAAATGTGCAGCCGGACGAAGAGCAGGTTAATTTCCAGGAGAGCTCATTGTGGCCGAAACAGCCACTTCTGCCTGAACCCTTTCTCTGAATGCCTTTGTATGACACGGCCAGGTCGACGATGCCACCGTCCCACTCCACCTCCCAGTAGTGGCTGCCCTCGAGGCCCCCTCTGCACAGCGCCTGGTGGTAGAAGGTGAATCTGTCGGTGTGATCCGGGTGAGCCTGGTCCCCGTCGCTCCACGATATCGCTCTGTTTCCGTCGGACAGGCAAAGACATGCCGCCACCGTGTTGGGATCCACCTCCACTGTGGAGTCTGCAGGGAAAGATGAACCGTACATTTGGTTGAGTGACGCTTTTCATGTTTGATATTTGTGCAAAGTGGATTAGCATTGTGCTTACTCCTAAATCTCTTCAAAAGGCATGTCCTGGATGTTTTTTCCTGAAGCAACCGTGGCGTTTTTGACACTGATGAAACAAAACAAAAAAAACCTGATGATTCCGTCTGTACAATAACAGAAAGTATACAGATCAGACTTAATTATGAGGTTTAGAGATCCGAACTGGTCCTACTTACGCAGGTGTTCTTCGGAGTGACTGAATAATTCTTTTTTTTCTTTGCTGCAGATATTTTTCAGTTTATCCGTTTGTGTGGAGGTAAACTCGGTTAGCATGTCAAGTCCTTCATGCGAGTCTGTGAACACAGGTAGGCAACCCAGAGCATGGAAACCCTGCACAGAGCAACAAATACATTCTGTGACAACCTATTTTGTTTAATTAAGGGGCAAATAGTAGATACAAATTGGTATATAGTTTCTTAAGTCTCCAAGAGTGTCATCACCTGCAGAAACTGAATGGGGTCCTCTATCAGTGAGAGCTGGTCGAGATTATCCTCTCTCCTCCTCAGCTCCAACACTTCACGCTCCAGTTGGCCGAGACGACTGTTGGTCCAGTCCACTCCAGCTTTCTCTGCTTCTCCAACCTTCTCTCTCATCTCCGAGCGCTTCCTCTCGACAGAGCGGACGAATGTACGGATGCGCTCAACACACAGTCGCTCATAGTCATCACACACCTTCCATGCGGCATCCTTGTATAGGAAACATGCACCATCCCGTTATGATTGATGACTATTTTGAGTTACAGCGTATTGACAAAAGTCCTGGGCTACTCTTAAACTCCCTTAACTTATTCTGCAACATGTGATAAATAACTGAAAACTTTAAATGTTTTTATAGCCTGTAACAGTGGTCTAGGTTGGTGGTTCCCAACCCAGGAGTCTGGACACTCCAAAGGGGTTGCGAGACCAACGTTAGAGATTGCAAGTATGTCAACGATACATACTGGCAATCTCTAATCTCGTCAAGACATGGAACCTTGCACTTTGACCCTCATGCTCATACATCTTCTGCACGAAGGATTGTGGGTCAGAATAGCCAGAAAATCATGCCGGCTTGCATACTGCAAAAAGTGACCGGATGTTAGGACAAGCATTTACACACTGCATTTTGCATACTATGCGGACATAATAAATAATTTTTCAGGTAAACTAAATAATATGGCAGTATGCAGTCTGCATGCACCACGCCGGTTTTTCTTTATTTCATTTTCAGTCTTGATAAAAGGGTGTCAGGGCTCAATATCTTCAGCATTCCTGGCTGTCAAACACTTTTTATGTGCACTGAGAGAAGTGAAATTCCACAGTTTACACTCTTTTCCTCCTTTCTGCATCTGTCCGGTAAACAGCAAATGTGTACACTGACTTTCTTGCACCAGGAGTTTGAAAGTAAAGAAACACATTCATGAATAGCATAGTGCTCACTCTGATAGAGCCTGCAGCCTGCCTCAGCTCTGTCATTGTCCTCTCAGAGTTCAGCACTCGGTCTGCTACTTCCTGTTTACCTCGCTCCAGTCGTCCCTGTTGAAACACAAACACGGGGTCTTTTCACAAACCTCCCCCGGTGACATTTAAAACCGACTCCAGCCTGGGCTCGACCTGAATTACCTGCGTGTCACACTGCTCCGTCAATACTGTCACCGTGTCGTGGCCCCTGTGCTCCTCCAGCGCGCACAGCACGCACGCGAACTGCTGATCCGAGCGGCAGTAGAGCTCCGGAAGTTTGCCGTGGCGGACGCACAGGCTGTCTTTGGCCCTCGCGGAGGCTTGAATCAGACCGTGTGCTCGCAACGGGGCCACCTCAAAGTGAGGCTTCAGGTGAGTCTCGCAGTAAGAGGCCACACACACGAGGCAGAACATCCACGCTTTTCTTTTTCTCCCCGTGCAGGCGTCACATTGCACGTCGCCGGGCGCGGCAGCGGCAGCGTTGCGACTCGTTGTCCGCTCGTGCTCCTCGAGCAGGGCAGCCACAAGTGTGCTCCTCTTCAGGTCGGGCCTCGAGGAGTAAGTCTGCCTGCACTGGGGGCAGCTGTAACCCTCTCTGCGGTTATTACGCACGTCCCAGAAGGCATTGATGCACCGCAGACAGTAACTGTGTCCACAGGCCGTCGTCACGGGATCATCCAGTACCTGTAAACAGATGGAGCAGTCGAACAGGTCCTGACTGGACGCCATCGTTACTTTCACTTTCCGCTGTCGGAGTCAACTCTGATCAAACTCTAAAGCAGAGGGGGGCAGGTCGGACTGATTGGCAGCGCACACGATTCCTTCCGTCATGACGTTTCTTATGATTTTTACTGACGCGCGTGCGCATGAGAGTTACAGGTGCATCATTTCGTGTATACGGTAATTGTTCAGGCTAATATAATTGTTGTATGGTGGTCTTAACATGCGTTGGCAACATTGTATTGCATTCAGTACAATTCATTAAAAACTTTAAAAAGTCAGCTGAAGAGTTCTGTGAAATAACGTTCTAATTTTAATTAAATTATTATTATAGGATTGGATTTAATATTTGTTGGCTCACGGGGGCCGCTATCAGCTACTTGGTGTAAGGTCTGTTTTAATTTGACATACAAACACACTCTTACTCAATTTCTGTCTTTATTCTTTCTAGGTCCGTGTACGTTTTGTTCGTTTGTTTTATGGTTCATTCGGAAATACGGAAATACCGTGGTTTCTTCGTTTTCTGTTTGAAACCAAAAACGGGGGAAAGGAAAACCACTTCTGTTTGCCGTTTTTGTCGTCTGAAACCCAAAACGGGAAAACGGAAGTGCTTAAAACGAATGTCAAAATAAAAGAGAGGAAAATGTAACTGGACTTGGGGAAAACAAATAAATAAAGAGTGAAGCCGTGGGCTGAACGACCTGTCTGATCTCCTGACTCCGTTTGTTATGTTATAAGTGCACCTCACACACGAACCCAGAACGCTCGGTTACAGTGGTGACTACAGGCAGTTTAATATTCATTCCCACACAGCAAGAATCAACTTTTCAATTAATGGTAAACATGAATTAGTTAAACATTAATCAGATCTGAGACATTGCAGTTGAAACACTTGGAGGGCTCACAGACTGTTGGGTTAAGGCTGTTCCTTTATCCTGCCGTTCTATATGAAGGACTCCTGGGTGATTTTGGTGACACACATTGCAATCCAAGCGACTACTGCAGTATTTGCTTATGTGGCCTACTTTCAGGCAACCAAAACAAATACCCTGTTCCTTGATAAAATTGATCTTATCACGATGTCCTTTCACTTTAAACTGTGGGCATGTATCCATTAGGTGACACCTTTTTAAACAAAACAGACAGTTGTGACTAGAGAAAGACTTGGTCTTGTTTTCTGTATACAGAGTACTGACTCCTTTTACTGCAGTAACATTGGTGGCAAAGCTGCTTCCCTTTTTCCTTTGTGTCAAATGACCAATGTTAGAGGCTTTCAAGTTGGTTGATTGTTTCCAAAAAGTGGATCTGAAGCAATTCTGACCTGCTTTTCAATGAATACAACAAGATCATTAAAGAGTGTTCTCCAGCCACTTCGCTCCTGCAGATCACAAGCAACATTTCTCCACCTTTCCCTTAATTTATAAGGAAGTTTCAAGATGATGTTCCTCATAATGGATGGTAGGTCCAGTTCCTTCATATGCATCCTCGAAGAAAGAGAGAGAATGATTTTAATGCTTTAAGATCTTCACTTTTAACAGGTGTCCAGCTAAGAATTTTTTCCATATAGGTAGATGCAATTTTGTACTCGTTTCCAAAGTGCTCTGCTAGAAGACTTTTGTCTCTTTGGTATCCTTGTTCTGAAGGTAAATGTTGACAACTGCACACCAGGTCTCTTGGCTGCCCTCTGGTGTATTGTTCGAGAAAGTGTAAACAGTCACTCCAATTAGTTGTCTTCTCCTCCACTCCATTTTCAAAAGCTCTGATGAAAGACCTGTATTGAAGAGGGTTTCCATCAAACACAGGAATAGTTCGTACAGGAAGGACAGAGCACAGATTTTGCTGAACCAGCAGAGCATAACATTTACAATGTCATTCTGATAGTTCTCAGTCAGAGTTTGGGTTTGAGGTTGCACACGTCCTGGTTGGTTTTCATTCACAGTTTGTGTGGCTGGCCTTTGCTTAGGCCTTAAAACTTGCGGTTGAGTTATGGGACCAGAAACAGAAACCACATGATCTCTTTCATCCATGTTAACTGGAACAAAGGTGTAGGCACGGGGACTTAATTTAATTGCTTTTTGAGAAGTGTTCCTTTCAAAATAAGAGTTCATGCCGTCCGAACATTTTGAACCACAGGGTATGAATTGATTTCCAAGACATGAAGCTTTGCATTTGTTACTGCCAATTCTGTTTCAAGCTCCAATTGTTCCTTTTCTTTCCTCAACCGTAACTTGTCCTTCTCCAAACGTTCCTCTTGATCCTCTATTAAATGTTTCCTTTTTAGAGCAGCAACCCCTCCATCAGAGCTGCCCTGTCGGCTTTAGCTTCAATGCGTGCTGATGATGTTGATGAAATCCGTGATAGCTGGGAGTTTGTCCTCACAGAGTTTACCTTTACCCTTGACACGTTAGAAGCACTATCTTCAGGGTTTATCTTATCTGCAACACGCTGGTCGTTGAGGTCTTCATATGGTTGACCCATTTCAGACAGCCAGCCTTTTACTTGTTCAGTGAAATCATAGAACATTGTCATTTGTTCTTCGTGGTTCTTATTTTGCCTTGCAACTTCATCTTGTGGTAAGGGTAAGTTCACAAAAGATGCATACTTGAGTCTTGGTAACACGTGATGAACTTAGTAAGCTCAGCAGTCACTGAATTGACATTTTTATTTGATGCCATCAACGCACGTATATTTCCGAAACACCTTTTGGCTTGTTTACATTTTGTACTCCCCTTTGGCTGGCACATTTCCGAAGCCCACGCCCTTAGAAGTTAATTTAATGTTCCTTTTAGCTGACGGCGATTCAACTACACTCGCCTCAACGTCAGACATGTTGACGTTGCGTTGTGATAGGCTGTGAGGACTGAGGAAGGGGACGGAGATTGGACCGATTCCCGTGTGGTTTGTTGTGATGAAATGTTTTACTTTATTATGATTTTTAATCCACTTTAAAAAAAATGTTTTAATACTCTGTTAATCTTGCACATGTTGAAACATGTCAATACACCTGGAATGTCGGTATCAAAAAGTCAAAAGTAAAAAAATGCTGGTGAGCCCAGAGCCACAGCTGTAATCTCAGTAGAGATATTTCCAGATATTTCTTATTTCTTAGAAATTGTACCACATGGACTTTATCAAAATGTTAAATTCATATCAAGCCATTTTTCTGCTGACAGGATAAGTTGTTGCTGCATATAATAACAAAAGAAACGGTCAAGTTAGACCAGCAGATACGAAACGGTCACCTTAGACCAAGAATTAAGAAACAGGTCACGTTAGACCAGGAGGTACAAAACGATCACGTTAGACCAGCCTCATCAGTGTAACCGCCATTCATTGGTTATGAAGGCAATAATTGTCTTTTTATATTATGCTTTGTGCAAAGAAGAAGTCCCAGATATTCATCTCATCCCATGATTTAATGAGAAAGGGAGCGGCCATTTTCTTCAGGGGGCGTGGCCAGTTTATCCAGCTAGACTGAATGAGCCTGCACTGGTTCAAATTCTTTGATGTGTTGTATATATATATATACATATACATGGTTCTGAAATAAGCCTTTCTGCATAAGGACTACCTTTCCTTTAAGTCTATTTTCTTGGGTATATTTTGATGCTGAAACTTCTGCACTTTTACTATAATGCAGAATATATTTAGAATACTTCTACCATTGAAAAGCAGTGCAGTAAACACTCTCTCCCCCCCCGGCCTCCACTGATGGACACTACCTGTCCTCCCGCTCACCTCAGCCTCTGTCTGATTGTCTGATTGGTTGCTTGGCTAAAAATGTCAAGTGTTGCCACAACTGGAAAATAGTTATAAACAGCAGCTATAAACATTAGTAGCCGACTGATGGCGCTTTTTAGTTTATAACTTGCTTATAAAAGTTACTATTTTGTCTTTTACGTTGTCATGTTGGTAATGGCTAAATTGCAACATCATACTGCTGCTGTTAACAAAATCAAAGTGTGCAATTTCAGATGCGTTGTCATAGATAATTTGGTTGATCAGTCAGCCCGTTATTGTTATGGATGTGTGGTGTGGAGGACCCAAACGCACGCTCACGCAGCAGTTTTCAAACTCAAAGTAGGACTTTATTCTCCTAAAATGCAAGGGGAAAAACAGCAAAGAATAAAACAAACAAAACAACCACCAGAATTGTCCAGCGAATCCAGAAGACTCTCTTCCTTTGCTGGAGTCGGGAGGGCAACTCGACCGGACTCGGCATAAACTAGGTGTTTCCAACAGCCGGTAAGGAACCAGACTGGTGACCGGAATGATGTGACAAGTGGTCCTTAAATCAGCTGGCAGCACTTAGTGCAACCCAGCTGAGCCAAAGGAGAGGGGCGTGGTAGGGGGCGGAAACCGGGGGTGGAGACTAGGCTGACAAAAGCAAAACATTAAGCACATGGCACACAACAACAAAACAGACAGGAGGGGGAAAACAGGGGAGCACACACTTAAAGCAGACAGGGATCCTAACAGTTATGTGCAGTTAAAACCTGTTTGTTTTCTTTATCTCTATCAGTAGTCAAGTCATCAAGAAAATTGTTAAACTGAATTAAGCTTCTTTCCAGTATAAGGACATTTAGACTGTCAAATGCCAAATTGACAAAGTAAAGTATTTTAGTGCAGTAAAAATCCACCCAGGGGTTTGGCTGTTGTGTAGCTTTCTATTACGTAACTCTTCTTTCCATACATATTTATTGAATTAGGTTATCATTCACATTCATGAAATGAGGCCTTCCCTTTAGTAATGTAGACTATATTGCTTACTTTGGCTTTATCATGGCCTACGTATCATAATACATTGTTGCTTCATTACCAGATTTCTTTATTTTGTAAACCTTCGTTTGGTGCAAGGAATTCCTTTTGTGTCTTATTTTGGTTTAAATTATTTTGAGCCCAGAAGACTGAATTGTACATTAAAAACATTTCTCTTATGTGAGTAGATGGTAGAAAATGCCTTGCTTACAAAACCTGGAGGTGAGGACGTCCTTGAAGAGTACACCTCCAAAAATTGGTTGAAGCGCCGCAACCCGTAGACAGCTTGTCAACATATTGGCTAGCCATATGACTGAAATTAAGTGTTTCTTTAACGAATTGTAAAATTATAAACCATTTCAGACTGAAAGATTTATATTAAGGAATGTCGATTATTTTCAGAATGCGTGGTATAAAATTAACAAAGGTGGGGCCCTATAGTCATTAGTGAGGCATTCTAATTTAATGTTTTATTTTCATCTTTACCCTAAAGGAGGATTCCTTCCCGTAAACAGAAGGAGAAGTTCGCCCTGGGAATCATTACACTCTTTCCTTCGCTAAAGGATCCCTTTTCTCCAATTGGCTATGTAAGTTTTAAAAAAGTATTATTTACAGACTAGAGTTTTGGGGTTTTCTTCAAAACATCAATATAATAGATATACAAACAAAACACAGAACATATTATATATATTTGATGGACATTGTTAAAAGGTTAATTTAAGAAATTATGTAAAATCGACTTACTTAGACTGCAAAAAATAAGTGTAAAAGCAGTACATTTACTGAATTCTGAAGGTTACCTTGGATATCTGCACCACATTTCATGGCATTCCATCCAAATATTTCACCAAAAAAACTGAACCTGCAGGTGAAGATTGAGAACAAGTTAAAATCAGGATTCAACAGTTGAGATATTTCAGTCTGGACCCACAGAAAACATACCGAAAGCAAAAATCTGTCTTTATTGACTTTAAGATGAACAATTCATAAAAAACCTGAGTACATTTTATTAGTTTGGAGGAAAGTCAGCCAGATGACTGAGAGAGTCAGTATTAAGTATTGTATGCTTGTACATGTAGTATTGTATGCACTGTATGAATGTATTCAGTGGATACCTCCATCTTTAATTATAAACTGTTCACACAGAATTTACTCTAAACCCTCATTCGCATATTCTGGAACACGGTGATCAAAGGCACAGAACTTACAGCACTAGAACACTCAGTTAGTTCCCTTAGATATACTGCAGTCTTGAAGCAACAAGCACTAGAAAGGTGTTAGAAAGGTCTTCAGCAGTCTTCTTATAATGGGCAAAATATTAGGAAAGCTCTTCAAAGCTGAGGAGAAGGACGTCATCCCTGGAGAAGTAAATAGAGAAGAGACTGAAGATGGGGAAAGCCGACAGAGGGGGGAAAGCAGGCAACTGGACCCCATCTCCTGTGAGGATATTAGTGTCGTCCCTGGACGACTAAAAAGGAAACAAACGGAAGATGGGGAAAGCCTACAGAGGGAGAAAAGCAAGAGACTGGTCCCCATCCCCTGTGATAATGAGTTGACATCCAACTCAAAGGATATTAGTGTCGTGCCTAGACGACTAAAGAGAAAACAAACGGAAGATGGGGAAAGCCTACAGAGGGAGAAAAGCAAGAGACTGGACCCCATCCCCTGTGACAATGAGTTGAAATCCAACTCAAAGGATATTAGTGTCGTCCCTAGACGACTAAAGAGAAAACGAAGGGAAGATGGGGAAAGCCTACAGAGGGAGAACAGCAAGAAACTGGTCCCCATCCCCTGTGACAATGAGTTACTGTCCAGCTCAAAGGATATTAGTGTCGTCCCCAGACGACTAAAGAGAAAACAAACGGAAGATGGGGAAAGCCTACAGAGGGAGAAAAGCAAGAGACTGGACCCCATCAACTGTGATAATGAGTTAACATCCAACTCAAAGGATATTAGTGTTGTGCCTAGACGACTAAAGAGAAAACAAACGGAAGCTGGGGAAAGCCTACAGAGGGAGAAAAGCAAGAGACTGGACCCCATCCCCTGTGACGATGAGTTGCCATCCAGCTCAGAGGACACTGGTAAGCTATATCCCCATATTTTAACTATTATTCATCTATGAATGATTTAAGAGACATCGAATGATCGTTTGTTGTTTTCGTTTGTGTTGTGAATGTCAGTAAATTCATGTTTCATGTTTTTTCTCTCATCTCTAGAAAGCAGAAACGCACCCGAGGCGGCTCTGAGCGAGAGAAGCGCTAAGAGGAAGTCGGTCGCCGATGACGGACCGGTTCAGAAGGAGATCAAGTTTCTAGACCCGTCAGCCATGTTTAAGGCCAAGTACCAACTGCAGCAGAAACTTGGCCAAGGAGGATTTGGATGCGTGTATGCTGGCTATCGCAGAGAGGATAATCTGCCTGTAAGTTTTTCACATGTTCTTTCACACACATACAGACACACACACACAGTACGGTCAGGAAGTGTAACCAAAAAGTCTTGTTTGTATATCCCGTAGGTCGCCATCAAGCATGTTAACATAGACGAAGGGCTCTTCCTTCACCAAGATAGTGATGGGAACCTGATGCCCATGGAGATCGCTGTCCTATACAAACTAGGAGTCGAATCAGAGCGGCATTCAGCACACATTGACCTACTGGACTGGTACGTTGTGGACAAGGATCTGATCCTGGTGCTGGAGAGACCGATGCCGGCCGTAGACCTCAGCCACTACGTTGACGACAAAGGAGGCTTCTTGAAGGAAAAGGAAGCTAAGGTAAGCTGCTGTAGTCATCTCAGAGTCACAGCCATTAAAACATGTCCAAGCATCTCTGATCCCTCAACTCTCTCTTTTTTGTCTTTCAGATTATAATTACGCAGTTGGTGAATGCAGCCATTGACCTCCAGGAGAAGCACATTTTCCACCGGGACATCAAGCCGGAAAATCTCCTTATTGAGACCTGCATGAACGCTCTGCGAGTTCGCGTCATCGACTTCGGTCTGAGCTGCTTCGGCGGAGAAAACGACGCCTATGACACCTTTTATGGTAAGAAGTCCAGTTTTACTCCTGCTCTTTATTAACTTTACTCATCGGTGACTTTTACATTGAAACAAAGCTCTTCCTCCTCCTCACTGTCTTTTTATTATGTCTGTATATTTTAGGTACTCACTTCCCCCCAGAGTGGTTCAGTCGGCAGGAGTACAAAGCGGGACCCTCGACAGTATACCAGATCGGAGTGGTCCTGTTCTTCATGCGACACAAGGTGGCATCTCCACCGGCGATGACCCTTCTGGACCTGAAGGAGACTAGATGGCTTTCCGAAAGTAAGAAAAACATAAACACAAAAATCTGTTCATTTGAGTTCACGTTGCGATGGATCACAGGACCTCATCCTTTCTTCTCCTTTCTCTACAGATGGCAAAGATTTCTTTGAGGCGTGTATATGTGCGGACCCGGATATTCGTTTCACCCTGGAGCAACTGAGGAATCACCCGTGGCTGAGATAGTATCACACACACACACACACACACATCTTAATGTACAGTTAAACCCTTACGCCCTTCACTTATTCCTCATACGTCTGACAATCAATTTTTACCCCCTGTCATCGTAACACCAGCCGCGCAGATCAGCTGGTCCACTCTATTCAATAAGCACAAGGAAACAATGATATGGTTAGCCTATCATCTTGCTGCTGTCAAATTTAAATGTGACTGTCTCTCTACCGTCAGTTCATTCATGTTGCTGTTATGCACAATTCATGCCGCTAAAATGCGCGCTCCGCATTCATTTCTTTCAAGGTGAAGACAATAATCACAACGTCGCACCCGGATCTTCTCCTCGATAATATAAATATGGGCAGACTGCGGCCAGGAGCCTAGTCGCTGCCCAAACCGTAACATTGTTCAATCTCTGGCATTTCCCTGTTCGACGGGAGAAACATTACCTTAAATCCCATTATAGCGGCGGGCCTCAAATAATCTCTCTACTATAAAGGCTGGTCCCATCATTTCCAGTCAAGATGACTCAAAAGATTTGATCAATACACAATTCAGCCAATCACGTATTCAGCTAATTATTATAAAATATGGGCAGACTGCGGCCAGGAGCCTAGTCGCTGCCCAAACCGTAACATTGTTCAATATGTGGCATTTCCTTGTTCGACGAGAGAAACATTACCTTAAATCCCGTAATAGTGCCATCCGTGCACGCCTTAGGGCCGGATATCCTTAAACTCCTGCCGAAAAAAAAGCATTCCCTGCGGCCGGCTCTTTGTGCCAGCGGCTCCCGCGCTCCGCTTTAATTTAACTTCAATCTTTCATCATTCAAGGTGAAGACATTTATCCGCTTGTCACACCCGGATCTTCTCCTCGATATAATATAAATATGGGCAGACTGTGGCCAGGAGCCTAGTCGCTGCCCAAACCTTAACATTGTTCAATCTCTGGCATTTCCCTGTTCGACGGGAGAAGAATTACCGTAAATCCCGTAATAGCGGCGAGCCTCAAATAATCTCTCTACTATAAAGGCTGGTCCCATCATTTCAAGTCAAGATGAGTCAAAAGATCTGATCAATACACAATTCAGCCAATCACATATTCAGCTAATTACTCACATTCAGGTATTCTACTACTAAATGTGAATCTCTAAAATGCCCGCTCCACATTCATTTAACTTCAAGCGTTTATCATTCAAGGTGAAGACAATAATCAACACGTCGCACCCAGAACTTCTCCTCGATAATATAAATATGGGCAGACTGCGGCCAGGAGCCTAGTCGCTGCCCAAACCGTAACATTGTTCAATATGTGACATTTCCTTGTTCGACGGGAGAAACATTACCTTAAATCCCATTATAGCGGCGGGCCTCAAATAATCTCTCTACTATAAAGGCTGGTCCCATCATTTCCAGTCAAGATGACTCAAAAGATCTGATCAATACACAATTCAGCCAATCACATATTCAGCTAATTATTATAAAATATGGGCAGACTGCGGCCAGGAGCCTAGTCGCTGCCCAAACCGTAACATTGTTCAATATGTGACATTTCCTTGTTCGACAAGAGAAACATTACCTTAAATCCCGTAATAGTGCCATCCGTGCACGCCTTAGGGCCGGATATCCTTAAACTCCTGCCGCAAAAGCATTCTTTGCGGCCGGCTCTTTGTGCCAGCGGCTCCCGCGCTCCGCATTAATTTAACTTCAATCGTTCATCATTCAATGTGAAGACATTAATCAGCATGTCACACCCAGATCTTCTCCTCGATATAATATAAATATGGGCAGACTGCGGCCAGGAGCCTAGTCGCTGCCCAAACCTTAACATTGTTCAATCTCTGGCATTTCCCTGTTCGACAGGAGAAGAATTACCTTAAATCCCGTAATAGCGGCGAGCCTCAAATAATCTCTCTACTATAAAGGCTGGTCCCATCATTTCCAGTCAAGATGACTCAAAAGATCTGATCAATACACAATTCAGCCAATCACATATTCAGCTAATTACTCACATTCAGGTATTCTACTACTAAATGTGAATCTCTAAAATGCCCGCTCCACATTCATTTAACTTCAAGCGTTCATCATTCAAGGTGAAGACATTAATCAGCATGTCACACCCAGATCTTCTCCTCGATATAATATAAATATGGGCAGACTGCGGCCAGGAGCCTAGTCGCTGCCCAAACCGTAACATTGTTCAATCTCTGGCATTTCCCTGTTCGACGGGAGAAACATTACCTTAAATCCCATTATAGCGGCGGGCCTCAAATAATCTCTCTACTATAAAGGCTGGTCCCGTCAAAGATGATTTAAAAGATCTGATCAATATACCTTTAAGCTTTTATACCTACAGTCTTTTGATTTGACCAAAATTATAATGCATTGAATTTATATAGCGCTTTTCATGATACTCAAAGACACTTCACATAATTATAACATCCTCAAAGCTAAAAATAAATAAATAAGAATAACTAAAATACAGGTCAAACAAATAAAACAAATAGGGACTTTCTGAGTCGCTCGGACCCTAATAAAAAACAAACACATTAAAAGCAGTTCTGAACAGGTGGGTTTTGATTTGCGATTTGAATGAGGAAAGATCAGTGCAGTCTCGGATGAGTTTGGGGAGAGAGTTCCAGAGGGAGGGGGCAGATATAGAGAAGGCTCTGTCCCCCCACGTCCGGTGCCTGGTCCTATGTGGGATGGACAGGAGATTGTCATCAGAGGAGCGGAGCCGACGAGATGGAGTGTGGTGGTGGAGCAGGTCGGTGAGGTAGGAGGGGGCCTGATTATGGAGGGCTTTGTGAGTGAGGAGCAGGATTTTGTATTGGATCCGTTGTGGGACGGGGAGCCAGTGAAGGTTCTGGAGAACTGGGGTGATGTGATCACGGGAGCGGGAGTGGGTGAGCAGGCGATCAGCAGAGTTCTGGATGTATTGGAGTTTGTTTAGGATTTTGGAAGATGTGCCATAAAGAATACTATTGCAATAGTCAATTCTGGAGATGATGAAGGCGTGGATTCGAGGCAGGAGAGAAGGATGTTGTGATTGATGGTGTCGAAGGCTGCAGTGAGATCCAGGAGAAGGAGAATATTGAGGTGGCCAGAGTCTGAGGAGAGGAGGAGGTCATTGGTGACTTTGAGAAGGGCTGTTTCAGAACATTGCTTTAAAAAAAAAAAAAAACGGGAAAAATCGAGGCTGCCATCAAACGGCCATCTTGTTAGTTGAAAATTATAAACTGATCTGATTAAGAACATAGATTGCGGCAAAAACTCGTACGGTATTATTAATAAACGTTTTAAGAACAATAGGTCCTTAATACCAGTACCACAAATACGATACTGGTATATTTATCCATAATAGTAATAAATAAAACTTCTGTATGGTTCCCTTTTTACCAGCTTGTTCCTGCCCAGCCTTTTGAACACTTAACAAATGGCATTAATATTAGTATTAATACAGCAAGATATTGATGAATACTGTCTCCCCTTGCAGTCAATGCGTGCAGACAGCATGACATGGAGCGGAACAGTGCGTCCGCTCTGATCGCGCGCTATTTTAATCAAGCATCGATTAAAAGAATATGCAAAATCATATTGCTTTTAACGTACGGGTACCGAGGTACCATTTTAGTATCGATACACCGTGCAAAACATTGCAGCAGTAGATGTTGCGGGCCGACATTCAAGCTAACCAGCAAAAACTTGTACGGTAATAATAATAAACATTTTAAGAACAATAGGTCCTCAATACCAGTACCACAAATACGATACTGGTATATTTATCTATAATAGTAATAATTGATATTCCGCCAGTTCCCTATAGAATTCCCTCTTGACCGTTTCCATGCATAGCATTTATGTTCTAACTATTGTCTATTTTTCAGATCCAGGCACAGGCCCATTCGGCAGAGAAAACGACGCCTATGACACCTTTTATGGTAAGAAGTCCAGTTTTACTCCTGCTCTTTATTAACTTTACCCATCTGTGACTTTTACATTGAAACAAAGCTCTTCCTCACTGTCTTTTTATTATGTCTGTATATTTTAGGTACTCACTTCCCCCCAGAGTGGTTCAGTCAGGAGTACAAAGCGGGACCCTCGACAGTATACCAGATCGGAGTGGTCCTGTTCTTCATGTGAGGAGATGACCCTTCTGGAGCTGAAGGAGACCAGTTGGCTTTCCAAAAGTAAGAAAAACATAAACACAAAATCTGTTCATTTGAGTTCACGTTGCGATGGATCACAGGACCTCACCTTTTCTTCTCCTTTCTCTACAGATGGCAAATATTTCTTTAAGGGTTGCATGCATGCGGACCCGGATATTCGTTTCACCCTGGAGCAACTGAGAAATCACCCGTGGCTGAGATAGTATCACACACACACACACACACACACACACACACACACACACACACACACACACGTCTTAATTTACATGTAAACATAAATTACACTATAGAAAGATAGATGTTTTAATTTGACTAACATTTTATTATTTATGTTCCTACAATTGTCTATTTTACAGATCCAGTCACAGGCCCATCCGTCCGAGGAGAGGGGATCTCTCTTTGAAGTGCCTCTTCCGAGATTTCTTCCCATTTTGGGGAGTTTTTTTCCCGTTTTCTTAGAGAGCTCGGGATGGGTCAGGAGCTGCTGCTGCTTTTAAAAAATAATAAAATGTAAAACAAAATTATTAATCTTTATTATGATTTTTAATCCACTTTAAAAAATATGTTTTAATACTCAACACTCCAGGTGTTAATAAACACCTGGAATGTCGGTATCAAAAAGTAAAAAAAATAAAGAATTGCTGGTGAGCCCAGAGCCACAGCTGTAATCTCAGTAGAGATATTTCCAGATAATGCAGTCAAGGAGGTAGCACATGTTCTCATGTTGGGGTTACTTTTCCTCTGTGAGTAAGTTCCAGAATTGTCCATGAGCCCTGGACTTAAGCTGAATGTCAGCTTGTAGTGTAAAAATCTCATCCTCCACTCCAGATGAGTTCAGGTGAAACAGTGTTGCAAAGTGAATCAACCTCAGCATCTTCTCGAAAAGGGTAGCACATGAATGTAGCGACTGGCTCCAGTAAAGCAAATTCTTGAAAGCGTCTGTCAAACTCTGACAGACAGTTCTCAATCTGCTCTGTGTAGCGTGCACTATCACGTTGCACACACGCCTTGCCTTGTGTCTCCAGCTCTGATGCGAGGTTCTGGAAGTTTGCCAAATCATGGCGCTGCATCTTTGAGCACAGATATTGCATTTTCCGTTTGAAAGCATTAACTGAGCTGATCATATCAACCACGGTTTTGTCTTTTCCTTGCAGCTCCACATTAAGGTCATTCAACATGTTGATCAGATCGGTTAAAAATGCTAAGTCTAGCAGCCACTGATCATCATTTAGTTGGTTGTATTCTGCATGTTTAGCAACACGGAAAAACTCCTTAATCTCCAGACAGAGCTCTCGAAATCTCTGCAGGAATTTCCTTTGACTAAGCCATCTCACGTCAGTGTGTAGCAATAAATCTTGGAAGGACTTCTTGTGCTTAACAATGAAGTGACTCAGCCGGAACGACGCTTCGGTGGCTGCCTTCGCTTTTGTGGTCAGCTGTGAGAAAAATGACTGCTGTCCGGACAACTGGGATTTTAGTTTCTTCACCTTTCTCTTTCTCAGCTCGCTTTTCGGAGGGAAGTCAGTGTCGTAGTTTTTGTGAACACGAAAATGCCGCTCCACATTTCCCTTCTTCGGAATAGCAATGGTAGACTGGCAGATGAAGCAAACGCACTTCGAATATGACATTCCGTATGGAAGTGGTAGGTTTTTGACTTCTTACTTGGTCCAGCTCCCCCACTCATTTTTATACCCTTTCTTAAGTTTAGAAGAAATAAATCGGAGGCTAACTAGGCAACTCGGTAGCTTGCTGGTACGTCAATGGGCGCCTTCGTAAATTAGCTCTGAGGCCGGAGCGTCCACGTGACTGCCTCTTGTCCGATCGTGCATTCATCCATCCATCCATCCATTTTCAATACCGCTTATCCTCATTAGGGTCGCGGGGGCGCTGGAGCCTATCCCAGCTGACATAGGGCGAAGGCAGGGGACACCCTGGACAGGCCGCCAGTCCATCGAGGGCACATGTAGGGACATACAACCATTCACTCTCACATTCACACCTATGGGCAATTTAGAGATCAATTAACCTGCAGCATGTCTTTGGACTGTGGGAGGAAGCCGGAGAGCCCGGAGAGAACCCACGCTGCCACGGGGAGAACATGCAAACTCCACACAGAAGGACCGCTCCGACCGGGAATGAACCCGCGGCCCTCTTGCTGTGAGGCGACAGTGCTAGCCACTACACCACCGTGCAGCCCCCGATCGTGCATTCAATTCAATTTTATTTGTATAGCGCCAAATCATAACATACATTATCTCAATCTTTTTTTTTTAATATATTTTTGCATGCGTGATGCGATCTACCCACACTACCTTTGCGATCGACTTGTAGATCGCCTCGACGTATTCGGCACCACTGCCTCAGACCAAGAATTAAGAAACAGGTCACGTTAGACCAGGAAATTAATAAGTCACGTTAGACCAGAAAATAACTGGGAAATTAAGAAAAGGTCACGTTAGACCAGGAGGTACAAAACGATCAACGAGGTGTGGTATACTGCCACCTGCTAGTAGGAAGGTAAACCCTTTAATCTGCGTCTCTGTGTTCACTCAAGAAACAGCACAATGAGGTGGAAATATATATATATATATATATATATATATATATATATAAAAACTCTACACACACGTTACTTTGATTAAACTATATTAGGAACTGAGTTGCATTAAAGAATGCAACAATTAATTGAAAAGTTGATTCTTGCTGTGTACATATATGGGAATGAATATTAAACTGCCTGTCGTCACTACTGTAACCGAGCGTTCTGGGTTTGTGTGAGGTGCACTTATAACATGTTAACAAACGGAGTCGGGAGATCAGACAGGTCGTTCAGCCCACGGCTTCACTCTTTATTTATTTGTTTCCGCAAGTCCAGTTACTTTTTCCTCTCTTTTATTTCCTCTCATATAGGAAATATTTCCTCTCATATAAAACAAACGAACAAAACGTACACGGACCCACCTGCTCTCGTCAGGATTCCAGATGAGGCGCAGCTCAACGCGTTCACACCAAACGCGTTGCGAATATTCGCAACGCTTTACTCGCGTCAGTTTATTCACCAGTCAAGTTGTGTTCATTTGTGTCTTTCGCAACCAGTTGCGAAAAGGGGGCGTGGCTTATCTCAGTGGCTTGTCTCGGTAAATACAGTTATTTCCTCCATCCACCACGGTCGAAATAACCACTAGTTCTGCTTTATACTTGTTGTGGACATCCCATAAACGTCGGAACATCTAACGCCCTCGTGTTTGGGTTCATAACATCACCCGTAGGCTCACACAGCTCCGGGAGTTTCACCGACTCCGCCTCGATAACTTCCGCTTCCAGTGCTACCAGAGCAGCAGCAGCCCAATGGGCGGAGCATCTCAACACTGATTGGCTAGCGAGTTGCGAAACTTTCGCAACTCGCGTTGGAAGTTGAAATATTTCTCTGGCGAAATTTCGCAAGGCGCGAAACGCGTCTATCGCAACGGCGAATTTCAACCAAACGCGTCTGTGCGTTGACTTTACTTGGGATCCAGACGCGCGAAAAATTCGCAACGCGTTTGGTGTGAACGCCCCTTAACGAACGAGCCTATTGTTTAGTCTGGAGGGCGTGGCTCACGTGGGGGGATGGGCACATGTGCGCGGGATAGAGACGGCTTCCCATAACAAACACCTGCTTGCACGTGTACAACTTTATATGTGGGGCTTTGAACAGGTGTTTACACAGATGTGTGGGGGGGAAATCAATGTATTTCTCGCTCTTCTAAAGACGTCTTCTGGATGTCCAAACATGCTGTATTTCAGACATGTTTGTGCTCGCAGTTAGTTAATTACATGTAGGCAGCAGGACGATGTGTTTACAATGAAAGAAAGAAAGAGCGGAGATTGAACAGAATTTAACAGAAATACATATAAGAGCATTTTTGCATAGCCAAAGCTAGACTAACTCTCGTCTGAGAGCTGTATGTCTGTGCGTGTGTGTGTGTGTGTGTGTGTGTGTGTGTGTGTTCTGTTTTCCATCTGATAAATGTACATAATGTTTCATATTCATTTCCTATGGCGGTCACAGACCGGAACACCATGGGTGTTACAAAGTTGACTAAACCACGACAAATTCAATGAAAGTGGTGATCAGCAATTGTATTTGTCCAAATGCTATAGTGTCAAATTCAGGACAGACTTTAAGATATTACTCCCCACCTACAAAGCCCTAAACAACCAACGCGTCTTTGCGGAATATAAATTCGAAGAATTATTATTATGATTAGTGTGGAGGATATCATAAGGCCTTGAGGCAATCAGATGTAAAAAACTATATTTATGATTGATTAAAGTTGTAAATCGGACAGAAGGGATATATATATATATATATATATATATATATATATATATATATATATATATATATATATATATATATATAAAGCTCGTTTGTTGCAAGGTGTGTAATATTTAAACATTTAGGGGCGGGACACGAAGGAACCGGCCGAAAAAACGAGAATACACTTTTTCTTGCGAGATTTCAGCGGAGTGCGAGATTTCGTTGGTGTCCAAGGAGACAACGGGAGTGTTTCCAGTGAGGAAGAGGCGCATGTTTGGTCCTCTGGCGATGTGTGTGTTCAGCAGAGAGCACTTCACACGATGGACCTACCGGAGGCGCTCAGAAGACGGCTAGAAGACTTCTCTCGGACCGTGTTGTTCGACCAGAGCGGGACTCGGCCCTCCACGACAGAGAACGACGCGTTCGTGCAACACGGTAAACCGCGAGGCAGCCTCGACGTTAACGTTGCAGTCGCCTCTCGCATCGTTTAACAGTACAAGTCGCTGCTGTTGTTGCTTTGCTTCCAGACAAGCGGGTGCTGTCTAGTCTCCACCTCCAGATGTCGCTGTACTTCAACATGTGGTTCTTCCCCTGGTGGTGGATCAGTGAAACTGTCATGCTGCACCTCAAGGTAAGCCAGATGCAGAGCGGGTGAGACAGGACTGGTGATGTTACACTAGCCCAACTATTAATAAATGATCGGGCTGTTCCCCCCTCATAATTAGAACAGGGTTGGCCCTCAATAGAAATGCCACACATGACCATTGTTGCTCGTCCAAAGCTGAAGGTCCTCAAACAGAGCGAGCAATTTCATTTTTTAGAATGTGTACTAGCCCGTAGAAAAGTATTAGTTTGAAATAAAATAGGTGATTTCTACTATTTTGTAACTTCATAAAAGTCCATTTGAATGAATGACACTCAGTATTTCCGTTCATTTAACTGCAGTGATTTAATTGTCCCTTCTGCCAGTATCCCGCCCTGCCAGACTACTACAAGTTCATCCTCGTCACCGTTCTCATCCTGATGACTCTGATAGAGGCCATTCGGCTCTTCCTCGGTTACGCGGGGAACCTGCAGGAAAAGGTTTACGCACCACTCACAGAAACACAAAGATACAATGTGTGTCGACACAGCGCACACAAAACCCTTGCAAGAGATGGTAGTTCATGTTATAATTGTGTCTGTAAGGTCCCGGAGTTGGCTGGATTTTGGCTGCTGAGCATCCTGCTGCAGTTCCCACTAATCCTGTTTCAGCTCTTCAATGAAGCCATCCTCATCCAACCCCTGGAGAGAGGCGTTCACATAGTACTCTCCATGTTCATACTCACACAGGTACACAAACATTGCTTTTAAAAAACATTTCCAATCTGCTTGTAAATAAATGTATGATAATGTTTTCCAGTTTTTAATCATTTTCCAATCGCCATTGATTTAATTTAATGTTTTCTTTCTGAACTGATCCAGGCCCTCTATGGTTTTGTGGCGCTCCGGGACATGGTCAGACACACAGGGAGACAATTTCATCTCCGACAGTTTGACTGAATTCTGAAGCTCCGATGTCCCCGCCAAACCTTGACATGCACACCTCCCCACTCAGGAGGCTGACGACAAAAAATGCTGTGTACCTTTTTGTATTACACATAGTACATTTTTTATTTCCAAATGAGTATGAAAGAGAAAAAAGGTGTGAACATATTTATTTTGATATTTTAGTCACGTTATATTCCATGAGATTGTGTGTTTTTGTAGCATTGCAATAAATGGAATCTATGAAACACACCGTTCGTTACCAAGAAGGTTCGTCTTGTCCATACCTTTTATCAACACTGCATTAGTGTTGCTGTAAATATTGTGCAAACATATAAATTGTTATCAAAATAAAAAAGGGACTTGTGATTAAACATCAAAGATTGTCATTTACATTGTAATTATTTTTAGACCATTTCAAGAGGGTTTTACTATGATGTTTGACAAGCGTTGTGACATCTGTGTGATTGAGATAATAAACAGTCATTTGGTCGCTGCATATCTGTTGTTTAATGTACCTGTTGAAGTTCTAGCAAAACTCAGACCTCCTGATCCATCCGAGGACGTCCATATGGCCAGAGAATAGATAGAATGATCTCAACCTGTAGTTCCCAGGTTCTGAATATTGTGCCCTACATTGGGGCAGACTGTGATGATCGTGTGACCACTGCTGTACCTATTTGTCTTTCTCTTCCAGAGTAATAGTGCCTGGTGTCCTTAGCCTGAAGCCTCCCAAGGGGGTCCCTCTGTGGAAGTTCCATCTTCATGAGACCTGAGGGCATCGACACTGGGGATAAAACACCCGGGTGGCTTTTGTCCTTAAAAGTCTCTTTGCATAGTCTGAGGAAATTGAAAAAGGATAGAAAACATTTGAAAGACTGTTTAAAAAAAAAAAAAAAAAATTGTTCAAATGCGTTATGTTTTTCTTATAATCGCTGCACAAAGATCAGGGCTTATTCCCAATCGTTGAACTGCAATAGCAAACTGAGCAGAGAGATAATGACAGACAAAGAGCGAGTGCTCAAGAGGATTAGAAGTGAATTCACCGTTTCCCTCTCAGGTCTGTGGCCCTCAGAGCCGGCACACACACATTCCTGCGTGATGCAGCTTCTCTCTGGGGGACGTCAGGAGGGAGATCTCTCTGGTGCTGCTCTCCAAGTGGTATACATCTCAACAGTGACAAACCTGCTGAATAGACGACAAGATCAGATGATAAATAGGAAGCGGTTTGAATAGAGAAACACCTTCCTCTTGCAACTTGATCTCCACAAAAAAATTATTTCATTGTAATCGAGTACGTGTGCATATGGAACCTTCTTTTTCATGTTCCTCATTCTGCCGCTTGGTCTTGGTCATGTCGGCGTGTGAGGTGGAGGAATCCTCAGGCACAAAAAAACATTCTGAGACCCGCAAAGCGTTTCTGTCTCCATAAATAGGAGCGTTGAACTTGTTAGTAGAGAAACTTGACAGAAAGCGCTTTGGAGCAATGTCTGGAACCATCGTGACACACATGGATGAGGGAGACCTGACGAAGAAGAGACGTAACCCTTGATTCATCTGAATGTACCTCAAGATGTACTAATCCACTGTCTATTGATGAGGACACACAGTCCTCTGTGAGTCTCACCTGTGTGGCACTGTAAGGGATGTTGGCCCTGGAAGAGAAAGATGTGTTTTACCACAAAGGAGATACAATTTGGAGCAGGCTTGATTCGTTAAGAAAATTCAGTTCCATCTCAAACTTCTGTGCATGTGGACAAACCTCTGTGGATTCTATAGGTGGCGAAGGATTGTTGGGTGCTGCGATGAAGTTGCCGGTTGGAATGTATAAAACTGGATAAAGGTGGAAGGAGAGCACTGATGGGCAGCAGCTGGGAGGAGCATCTCCACTGTCCTGTATACATCCCACAGTCACCTGGGAAAGCAAGCCAGGCATAACGTTCACTGCGACACAAGACATTTCCTCATGCATTGATGGCGTTGGACAATGAAATGCTTAAAATATACTTAATGATTCATATTTGGAAGTCAAAAGGCAACACTATTAACCATGACCTATGTGGGAAATACGCTACTGAATTGACAGTCGAGGTGAATTAGACGATGAGGCTGTGAGAAAGGCCGAGCCTCTAAAATAAATGTTACCTGATGTGTTGACATGTGGACATGCCCTGTATGCAGCTTCCATTTTTCCGTCATGCTAAAACACAGAATGTTTTAGCATTACTTATATGTAAGTCAAAGTCAAAATTGCAGATCATTCTGGATCATATGGGTCATCTTTGCCTTGACAGGCTCGCAGCCCTTCCACAGAGTCACCTGACAGATCTCCCCAGGGTGAGAGGTGAGAGGAGGGATCACAGCTTTTCTGATCTGGCCATTTACCTTCACAAAGAAAGAAACATTAAAAAGTCAGGAAATCTTCTCCCCTCTCTGTCTCCTAAACTCATTCCCTCTCACTGTTCATACCAGCCATTTCTTCCTGTGTCTTCCAACAGGCCTCTCTTGGACGATGTCTTGGACGATCTCTTTAACTGCGTCCTCACTGGGCAGCTCGGACTCCTGCAAAGACCGCTCACTTATTAGCCTTGTTTCAAGTCAATAACCGGAAACCAGACAACGGTGTGCACTCATCAATGGGTCATTCAATCTCTTACAATATCTTTTGTGCCACTTGGCAGGACCTTTGGCTTTGTGTTGCTCTTCACTCTCTCTGGTCGCAGCCTGTTCCTCTGTTTACGACTCCTCAAGCGCTTCTTTTTCTTCTTCACAGGACTTTTCTTTGGTGGAGAGAGTGAGGTGAACTGATACAAGAGAAGACGTGATTCAAAACAGATTTTCACAAAGTGATCCAAATGAGATGTTAACCTTCCGAGTACAATAAAGCAGTCGGGTAAAAACCCTATTCCACTGGAGAGTAGATGTATGTCAGTGTACCTCTGGAGGACCAGTTTGTGGCTGGTTCAGTAAATGAGCTGGGAGTCCGTCAGAATCTGAACTATTTGAACCACTGGTGCTGTGAAAGCAAACGAGAAGACACATACAGAACAAGTGGGGTTTGCATTTGTGTTCATGGTAATACATGCTTAATTATCATATAAATATGATAATAAATTACTATAGCACCTGGTTTCTAGGTCAGACAAAGAGAAGCTGCAGTCGGTGCCTAAATCTTTGCCCAGCCTCTCTCTGACCTTCTTTGTCAACACAGCAGCCAGCTCTGTCAGACAGTAGATGGTCTGAAATAAAAAGCAGAGAGAGTATGAACATGAACATGAACACACAAACACTTTTCTTTTCTTCAATGAAAGGATTTCTAGATAACTTGTAGATGTGCTTCTTTATTGCTCACCTTTGTTGGATCTGGGTCACAGTAGTCCAGCAGGGTGTCACAGAAGTAAAAACCAAGGGACTTCAGATCTCGAGTAGTAAAATGTGTTCCTCTTCTGTCACCTAACGTTCAAACACGTGACCTTAATACAAGAGACATACACACACAAACACATATTGGAAAGTCTAAACTCACCCAGAGTGGAGCCTCCAAAGGTGGCCTCCATCGTGTAGCTGTTCTTGATGCCAAGTCTCCACATGGCGATTCGTCCTGTTCCCTCTTTGCTCCTCTGCACCCGAAACTTACAACTCTTAAAGGAGAACTAATGCAGAGGGATTTAGATGTTGGAGATGAAATATTGATGAATACACAGATGAATATGAAGGAAGACGCGATATGAAGGATTTCACATTAAGAGGGTTTGCTGTGTGACTGATTGGTGCGGCGTCGTGATGTAAATAGAAGCACAACCTTATTATAAATAAAGGTTTGAAAGAGTTTTTCAAAAGCAGTGTCTTTACCTTGTTACTGGCATTCTTGCTCATCATTAGTGGAAAGACTCTCTCGTGAAGCTTCAGCGACGCATCGCCTCGATTGTTACAACCGTACATGAAGACGTTGTTTTTACGGTTGTGGCCATGAAAGTCACAGTAAAGAAATACATCCGTCTCTGCCATCAGCCTACGGGAAACAAATATATCATAAAAGGGCCAAAATAGATTGACAAATATACAGGGGTGAAAGTTATTGTTCCACAAAGCATTACATGTACATTGTATCAAAGACCCTGGTTCCATCATCAGCTGACATCTATTGCATCTCTGCCTCTCTCTTTCAATCGACTTTCTACCAAGTGATGGCATCATAATAATCTAACCTGCTCATCCTACCATACCATTTGTCCTGAAGGAAATGTGCCTTTTTTGCAGATAAAATCCAGCGCAAGTGCAATTAAGTAATCCAACATCTGGACTGCGCTCTGCCTTAAAGTTACGGAGTAAATGCAAACAGAATAACACAATCTGTGTTCATTGTAAGAAGCATGCATGCATACAATGAGTTTTAATTTAGTCGGTTTGTTTATTTTATTCTAAAATGTTCACTCATGATCCAGTCTGCCAGAAGCTACAGTACATGCCCTGAATAACACATCTGGCTGAGAACTGATTATTTTGTATCATATGTATGCTTCAAATGAATAATTAAACTAAACTTACATCCTGTAGCCTCTGACCTGATCAAAGATATAAAGACACATTAATGTTTACCTAAATTTAAGCAGGAAAGACTAATGAAAACACGGCATTGCTGAATGTTCTACTAAATGCAGAAAGTACATGAATAACAAGTTCTTTGAAATGTAGTAAGTGTTACAATTTGTTTCTTTGTACATGTGTACCTTTCCACCATGTTTCGGGTGTGCCACACACAGGGGAAGGAATCCTTGAGCGATGTCTTGTAATTCCTGTTGAGATCCCTGCCTGCCAGAGAGCAGCGGTAATTACCTACTATGACGCCATCTGGGTTCAGCATCGGCACCACCTGCAGGCCCATAAGTCCAAATGAGACAGTATATAGCATTACAACATATCATAGATGGCAACACAACCTCATCCTTCTACTCATTCACCAGCAACTGCATAAATGACTACTCAAACATATCACAAATAACTGTAATATTGAAGTAATAATCATGATAATGAGAGAGATGAGAAACTCTAAGCTCGAGGTCCGTCACCTTGAAGACAAAAGTGTCCCTCAGTAGCTGAGCGTCTTCTGAGTCCCCGAGCAGGAAGTCCAGGAACCCCTCCATCATCCAGGATCCGTTGGTTTCTCCAGGGTGCACTCGGGCCGTCACCACCACAGCCTTTTTGGTCCTCCCCGCCACCCCGCCGTCCCCCCGGGACGTTATCGTCACCACGTACACGGCGTTCCCAGCAAGGCTGTGGCACAGCACCCGCAGTGTACAGTAGGACGCAACGGCTGAGTTGGAAGAAATGCGCCTGAGGTAGCACTGCAGGTGGGAATAGGTGTAGGGGTAGCAGTGGGCCAGGTAGCAGGTGTCTGAGTCATGAGGAAACTGGAGCGTCCACGTTAGTGAGTACAAGGCGATTGTGTCGCTGTCGTTGTCCTTTGTGTTCTAAATAGAGACAGAAATAATGTTTTTTAAGCAATGTCCTGCTTTGTCAATTATAATTTAAATGTTGTGAAGTCTTGTTGTTCTTGAGTGCCCCCCCCCCCCCCCCAACCCCAACCCCAACCCCAACCCCAACCCCAAGTGCTGCCGGAAAAGTACAAAGCGGGATTTACTGGTTTTACGACAAAAGCCAGTCGAGACACCATTTCTGAATTTCCCAGCATGCCAGAAAGTTCACCCACCTGATTGCAGTTGCGGTAGTGTCTGATATTGGAGCCGGCGCGTTGCCATCCAACACCTTTCTCGTTGGCCCTCTCAGAGTAGAGGAGTGGTCTCATACCGTGAGAGTACAGGCTGTTGCTCTTCATCAAGTTGATGATGGTGAAGCGGTAGGTCACTCCAGCCTTCATGTTCCTGACCCTGAAATAAAACCACTGCGTGTGCTTTCTGGTGTACATGTCTGTGCGCAGGGTCAGCTCATAGTCATAGACACCCCTGAACAGGAAAGGAATATGGGAGGCGAGAGAGAGAGAGTATCTTAACGCCACAGTAAGAACTAACATGTACACAAATGGTTGAAAATCTGCTGCAACTAATCAGTACGTTAGGCTGCAGAGACTCACACTTGAACTGCCTTCTGAAGGTTCCCACTCTCAAAGCGGGACTCAAACTCAAGGGGGAAGTCGGTCTGGTTTTCATAAGAAGTGGCGCTCTTAATGGGCCCCTTGCTTCCTCTAACACGGGAGCAGGTGAAATAGGGACGCTTAGTGGCTTAAAGGAGAGAAAACAACATGACAAGAGTAAATATCAACAGCCTAATTTGTTAAAGCTTTTTCAGAGAGAAGTGTTTATCTAGAAAATGACTAATTTTAATATCTAAAAATAACACTGACATTTAAACTACCTAATGGCCCACCACCATTCCTGATGTTGTATATTAAACAGCAAGGCGTGTATATTGTTATAACATTCATATAAAATACAAATTGTGAGTTAGGATGGGTTTGTCCTCACGAGCATACACATTTTACAGTAAGAGGCCTTTAAATTGTTCAGAAGAATTTGTCAACGACTCTGTGATGATATAATGCTGGTGTATAATGGTGTCATACGTTACCATGGTCAATGCAGTATACCACTTTCGCCCTCTTCTCTCCTAACGGCATGGGTGTCCTCTCGTGTCCCGTGTGCTGATAGAAAGGCTCTGGCTCTGGGGGGTCCCACTCTACAACACACACTCTCTTGGTGTCAATACGTGTCGACAGTAACAGCAAAATGGCATGCCATGTTTAACACGGATGCATTCATTGATATTGTGTTACTTGTTTACTTAAGATTGGAGCATCTAATCCCAATTTTGACTCAGTGCTTACTCTTGGGATGATTAATGCAAACAAATAAATCTTTGAGCATATCAGTAACATACTCAATAACATAATTGTTTCAATAAAATGTGTAATTACCTATGTGATGGATGATGTCGCTGATGACCTCACACTCGATGGGCCAACGGGGGCAGGATATAGATGGAAAGTTAACCAGGTCCAGCGGAGCCCTGAGACTCAAAATAGGGCGGCCACCATGAAAGTCTATGAGAAGCTGCCTGGTCCGCAGAGTCTGACTCAGGTTTACAGACACTGAGTGGAGACATGAATCACTCCTTTAGCGACTGCTCTTACATGCTCCTGTTCGTCCAGTGGTGCCATATACATTTTTCATTAAGGTGTACCTCACCTTGACCAAACAAGCATGTTTATTTAAGAAGGGATAATGCTGCTTTACTTGATTACTTTAATTATCCCATTCACAAAAGACCTCGATTAATATATAATGATGTAGCTTGAGAGCGGAGACGCCAAAAATCCAAGTTTTGACGTCTCTTTCTAAACAGGAAAACCCAAGGCCAAGACATTCAAAAGTGGGATTATCACTCCAGATCAAACATGAGACAGTGGTGTCAGATTAACTTGAACAGCAACAAGTTGTCTCTGCAGTAAAGGTACATAAACTATTTTTAAATTTACATTTCAAGTAAGGCTTTACAGACGGCTACACATGCATATGTTATCCAGATGCAGTGAAATCAGCTTACACTGCCTCCTTCCTGCCAATTCCTCCTCGTCTTCCATTGTGTTGGAGTCATTGCGGTCCGATTTGTGCAACTGGTGGGTATTCCACCAACTCCTGATAGCAGAGTCAGCCATGGTCGGTGTTTGCTCTGCCTGATTGGAAAATCTGAGTCATCAACAATGTTTTCCTAATTAACAAGTGGAGTCAAATGTATAGTGGCTTGGCTCTTGTATCAACCAAGGCTTGGAATCAGGGTACTGCAGAGATGAATTGGGTGATTATGTTGTCATTAACCAAGCCTATTCCATTAAGGTATTATTGTCACAGATGATCAGCTTTAGAACAAATTGAAGTCTTCTTACAAATGATATTCAGCTGATAAATGAGGCGATGCAGTCCTCTGTAGTAAGGTTGGAAATACTAACACGTTATGCAAGTGTCATACTTCACAGTAATGATCAAACAAACCAACGATGAAAGGAAACATTGTCAAACTGGTCTATGACGACATGCATATGCAGCTCAAGGTCTATCATTAACCATCTGATAATTAGTCAATAAAATCCCTCCGTATGACGACTTCCGACCGCGAAGATAATGAAAGAATAAGGTTGATATTCTGAGTGGAGGAAAACTCACGTGTGAGCTGTTGAGAGTGGACTCTCTAACAGGCATCACGCGGCCTACCTGCTTTAAGAGAAAGACCAGACAGCCTTCCTCCAGCCGAGCAGGGTTCAGCTGCAACGTCCACTAGCGCAGCTTCTTCTCAACGGTTACCGAGTCTGCGCAGTTGAATGGCGACTAATGACTCTTTGAGGGCCTTGTCGCCACGCTGGCTCTCCATTGGAGACAGCGTCACATATGAATGTCTGAAAGACACTTACCGTGCTCCTGTTTAAGGCCCATCACACACACACACACACTCCTTGAACATCAGCGCGATACGTAAACTACGGCGAGGGGACGACTTCCCCAAAGTACACGATGTTGTCTCAACGCCGCCGCAGTTGCTAGGCGACGCCTTCCCCCCCGGGACAGTGTCTCCCATTAATTCTAGTGACAACTATGTGTCTGTCAATGTTTCTATGGAGGTTTGTTTGAACAATGAGGGATGGTGTCAAAGCCTATGCAGATATCATGCTACAACTGCAGTGCTACTGACGACTTTAAAATTAAAAGTGATTAGTCTATAGTAACTTTGCCTTAAAGCCATAATAAAATACGTAGCATTGAAATGACAAAAGAACTGGAAAAACTGTTTAATAACTTTTTACAAAATGTACAAGTTCGGTGACCCTCCCTCCCGCCTCTTCCAAAAACATGGCTTATCCCATGAAACATTATATGAACACAGTTGTAAAAATTCTCAATAAAACAGACAATCCCTCCTAACAAACGGCGGTGGTCATCTATGACGTGAAGCTCTGGTGGTGAAGCATTTCAGATGAACCCAAGACTTTTGGCACATTTACAATAGTGGCTACAAAAAGGACATTCAAAGCCCTCTGGTGAATGGCTGTCCATGTAAGGACCTCAAATGTCTTCCATTAACAACAAGTAAAATGGTAAAGAAAGTCCATAGATCATTAAACAAAACTTTAATCTGGGGTAGACTTTATAGAAACGGAGTTAAAAAAAAAAGACCAAAAAAAAGGTGATTGGGCAATGCATGACCCAGGTTGAATGTTACGTCTTATTCGTCGTCTTCCGTTTCTTCAGTCGGTCCCGCCAGTTATTGGGCAGTAGCTCAAAATTGGCATTCTTTGAAGCTTTTCCGCTGTAGAATAAAAAAAACAGTTCATGAAGACTCATAATGATGGAAAAATATAATACGAAACTCAAAAGAACTCAATGGAACAGTGTAGCTCCGTCCTTATACAATCATCATAACCATTCAAAATGTTACTCTATTCAAACAGGAACATACGTGTGGAGCTGCTGTTGCCTCCAGTCCTCAATATTCTTCTTGTTAAGCTGATCTCGGTCCTCGTCACTGGAGCTGCTTTTCTCCTCATCGTCCAACTCCTTCTGGATGCTCTGCCACTTCTTCACCAGAGATGGCATTTTGATCTTATTCTTCTTTGACTATAGAGACATAAGAGAACAATTACATATCTCAGCATTGGATTACAAAGATGAGTCGACTAGAAAAATCAAAATCATACGGTTTACAATCATAGTCTGTTATGGCAGCAGCATTATAGTAACATTACACGATGGGAATGTGTCTATGATGTCACAAGTGTTGTACCAAGCTGTAAACAAGCTGTCTGACAAAGTAAAGTGGTTTGGATCACATTTCTGCTGAACATAGATAGATTTGCCAGTATGAGGATAACTTCTCTTTTTGCCATTTACAGCCTTCATGAGGCATGGCTTACTGACAAATGTCTAAAATGTCTTGATTTTAAAGTGTCTTTAAAGTGTATTATCGTAATTTTTTTAAATTACAGAACAAATGACGGCTGATGAAGATGCTGCATGATGTATGCACAAGGAAACATTGTCATGCAATTTTCACACACACACACAGACGGAGTGAAGAGGTCTCCGTTTAAAGCATATTGTACACATTTGTGGTCAAACTACAGAAAAGTAAGCTCACAGAGACTTCAAGTAGATTAAAATGAAGCTATGAGAATATTGCTAGAGAGACCTTGATGCTGTAGTGCAAGGAAAATGTTTGTTGCTTCAGGAGTCAATACTTTAGAAGCGGTTTTATCTTGGGCTTATCCAACATGAGGTTAAGTACCACAAGCTGCTTTTGTATGCAATGTAATCTCTTTGATTTTTTACGCATCTACTGCCCTCTCTTAATTGATGTAAACGGTTAATGCCAATACTGACCTTATCCTTTTTCACTTTCTTGGTCTTGTCTGTGGGTAGAACTTTGGCTCCAGGGGGTTCAAAGGGCGGCTGGGATGGTGGCAGTGGTGGCTGAGGGGGTAGGGCCGGGACAGGTGGGACAGGAGGTTCACAAGGGGCCAAGGGAGCGGGCACAGATGGCACACCCCAGTAGGCAGTTGCAGACATGAGGGGAGCTGCACAAAGACAAACCTTCATTGAGAAAACAGGGCTCTAGTCTTGTTTGGGTGGATGTGTAATAGTGCTGTTCAAACAGGTAACCATATTGGGGAAAATCGACAATACAGAATTTAACAGCAGATATTGTGTTGAGATCTGTTTTTACCTGCACTAAAAGCCGGCTGGGTGTAAAGAATGGGATTACTGCCAATAGTTATGGATTTATTTAGCTGGCTGGCTTTACGTTTCTGAGCCTTCCCCAAGGGAGCCGACGACTCCACAATCTGTGCGAGACAAAATATAATGAAAGTTAAAAGCAAATTTCTTCTTTTATTCTGAAAATAAACATATAGCATTAATTCTGTAAAATAACTTGACTCCCACACCTTGACACTCGCAATGCCTGGAGGTAAAGGAGGCCTCCCAGAGCCATCTTCCTCCGTTCCAGGAGCAGGAGGCTCACCGTCAAAATCATCATCCATTTCCATCTCTACCTCCATGATCTCTCCATCACTGTCAGGGGGAGGAGGAGGTGGAGGTGGTGAGCCTGGGGGGAGAGGCGGAGGCGGTGGGTAGTTGGAAGGTGGAGGTGGGCTGTCAGGAAGGGGAGGTTGAGGTGGGGACCAGAGAAATGATGCACTGGGCTGAGGAGGTGCTGGTGGGGCGGCGGGGGGTGAAGCAAAAGATCCTGTTTGAAAAATTAAAAAAATTATAATAAGATGGGGTGAAGCATGGATAGCATTGTCACATAGTATGCATTTAAACATACAGGCATATGTTCAATAGGAAAAACACATACAACACACAATGTATTTTTCTGAAGTCACTAAAGACGACACTGAGCTGGCAAGTCTAAGGAGCAGCAACAGCAGATAGGGACTGACCTGTGACCCCTCCAGCAGACGCAGACAATGTTTTGACATCCCCGTCACCGGAAGTCTGTGCCTGGGTACCTTGGGTGCTTTTCAGGTCTTCCTCCTTGTCGTCCTCTTTTGGAAAATCCCACTGGGAGGCACTGGTCCGGTCGTTCACATAGAAATACCGCCTGTGCTCTCTAAAGAGTGGGACAACAGAGATAGAAGGCAAGAGTCTCAACGACTGTACTAGCAACTGGATGAGTGGCAAGGTACCCTGGGACAGTGGGGCAAGGGAGTGGACATAATGGCCACAGTAAGGGGCAGGAGTGTTGGTATGGACAGCGACTTTAGCTGTCCAAAAGAAGGGTCCAATTAGGGTGTGGGTATGGATGTGGATAGGGAACCCACCTTGCTCTCAAAATCAAAGAAAGCAAAACAAATCATCTCTAGGTCCTGAAAGTAGCATTCAGCAGCTCACACCATGGTTGTCACATTTGTTCCGTTTTAGACAACCATCCCCTCCCAGACACAGGATGACGCCAGAGGAAACACCATCATGATCAACAAGCATTGGTCAAAAATTGCAAGCACACACATTCAACTCATTTTACATCAGAAAGAACAAAATAAAAACAGGAAGACATATGAAATAGAGTAGGTCTGACCTGCTGGGTTCCCGTCATTGCTCCATCTTCACCTTTTATTTGATGCGTGACACTCCTCGCTTCCAGGGCATCACTGTCTGCATTGCATTCTGGGTGTTGTAGTCCTGTAAAGTGCAAATCTCTCCCACGCAACCAACCTTCTTACCATACCCCCCTCCCAAATTTTCCACTGACTGGACCCATAATCAGTCTACAAATGCCCTGACAACAAAGGGCTTAAGAGTCTGTGTTATGGGGACAGAGAGTTTTTGGTGGCAGGAATATTTAACAGGAAGCAGGCTGGCCCAGAGTGGATGCTCCCTTATCAGTATGTGCAAGGCAGAGTGCCAGGATTGCATCACAGAAAACCTGCAGTCTGTTTCTGGCAAGTATTCTGATCCATTCAGACTGGTTAAGCTTCTCCCCAAGTCATGATACAAAGTCTGCAACCTCGGCACTGAGAAGGGTGTAGTCACACGGTTTTTGGGGACGAGGGAGTTTAGAGATGTGAAAGGTAAGGAGCGCGTACCTGTCCCAGTGGCAGGACCAGCCTTTAGGAGTGGCGTTAAGTTCGTAATATTTTATGTGTTCGGCAGCTTCCTGAAGCCTGCGACGAAGATAGACTCCATTCAGAGCGCCCTCTCTCCAGTCAGCAATCCGAGTCTGGGGGGAAATTCGGAAATTCAAAGGGGGGTTGGGGAAGAGAGAGACTTGAGTGAGATTAAGCTTAGAAAGTAGAAGTAAACGGGATACGGAGACGTAAAGCCAAAAGATAGATGTGAAACAAGGAAGCGAAATTACATTAAGTTTCCAAAAGACACTTATTATGAGCATTTTAAATATTAACTACTACCAAATGGCTGTGTGCAAAATGATATGAAACCAAATTAAAAATTAAATACAATATAGGTGTTAAATATTTTAGATGTGACACTTGGATTTCTACATCTGGAAGAGAGGATGATATTGCTTAGAAACTGAACCATTTCCCTCTCACCTCAGTTTGTAGCAGAAGAAACTGAAAGTTTGAGATCGCCTTTTTGTTTATCCCCAGGAACTCCATCTTGCTGGTTAACGTGTTAGCCAGTTGTCCAATCTGAAACTACATTTTCTTCAGTATTACAAACATGTCCCAAAAAAAGATGGTCACAAGTATTATGGTTAGTAATGGTAACACTATTTTTTACCTTGAGCTCAGGCGTTTCTACTTTGAGCTCCGGTGTTTCCACCTCTTCTTTTACCGGAGGATTTGTAACCACTTTCTCCTCTGAATTGTCCGCTTCCTTGTCCTCTCCTTCCATAGCGCTCTCTTGGACTTTAGAAAGTGCTACAAGACACAAAAGAGGCATTTAAATATAAAGGGAGTTTAGACAAGTGGAATAAGTGGAATATTCATTTTTCACCCACTCCTGTCTTGCATGCAATTAGTTGGACTCACTCGTCTCTGTGCTGTCCTGTAGGTCTGAGCCGATGCTGTTCGAGTCAGGGCTGGGAGCACTGGGGAAGGCAGTCTTCCACCGTTTTTTCTTCAGTAGCATGCCTCGAGAACCAGCGGCTTCTTGGCTTGTCTCAGAACATGGACTGGAGCCCCCGGCACTCACGTCACCCTCCTCCAGCGCACGGAGCTCAGCCTAAGAGCCAGATAACAGGTTAGGGAAAGGACACACTGAAAAATGCCTTGTGGCTGTATGCCTCGGCCAACCAGTCCAGTTGCAGTTTACACCAACGCCTGGCCAAAATATCTCCACTTTCACTTTGTGTGAAACTGTCATAATTAGTTAGTTATGACCAAAAATGTGTTTTGTGAGGTCAGTGACCGTTGACCTCCCAATTCTAATCAGTTGATCCTTGAGCCCCCCTCACCTCAAAAAACTATTAGACCCAAGACTCACCTTTTTCCTCTCCAGGGCCAGTTCCAGCTCCATTGTGTCTTCCTCCGTCTCCTCCTCTGCATCAGAGTTGTCTTCCGACAGCTTCTTGGTGCAAAGATCTTTCTGGACCGTGGGGATTGGGTCAGGGTCCGACAGAGGGGTAGATGGGGATCCTGCATTGTGAACACCTTCCTCATCAGAATCCAAACTGTTCTCAGTCTCATCCAAGTCTTTAAGCAGTTTTTTTCTCCATTTTTCTTCTGCTTCTTTCACTTCAGAAGGGATCAGTGGACCAAGCAGAGACGCAGCCACTCCATGGCGCTCCTCTTCTTCACTTGTGAGGCCTACAACACTCTCAATTACCTCCTATAAAACAAAACATGAGGGTGACATATTAAAGCTCAGAATAAATGTCTTCAAACAACAGTCAAATTAATTAATGTTGGACGTAGAAGAAACTTGCCTTCACTTTGGTCTCTTTCACAGATGGTGGGGCTGCAACAAAAGCAGCAGCCTTTTCCTTGGTGTGATAGGCGACATGCGCAGTGCCGTTGCCATTGACACTAGAGCTACAAAGAAAAATACATCATGCACATCTGAATGTCTGTACTTGAGACAAAACCAAGAAATGTGTAAAAACAATTATGCTTGAGATCAAATGGGTGCAGCGGCTTCAAAGATGAATCTGCTGGTCAACGTCATGATCTCTGTCAGCTTCTCCTACCTGTTAGTATTCTGCTCCAGGCTTTTCACCTGATCAGCTAGATATTGTGGCAGCTGCCAGGACACCTCATTGGTCTGAGTGTTCCAGTAGTAGTGGCAGCCAGAGCTATCTTCCCACACCTCCTGCCAGTCTCCCATCTCGACACCCACTGCAAAAAACAAAACAATCATGAGATGCTTGGCCAATCAAAGCATATTTTAGGTGCTGGATTGCACACAATGTTTATGTTCCCCAAATCAAACAATCTTCATCATTATGGAGCAATTTGGAAGGCTAAAAAAACATATCATCAGAATTCTGCTATACTAAAAAGGCGGCCGATGGATTTCAATATCAAGGCAGTTCATTTGTCAAACTAATGTATAACCCAGTATTGATGAGTTGTATTCCAAAGAACAATTGATTAATATTAAATATATTATTATAATAATAATAAATATTATTATATGACTGGATTGTTTTTCTTCCAAGTACACCAGCAGCTTTAATGCCAAACCAAAAAAGAATATATAAATAAATACGGCTTCCTTTAGTTATGAAAAAAACTAATTGTTGATATCGCTGTTATGAAAATGAACACTTCATCTTAAATACAGAACACAGACAGTTACCTCCAGCAAGTGAGTACTGAGTATTGTACTCAAACTCTGTGCTTTGTTGGTTCTGGTCTCCACTAGCAGCTGGCTGCTGAGTATCAACCTCCGGTCTGGGTGGGATGGTAGTTGGGGCCGAAGGTTGAGCTGTATCATCTGAATTTGGCTGGGTGGTGATTGCATCAATTTCCTGTGGTGGGAAAAAAAAATGTTAAAATGCAGTTGTATTTTTTTGACAAACTATCTTTTCATGCCTTCTAATAAACCACACGTTGAAAAATTATTTGATTCATTAATGAAGAACTAGGCCAAGGTTAGAAGCCTAAAATGGATTATACATTGGGAAAACGAAAACCTGCAGTCTTCTTGTACTTGTTTGCCACCTGTGACTATCCATGATGCATTAGCCCTGAATATAGAGTTACAATCTCTCCTTTCAGTTCACAACTACACACTGTGCTCATCTGGAATGTTTACAATGTTCCTTTTTATAAAAAAAATAAATACAAAAATAAAAAAGAGGCACCAAGTCTATTTATTTTGCATAATCAGCCTCCAGGCATTTTTCGGGCTAATCTAGATCTACTCCTTAGACAGAGGTAAAACGCAGTTGGTTCATTTGTACCTCAATTACATATATGATAACTGGGTTAACAGATTGTGTTTCTGCTGTTGTAAACCGCGTATACGTGAATGATATGCAGTACAAAGCCTCAACTGTACCACTAATGGGAAGTAAACCTCTCTCTCTTTACGGTATACATCTTATTAGAAAACATACATGAGCATCGGTTCAGATTCCAGTAACCAAAACCAATGATTAAGATATGCAGCAAATTATACTCACAGCCATGAAGTTGGCCAATGTACTGTCGATGTCAGTTGACTTTGCAGTTGAATGCTGAAGAGAGTCTCCAGCATCCTCGTCATCACTATCCTCATAGGCTCCTAGCAAGGACAAGCCCTCTATAGGAGGAGGCAAATCAACGTGTTCAATCATATGGGGTAAACAAATAAACAAACTGATCCTCGCATACACACAGTCACTCTACCTGTGGCCTTTGCTGCAGAAGTCTTCATGTTTGCGAGTCTTTCTCTCCCGAATCTGAGTCCATCAGCCTGCTGTTCGTCTGCAAAAAAAAAAAAAAAAAAAAACATGGCAGCCAAGAGGTTAGCCTTGAGTTTCAGCATTTGCTGCAGCAAAGCTAACATTATTCTCGCACACGGTCCTCACACTCGGATGAAACCAGTCAAATGTCAAGTGAACGTCTGAGGTTCATCACGTTGGGTCAGCTGGCTCAGTCATTAGTCGCCCGACTTTGTTGGCATGCTCACAAAAGCGACTGTCGTTAGCTTAGCACGCTACGATAGCTGCTGGTCGACCCGTTAGCTTAACGTAAACAACGGGTTCGTTTCACGAGCTAACGTAAACCACTGTAACTTAACGTCAGCGTTAGCTGTGCTTGGTCATGAAGCATACTTGCACCCAGTGTTAAACTAATTAGGCAGCTTAATTTCGTGAAGTCAATCTATTTGTAAAAGATAGCCACATGCCTCACACCTGCAGCATTCAGCTAACAAGCAACTGAGATAACGTTCAGAAATACCATCGGATCCCGAGGGGGCTTCTTCCCTCTCTCCGACATCCCCACCGCGGTGCCCGGGAGGCGAAAGCTGAAGGATCGTTCTTCGACCGACCGCTCCTGCTGTGAGGCGATTTTTCTTACCCATCGATGTATGTCGGTCTGGGGGCCTTCACCCTTCCCTGGCGTCGTTGCTGCTGCTCGGCTCTGCTGCTTCGGAGTGGCACAAAAGACCATCAACTTCCGGTTCACGAGGGCACGTCTCGTAATAGCGAAGGCTGTGACTAAACGCTCGCTCTGTTGTTAACGAGCTGAGACGGAGAGGAGCACGAGACACATGTTCACCGGACCAGACAACCAGTTCGATATGTTGGCACCAACTGGTTTGTGAGTGGATGAGGAGTGTGATGAGGAGTGTGATGACTGCGGTCATGTGAGCTTGAAATGTAATGCACCTCTATTCATGGTGTTACGGTACGGAGGATTGTACGGCCCAAAAGCACAGAGATAGACCCTTATTTAAACAATGTGTTGTCCAATTTGATATAACAAGTCAAAAACAACATTATTTTGGACATTATATGAAATAATATTTTAATAACATATATATAAGTTAAACTACTGTACTGTTTTTAATTGAAAGTCAGCTCAAATTCAATGATTATATTGATAATTTCACAATATTATAATGAGGTCCCCTGCTATGTTTATCTCTATCTATTGAGATTTTACTGTACAGTTGTTGTGAGCATTAAAGGCAAAGTTGGCTCAAATGAAAAGATGTTATTCTGAATTTCCCAATATTTGAACTAGCATATCTTTAAAAGGTTATATTCTATTTCCACTGGTGTACCTCTTCTATGTCCATGTCTATTTTCATGAGATCGTACTATACAGTCTTTGAGAAAACTAAAGACAAAGTTAGGTAACAAGAAATAACTAGAAAAAACAGTGGCTAGAGGACACAAGGCCAGCGAGGGCAATCATTTGGTCAGATTCAAGTTCAACATTAACCCTCTTGCAGAACAGCCATTCGGAGAGTAGACCACATAGCCTTATTGAAATACAACAAACATTATACAGAATTCAAAGATTGTAGACAGTGTTTCTGAGTACCAGCATATATTGGTGTCAAAAGAAATGAAATGGCAGATAAAGCTGTAAAAGAGGCCACAACACAAATAAATAGCTGCACTATTGTTGCAGTCAGCTTCAGTAAATCAGAAAAGTATGATTAAACAGAGTATCAAAAGTATGATTAAACAGAGTATCAAAAGTATGATTAAACAGAGATTGAAGGAAAGGTGGCAGAAGCAATGGGAGGAAGACAGAAAAAGATGATGGTTTTACCAAATTCAAAGAAGTTGGAGAAATGAGATGTGCAGGAAGGAACAGGAGAGATGAAACTGTGATTTTAAGACTTGGATTTGGACACACTGGGCTTAACAGTGCGACTTTTTGGGCAAATAACTAATATTATTTAGTTATTTATTTAATTTATTTACTACTCGACATCCTTCTTCACACTCCATACCAGTTGATGGCGGTCATGCGCCAATTCAGTGTTTGCCAACCGCCAATGATATTGAAAGAAGAAGAAGAGGAGGAGGAGGAGGAGGAGGTGGAAGAAGAAGAAGAACAACAACAATAACAACGAGCTCAAACACCCTCCGAGTAAGTCAGCAGGTAGACACCATCACCGTCCAACCCTGAGAAGCTTTTCTCGAGCACGCTTACATCCCGGAACTCGTCTCGGCTCACGTTGGCTCGTAAACCAGCTCCGACCTCAGCTCGCTGGTTGGATGAATGTGAACTAGCTGAACAGACTAACGTAACTCATGGGAGGGCGAAGATAAACAATTACACAGTTTCGGAGGGGAGCCGCCCACCGATGTATGAACATAAGGATCCGGCACGAGGACAGCAGTCTAGAGGGGTCGCAGGAGGAACGACTGCTCACACCAGGACCAGAAGAAACTCCGGACCAGACTCGACATTCGTGAGTACGATGGGAGCTGTTCTGCACTGGCTCCGCGATGTGGCGGCCGTGACTCTCCTCAAAGCACGGCGGACTTTATTCCAGGCTGCCATCCTGTTTTTTGTCCTCTTGCTGCTGCTGTGGGTGTCCATCTTTCTCTACGGAAGCTTCTATTACTCCTACATGCCCACCGTGAGCTTCTCCACCCCTGTGCACTTCTACTACACCTCTGATTGTGACTCCTCAGAGTCACCGGTCTGTTCCTTCCCCACCGCCAACATCTCTTTCCTGAAGAATGAGAGGGACCAAGTGATGGCTTACGGTCAGCCTTATCGAGTGTCTTTGGAGCTGGAGATGCCGGAGTCTCCAGTGAATGAAAACCTGGGTATGTTCATGGTCAAGATGTCTTGCTACACCAAGGGTGGGAGGACCGTCTCATCGGTGGGCCGATCCACGATGCTGCATTACCGCTCCAGTCTTCTGCAGAGCCTGAGCACGTTGCTGTTCTCTCCTTTCTTTCTGACTGGCATGGCTGAACAGAAGCAGCTCATAGACGTTGAGCTCTTCTCTGACTACAAGATGAATGCTTTTCAGCCCGCCATCGGTGCGGTCATTGAGATCCTGTCCAAACGAGTGCAGATCTACTCATCTCAACTCCGTATCCATGCTTACTTCACTGGTATACGATATGTTCTGTATAACTTCCCCCTAACGTCTGCAGTGCTCGGCGTGGCCACCAACTTCTCCTTCCTCAGTGTCATTGTGCTGTTCAGCTACCTGCAGTTCATATGGGGTGGGATCTGGCCCCCAAACCAAGTCCGAGTCCGGGTCATGATGGGGGATAACACCCGCATCCAGCAGAGGAGAGAGGAGGCTCGGAAGCGCATGGAGAAGGAAAACTCGCAGACCGACCTCGGTGCTCCCGAAGTGATTGGCTCTGTGACTGAGGCATCTGATTTCCAGGGAAATGACACGGTGGCAGGGCCCTCAGAGGCCATAGATGCCCCTGATGTGCCCGAAGTCAAGGAGGAAGAGTCTCCTGACTGGAAGGAGCCCGAGCAGGAAGACAGCTCAGACGTGTTGGATGAATGCCAAGAGCCTCAGCAGGGGGAGACCTTCCTCCGACAGAGACCTGGGCCGTGGATGAGCCTGTGATCGATGCCACGGCACACAGCAAAAGCACTTATAGTATATGCCTACTGTTCATGAAAATATAATACATGCTTTGTTTTAGCTAACAAACTACTGCGTATTGTCTTGTGTTGTCGTTATATTAAGTGTCGTAACTTTGACCTCTTCTCATTTCTTCGTGCATATTGTCTGCATCGTCTAAGTCGTATGTTTCACCATCTTGATTTTTGCTAATGCACATATCTGAAGATACTACATTCCACCTCTGGCTTCTCCAACAGAATATGACCTCACGATTCAGGTGTTAGTCATCATTTGAACACACCCCTTGAAAGTCAGTTGACCTGTAATGTTTTCTCGTATCCCGGCCAGCCATCAATAGCTGAATGCACATATCCTGACTTTTCTCCCATGATAACGTAATGAGACAGGAACTCTTTATTACTAGTTCATATGTCGGTACAAAGGATTCTGTTTATGAATGTAGCTGCCAAGTACTCGGAACAGAATGTATTGAGTTTTTGTATTTCCAAGAATGTTACACACTCTTTTAAGGGATACCGATAAACTAGGCTTGTGATACTGTTTTCACAGAGTCTCTTTCAGAGCAATTAGATTTAGAAGATGCGGCCAAAATAGTGTCTTTGTTTTGGACTACTGGCTGTAAAACTTGTCTCCAGCCTGAGGGACACAAGGAACATGTTACATTTATTTTACTTGTTCATTCAGATACCTCTCTCTAATTATTTTTGGTTTTCATTCGATCATCACTATTCCTTTTGTATTCAATATCTGTTACAGTGCAGCTTAAACACTGTAATGTATTGTTGGGAAAGTGTTATTTATGTTGTTTAAACAAATGCACAAAGCTATTTTAGATGGGTATTTGAAGTAATATAAGTCTGTTAATTAAAGATGTTTGTATTCAACATTAAGGAACAGTATAAGAAGGATAAGGGAAGTTACTGTTTTAAAATACGAGTTGTTCAAGCAGGAATTGTTGCAATTAAGCACGGCCCCCATGTATTTAACCTACACTTCAGGGGAGCCACGGGTTTATGCCTTAAGCGAGTTTGTGCAGGTGACACAGGATTATGTTCCAAAGAGATTGTTAAACATGATGCACTTATAATCTGTCATCTTGTATTCTGTCATGGTAATATCCTTGCAAATGCCGATATGAGTATGTGTTATTTATGTGTTGGAACAAATAAAAAAAACATGCAGTGGCACACTTCTCATTTTTATTGTCTCTTGTGTACATTTTGATGACATACTCAACAATGAGAACAATCTCATACTTTTTGCTCTTCAAACAGGGTTTAACAGAATAATTACATTAAATCCTAATGCCACTGAGTTTGTGTCATTTCTGTGTACTATATGAGATTTGGAGAACTTTTATGTCAGAATGTTTTGTTAAACAAGAAGAAAAGATACATTTGTTTATGTGCACATTTCATATTTGATATAGTGGTAATACTAATAGTATTTTATATTAATAAAATATGGGCTATGAGTAAAATCCGAAAGCATTCTTAAAACAAACGACTATCCAATATATGATTATTACACCTGATAGTTGTAATAAATTGTACCTTTACAGACACCGATACAAACCGTATCTATTATCTCAAAAGGATCAGTGTTGAAATAACGAGAGTATATTAAACTGATTTAGTTTTCTAAACAAGCTTTCAACTTAAATGAAGTCATTACTGTTTTAACATTCTAGAATATGATGAACTATTTGTATCATTTTGATGACATTCAGATAAAATATGAAAAAGAAATCACGAGTCTCAAACAGCGGCCATGTTAATTAAATACACAGGACCAACATAGTTTTAGCATTTACTGTGCTCTTTGGGGCTTGTTGTAAAACAAGCGTGACAGTGTGTGTTAGTGACAGTTAGTGATGTTTTGGGATTTCAGTGTGCTAGGGGGCAGTACGAGAGCCGAGATGCTTATCTTTGACGCACACTGTTCACCGCTTGAATAGATAAAAAAAGAATGACTTCTGTATATGTTCCTAGAATCTCTGAGAGTTACGTAAATGCACAATTAATTAATACAGTAGTTCAGTGTGTTCACAATCATACAATTTCCAGTTAAAAGATGGGTAAGCAGATCTTTTAAATCCTTTACCTATGCTTCGCTAAAAAAGGATTACAAATTCCTCAAAGGATACATTGTGGAATAAAATGTTGTCTTCTTTACTGAACATGCTCTTGGTACACTGAGGAAGTGGAAAACTGCATTTACGATCCATTTCGGATCAAAACCTTATGGCGATGATATTAAGGCCCATTAGCAGCCTCTATTCAAAGCCACAGCCCCAATCTATCTGATGAATTATGCATTGGTCTGTATAAGGAGTGCACTAATTGACTTAAACCATCCATCACTTGGATTAAAAACCTCACTGTACTTAGCCTCAGCAGGTACAGATATTATCTCCGACTCTGCTTGAACAAGAATCTGTGTAATGAATCTTTTTGTTTTTCTTAATCCCTGCTGTACTGACCAACTCCCTTGTCAATTTAATAGAACAGTGTTGTGCATACACACCACTAATATTTATCAAGTAGAAAAAACATGCACTGTTTTCATCTCGCACATGTCCCACAACTTGTAATATTCTGTAAAGATAGTTTATGTCATGTACCACAAGATAAAATATTTCAAGACATTTAGACTGAAAGAAAGGCTGATGTGGAATGTTTAACAATTTAGCAATTTACAACATCACTGTTGTTGCAGCTAATCATTTGAAGTCATTTATAGAGTTTTACTAATTCAAATAAGACACTAACATTTCATACAGTCCAAATATCCAATCATGTTCAACACTTTATTTCTGGATGCAAATTTCCCCTTTCACACACAGTTGTGTTCAACACGTACAACAACTTGGCTTGGCCGTATATGGACCAAATGCCATCAGCCTGATGTACAACACTCCACTCGGCTTCAAGTGTTCCACTTGAACGTCATCCTGTACTGCCAGGCCTCTCCAAGGCTGAAGGTCACTTTGTTCCTTGACCCTAAATGTTGTGCACCTCCTCGAGGTGTACCTCCGTAACCTCCGCCGCAGTCTCACTGGTTGCTTTTGACCCATCATCTTCCGGCACATCGTCTGAGCTGTCCGCCCATCGCCCGACTCTTCTGACTCCCTCGCCCACTACCGGGGCATTAACACAGGGGTTGTGGTCATAGATGACCAGTTTCAACCCCTGCATGTGAGAAAGGTTTGGGAAGACGCGTATTTGGTTCCGATCCACATCAATGACCGCTAAAAAGTGCATTTCCAGCAACACTGGTGGGAACGCCGCCAGTTGGTTCCCAGCAAGCCAGATACTTCGAAGCTCTTCCAGCCCTCTTAGCTCTGTTGGTAAACTCTCTATCTGGTTATAACCAAGGTGCAGGGTCTTTAGATTAGGGAGCTCACAAACCACCTGTGGGAAAACAGTGAAGCAATTAGTCTCCAGCCACAGAGTATTAAGTTCCTTGAGCTCTCTCAGTTCTCTGGGGAGGCTGTAAAGCTTGTTGTTACCCAGGTAAAGGATGCTGAGCTGGGGCAATCTGCAAACAGCTGCAGGGAGCTCTTCAAAGCAGTTAAAGTCCAGGGCTAAGAGCTGCAGCTTCTTCAGGCGCTGCAGTTCAGCCGGTAAGCTGCTGAGGTTGTTGTCACTCAGGTAGAGCTTCACTAGCTCATCGAAGACACAGGCAGCAACAGGCAGCCGACGCAACTGCCGGCTGCTCAGGTCCAGGGTCCGATCAAGTGGCATTTCCTTCAGATCCCCCACGAGAAAGCGTTGACAGCGTTCTGAGGGTATGAAGGCAACGACGCCTCGCATGGCATTACCCATCTTGCCCAGTCTCTGGCGCACCACTGGTCCTCCACATCAATTGAGTGCCAAACAAGGGTTGCGCTGAAGTGGGCTGTTGTAAATGTCATGGCATCCCATTAATGCTCCACCACGGCCCTGCTGGATTTATTGATCTTAAGAAAAAACAAACAAGTTTGCAACAATGCATTTTTGTGATACTGCATACGCTTATAAAGCTGCATGTAGCCGCAATTACAGGATTATGATGCTGAACTACACCTTTCCGTGGGATAAACAACAACAGTGAAAATAAGCACACCACTTGTAAACAAGAAAACAGAAAATGTAATAAGCTAAAGATAATCATAATTGAAATTTGAAAACGCACCCACCTTCCAATGTTTTCCTGTTGATGTCTATGACTGAGCATCTCCTACAGTAAGCCATTTGTTTATCCAACTTAATGGGCTGAAAGCGTATTGTATTCCCTGGGATGATATTCCCCAGTGTAGTCCTCTCAGCATCTCTCAGTGGCTCTGAGCTATGCCCTGACTTTCATGGCGATTGCAACAGCTAGCTACTCTCTCCTCCCTATTTGTGCCTAATGACTTTCCCCCCTTCTTCTCCGAGATGACAGAGGTGGGAGAGAGACAGGGAGGGGCAGGGTGCAAAGCTAAAGAAGTGCCTTGTGATGAAAGCGCAACGGTGGTCATTTACATCCTGTGTTAATCCGCCCGCCCAGACACAATTCTGAGTCAAGTGGGTCTGTACTGTGGAATAATCTCAAGAATTTGCCTGTGTGTTTATTGCACGGACATAGATTGTGGTCATTCATTTAGTGTTTTTGCAGGGAGGGGAAATTAAGTTACAGGATCCCGGAAAAACTAAGAGGTGTACTCCAGTTTGGTGGAGGGTGCATGGTTAGTAAGGACCACTTTTTAACTGTGTTGTCAATCATTGAGGAGACAATACTTTAGTGCCATAATCAACACTACAAACACTAAAAAATGCAGGGTGCTTTTAGTTTTCCATATTTAAAAAAAGGTCATATCATTTCCTCTTTGTTGGGGGGAAGTGTTGTCTGAGGTGTGATTTGCCCATGCTATCTTGCATACTTTCATTAGGGCTATTTTTCAACTAGATAAAACTGAGAAGGAATTTCATTGTCCTTATCAGAAGGGTACTGTTTGCCCCTTGTCTGTTTCCACTCACTGACAGACCGTTTTTAGCACTTGTCTTTCTCCTTATCCACTGCTGAGGGGCCTCAAACAGGCAACAGTAGGCCTACAACCCGGTAGAACCATGTGACTGCCATTATAGAACCTGTTCATGGCAATCAGTTTAATGTGCCATAGCAGGTAAAGCACAGGAGTAATTAATTGTCCTATCAGGTGATTACTCGAGCACTTAATGTAATGATGTCATCATTAATGTCCCCTCTGACCTGCCAAAATGTCTGCTGTCATAAATGTCTATAAAAGCTCATTATTACTTGACAAAAGAAACTCTGATGTTTCCAAAAATGCGAAAGAGGTTTCAAGTTAATGTGTAATAGTTAGGCCTAAAGTTAGCCTACTGCAGTAGAGTAGTTGATTCTAAAATTCAACCAGAAAGCTAACAAAGAAGACAATTTGATTATCGTAACCTGCCAGTGGGAATTTGGGGAGAAATAAGCTGCTGTGAACCTCCGAGCCCCCACTTTCTGTGTGCTTTTTTCTGTGCTGAGAGACTCTAGGGCCCCATATTTGTTGTGTGGCAGCATTATTAAAATCAGATGAATGTATGAATATGCAACATGTAGGATTAAGGTTATACAAGTACATTTTGATACAGAGCCCCTCTTTAAGGCAGGAACTTAAGATCATATTATGTTGGCAGACATGTGTTTTAATTGTGCCTCCTAGCAAACGTAATGAATTGATCACAAACCAGTTGAAAATATTAACCGGGAACTTTAGGGGCCCCAGAGCTGTTTGTTGCTTTGCCTGGTTGGTAAGGCCAAGGGAAAATTACTTTGATGCCAATGTCACTGTCTTGGAGTACTGAGTTAAACACATCTGTACTCTCTGAATATTGTGACATTAGGCTACCATTAAAAGAGGCCTCCTGTAGTGACTGCAGCTACAGACAGCAGTGTTTCCATAATGCAAAGACACCCTGTGATCACAGGAGGGAGGTAGAGGCTTGCTTTCGGTGCTCTTATTAATATCCACTTCAAAATGTACATCATTTTTCTTCTTTGCTGTGTTTCTTTTGTGTTTTGGGGTGAGTGTTCCCCACCCTGACCGGTGGAGTCCACTTTCTGTTCCTGGCATGTTGAGTTTTGTGTACGGAAGTAGTCGACAGGTTGTAAGGTCAGAGGGTAAAGGCTATCCCTCTTTGATTGAGAATACACACAGCCATCTTGGATCTAACGTAGAGAAGGGAAATTGATGCGGTGAGGATCTTTTAATTGTTTTTTTGTTGTCAAACTAAACCAGTCCGGTTCGCATTTCAGCCCCTCGGTCCGAGCCGGTTTGCGGCGCTGATTCCCCCCGTTTCGACACGTAGCGTTTCTTTCGCTTTTCTCTCTGGCGGATTGTCTCCGCTGCTCTCCGGCTGCTGCTGCTGCAAACGGAGCGCCAACCGAGCCGAGGAAACGGACAGCTGACTCTGGATCTGTGGAGGCAGAGAGGGCCCGAGCCACTGCCGTGTAGTGGCTGCTGCTTGGCGGCTTAGTCGGGTTGCTTTGGAGCGGAAAGGTGTCGGTATGTCGTGGCTCTTGGCTCTTGGTTGAGGCTCGTGAACTCAGGCGAGCTAAGCTAACACGGACTGGTTATAAGCACTTAGCCTGCTAGCGTTGGCTAACTAGCATGTTAGCTCTGTTGCTGTTCCTTTTCTCAACAGTGTTACATTAAATAACTGTTCCGCCTCCAGGACAAACTAACTCCCTGTAGTTTACCAGGGAGAACACTAACGGTTAGCTCAGCTGTCACTGCATTCATATAAAACATGTTATGGACAGGGTACATAGTTTATTTTGTTATAAAAGTTCAACATGCTCTTCCCTTGTGCGTGCACATCTTTAAAAGAAATAGGCACACACTTTAAAAAATAACTTTATTTTAAACCCCCAAGATACCAAACGTGTCATTGGGATTTACAAAAAAAAAGGAGAATACATGAGTGTGAAGGGTGCAATCATACAAAACCATGTCCTGTATAAAAAGATGGATCCAATGATGGGTCTGTTTGGTGTCAGGGGAAGTGCTGGAACAATCAGATGCTTAATACATGCCATGCAGCGTTGTCCATTATATTGTAAAGGGTGGTTGTACAATATTGAAACCAACTCGAGGTAAAACTTACTTTTACTTCAACGGAAAGGTTTTGAAGAGAGATTGGTGTATTTCGATAATAACTGTAAACTCGACTCTGAAATGTGTGTTTGTGTACGTGCGGTGGTTCCTTGCCTCTCTTTAACGTCATCTTTCTCTCTCTCTCCTTCAGGTGACAAAAGGCATGTTTGGTGCTAGAAAGAAATTTGTAGAGTTCGTCGAGGTAGTCGATAACGACTTCACCGATGAAGGCATGTACTACAGCCAACCGTCGATGTTCCCACATCGGTCGGACAAAGATGTGAGTTTTGTCCACACATCTGCACACCGCTGTCATTTCTTTTGTCAACACCGGTGGACGCTTCTTCTCGTCATCTTACTCTTTCTAGTCCTCAAATGTTTTCCTTCAGATGCTGTCCTCTCCCTCGCCGTCGTCGTCGGGTCAGCTGTCGCAGCTCGGTGCAAGTTTGTACGGTCCACAGAGTAAGTGTTTTATTAGTAGTTCTCTCATGTGTCGCACATTTGGAGTAAAAATAAACCTGCATGTAAAAAGTGCAGTTGAGCTTAGCAGGTATTTGCGGGGTAACTCTCGCTAATGCCTCCTGAAATCTTCTAAAGTTGTGAATGTGGGACCTTTTTTTTTTCTTTTTCAGATGACCTTTTTCTCTGGCGGTTCATGTTTTTCTTCTCTGTCTTTCTGCAGGTGCACTTGGCTTCTCGGTAAGGGGCATGGGGAACAGTACGCCTCAGTTAAATCGAAATTTAACGCAAGGCACGCAGCTACCAAGTCATATCACCCCCACAACGGGGGTCCCCACCATGTCCCTCCATACCCCTCCATCACCAAGCAGGTGGGAATAAAGGCAGACTCAGTTAAGACACATACTTGTGTGGTTTATGAAAATTAACTGGGAATAGAAATGACAGTTGACGTGACTTGGGCAAAGATTTAAAGGCACCTAATCGGACCTGATGATGTTTTCACAGGGGGACATTGCCGATGAACACAAGGAACATGTTGAACCACTCTCAGGTCGGTCAAAGCATTGGGATGAGCGGCAGGACCAACAGTATGGGCAGCTCGGGGCTCGGCAGCCCCAACCGCAGCTCGCCCAGTATCATCTGTATGCCCAAACAGCAGCCAGCACGCCAGCCCTTCACCATAAACAGGTAGACGAATCCTGCAAAACTCACCCGTCCCTCCAGAGATCTGCGGTTCTTTGTGTCCTCTACACTTCCTGACACAGACGTTTTTAAGAAAAAGTAGATTTTTGGAATCCTGCTTCATCTTTTTTTTTTTTCCTCCTATGCAGCATGTCGGGGTTTGGTATGAATCGCAATCAGGCGTTTGGGATGAACAACTCATTATCAAGCAACATCTTCAATGGCACAGGTTAGTGTGTTTAACTCAGGTGGGTATATCAAGGGATCATTAGTTTGAAGGTATATTTAAATAAACACGTCAGTGTTTATTTTGAATACAACAAATCAATTCTACATGAAACACAGTGAGAATTATATTTCATAATTATACCTCGCTGCACATTTGTTAATACCGAGTGGCTGACATGACAAGATTACTGTGTTCACTGTAAAAATGCAGTGAACAGTGTCTTGAAGCAGGAAGCACAACTGCATTTAGACGCATGGCAACATACGGTCAGAGTGAAAATCAGTTTAAACTAACCGGCTCTGGGTGTAATCTGGGTATTTCTTTGGTGAAACTGTTTAAAAAAATAAACTTAAAAAAAGATTTGCAAAAGTAATTCTGGAAAAACTGAAAACATTCTATCAATTTATCTTTGACTGCTGAAACAGACGGTGAGTAACTATTATTCAAATTAGCTGTTGTGTTTGGTCAGCAGTTTTTACATAGGGGAGGGCCATTTATCCAAACAATTACAGGGTAACATAAATAATAATAATAATAATAATAATAATAATAATAATAATAATAATAATTGACCCATTATTACACAAATAAATTGAGTTAAAGGTGACATTACATATTACAAGTTCCTAACCTTCCTATTACTGCAGATGGGAGTGAAAATGTAACGGGACTGGATCTGTCAGACTTCCCTGCGTTAGCAGACAGGAGTCGGAGAGAAGGGACTGGAAACCCAACACCGGTGCTCAACCCACTGGCTGGACGGGCTCCTTATGGTAGGCCATTAGGCCGTAGAAAGTGTCTTATTTTTACACACATCAAGCTATAGGAAGTAGGTTCCCCTAGGAGAGAAAATTAATATTAGTTTCTTGATTGGGTTCATAATATTAGCCACGGTTTTGTTTGAACAAACAAGAATAGCTTATGATACCCTTTTGTTGTGATTTATTGCTCATTACACTTTGGGGAATTATAATCTCTGCTTCACTATGTTCATCATCATCAAGTTGGCATGGTGACGAAGCCATCAACTGAACAGACACAGGATTTCTCCATCCATAACGAGGACTTCCCTGCACTGCCTGGGCCAAACTATAAGGACCCCACGTTGAACAACGATGAAAGCAAAACTGTAAGTGTGAGCCATCGAGGACACGACCACACAATCTGACAGGATGTCTGTTTTTTTTGTGTCCCGGGTACTCATTAAAGATGATAATTCTTTTCTTTTCTTTTTCTGTGTATCAAACTGGTTTTCTGTTTTTTCAGAACTTGAACTCCACAATCAAGAGCTTATCCAATGCAGATGGGCCGAAGTTTCCTGGAGACAAGACGACCTCAGCACAGAACAACAACCAGAAGAAAGGGATCCAGGTGTTGCCCGATGGTGAGACCTCTCAGCCAATCGTATCGCTCCAATTCCACTGAGACATCCCTTCTTAATCAACTTGGGTGAGGCAGTTGGGCTCTCTACCCTGCATTTGGGGTTAGATAATTATTGGATAGGTTGCAGTGAGGAAACCAAAAGAATATGTTCAGTATGATACAGACCATCATCATCTTTCCATTAGTCTGTCTGTGACCATCACTTGTTCAGAAATAATAATGGTTTGCTCTCCAATGGGTGCACAAAGTGTGGGTTAAAAATGTGGAGGTAATGTATTGGTAGTACGTATTAACTGTAGTTCACAGCGCCGTTCCAGCGGTTTGTTGAACTCTGAATTATCCTGCTGCTGCAGGTCGGGTGACGAACATCCCCTCAGGAATGGTGACGGACCAATTCGGCATGATTGGCCTGCTGACGTTTATCCGGGCAGCAGAGACGGATCCGGGGATGGTCCATCTGGCGCTAGGAAGTGACCTCACGACACTGGGACTCAACTTAAACTCACCAGAGTAAGACCGCTGTTCCACCCGAAATACAGTAACGGTCAGAGTTTCATTAGTCAGCACGTGTATGCCCATCAGCTGATAATGTGAGCAAGGAATCAATAGTCCTGTGTTGAAACTCAGGCGCCCATTAAAATGTTACGTGACCTATAATAGGTGTTGCCGGCACAGATGGTTACGATGGTTACCGTTTTCACAGCTCTCCTTTCCACTGAGTACATCTTAGTCTCACGATGCCTCTGCCTTCAGTACCAGTACTACGGAAACCTCCTTTTTACTGGTATTTTTACACTGGGACAGATCTGCCTCTTTGCTGACATGCATTCTAATCTGTGCAGGACTCATTGTACACTTTTTACCCGCAGAGAAAAAAACATATCGCATATAACATATTGACTTGAGGAAACTCTACCCGTATAGTCCAAATATTTTGAAGCCAAACAACATGTGTCCAGATATCCAGTTTAATATATGTGTCTGTTTTTTACAGCATGAATAGATTCTGCCCTCAATATTGGAATTACCAGTAGAGCCAAAAGATGTCAATCTGTATCAACAAAGTCTGTTTCACACAACACCTTTTAGCCAAAAAACTAAAATATCAGTAGCAAACTTAATGAATAATATCATCCTTTCCCTTCATGCAATGATTTTTAAAGCACTCAAATAAACAGAGTTTAATCGCCTGACTCGGATGTGGTTAAGTTTCCTTCCTATGCATTGGTGTCAATAGTTGGTGTTTTGCTAGTTTGTTCTGTCACTTTCCGTTTGATCCAAAATGTGATTAGCAAATGTTGTTTTCGGTGTCCAGAGTGCGAAGAACTTACGGCAACTTTCTTTCCTGACAGAAACTTGTACCCCAAGTTCGCCTCTCCTTGGGCCTCGTCGCCATGTCGACCTCAAGACATTGGTAAGACTTCCACATGAATTATGTGGGGGAGGATGGCTTTTTAAAATCTTTAGAACAACCTTCATTTCGTGACCCTGAAAGGCTTTCAAGATTTTTGTCTGAGCCCGAGCCAAAACATTTTTTTTTATAATGACAGGCAGGTTGCAAATTCCAAGAGGCAAATTCCAATAATTCCAAGAGGCAAATTCCAAGAGGCAAATTCCAATAAGCAATGAGAGCTGGTCTTTCAAAGCATTCACATATGGCAGTTTTGGTATTGCATCATGAGTGTAAAAGAAAAAGCATTAATCGTCACATCTCTCCATTGGCATGACAGTGAAGTGAGAATAATAATAATAAATAAGTATACATGTTTTAGTTACTACAACTCGTTCTTGCCTTTTCAGACTTCCACGTTCCGTCTGAATACTTAACCAATATCCACATAAGGGACAAGGTAAGTCTGCGCTTCAGAATTGCCACGACGAGTGCTTTCGGTTGTACTTGTAGGTACAAAACTAATCTTTGCTCTCCTGCCTCCAGTTGGCGGCAATTAAACTGGCACGATATGGCGAAGACCTGTTGTTCTACCTGTACTACATGAATGGTGGAGACCTGCTACAGCTTCTGGCAGCAGTAGAGCTGTGAGTACCTTTTTTAAAAACATGTTATCCGCCATTAATAGTCTTGAAGTTTGATCATGTTTTTTCTCCCCATCTGGACTTTTCAAGGCGATCTAAACCATTTAAGTGTGTGTCAGGCTGTCGGCAGTTCTTCCCATCTTTAGAGTGCAACTTTGATTCCGGTGTTTTTTTTGGAGGTTCTTGGCTGCTTCCCTTTTGTCTTATTCCTTGTCCGTAACTTCACTCTCCAGCTTCAACCGGGACTGGAGGTACCACAAAGAGGAGCGGGTTTGGATAACGAGGGCGCCTGGCATGGAGCCTACACTGAAAACCAACACCTACGAGAGGGGAACCTACTACTTTTTTGATTGTCTTAACTGGAGGAAAGTAGCCAAGGTAGGAATCGGTCTTTCTGCTGCCTTTTTTAACTTTGACACGCTGGTGAAATGGAATCAAGTTTGACTGACTCTTGTTGTGGTTTAGAGATTTCCCTAATTATTAAAATTGTGTTTGCATCTCAAAGGAATTTCATCTGGAGTATGATAAGCTTGAAGAGAGGCCTCACGTGCCAACAACATTCAACTACAACCCAGCCCAGCAGGCCTTCTAAGGCCCGACCAGTCCAGAGGGCCGCAACGGTTCCTGCACACAACACCGTTGTCCAGGAGGGGCGCTGTGGTTGACGTGGCTTGGTTTTTATTCCTCGAGGATTTGGCTATCTGACTGTGGGGGTCGTCGCCACCATCAAAACTGCCCTGCCTTTCCAAAATTACATGCTGCCCAAAACACCAACACTTGTTCAGTTTTTATTCTTTATGTTCCTCCTGTTTTTTTGTCTTGTTTTGAGCAGGGTCTGTGTTATGTTTACATCTCTGAATCTGAAGCTTGTTTTCTTTTAGAAAGGAGGACTGACCCTGTGGCACAGGACAGTGACAGAACAAGGTTTACGCCTCACCAAGTGTTAAGAACAGGAAAAAAAAGGCGAGGGAATTTAACATCCTCAGACGCAAGTGAAAGGGTGAAATAAATGCAATGTTTATTGTTGCACTATATTTAGTAATAAAAGAACACAAAATTTGTTTGTGATTTTTTTTTATTTTTTTTATGTGAACACTCCCTGATATTTTTTTTTATCCTTTCCCATTGTTTTTGTTATGGGGCGGGGGTTCAGGCAACTTTCCCACATGCATCCCTTTTCATCTCACCCTTTTTTTCTACCATTTACATTGATTTCAACCTTTGTATTTGCACCACCAAATCTCATTATCTGCTTCTCCTTCTGTCCGTCTCTCTCTGAGTTCTGTGCCAGTTGAACATGGACACAAATCTGGGAGATTACTTTGGTTTCCACACATGTGGACAAATCCTCGCAGAGGCTAAGCAGCTACACGACGTTGCTCCAGAGCAAACAAAACTATTTCCAGTCTTTGTTACAATTTTGTAAGAAATGTGTACATTTTTTGTTTCTTTGCATCACATAAATTAGTATATGTATGTACGAATGTGTATATATGATTGCTATATATATATATGACATCTATTTTGGAAGAAATTTTGCCCTGCCTTTTACCTCGTTTTTATGAGGTGAGCATGGATGCAATATGTGGACGCAACAGGACATTTCTGGATCTGCTGGACAGGGTGTCACATGGCACTGCAGGCACTTACATCAAAATAATACAACATTAAAATGTAATTTAAGGAAAGGCCTGATTCTCAGCCAAAAAAGCAAGCAAAAATAATAAACAGATCGTCCCCCAAGTTTCCAGTCCGATGTAAAATAAGGGGTGTATTTCAATTCAAGCTGTTTGAACAGCATTTCATAGGAAATGGAAAATTGTCAAATTGAGGAGGGAAAAAAAAACAGACCAATCTTGTATTTTCACAAGTTCAAAGCTTCTTTTCTTTGTATTAAAGCAGAAAAGGCTTTCCTGAACCACTGTGTGTGTTGTTTATGTGTCCTTTGCCCTTTGGGTTAAACTTCTTTCTTGGAGCCATTTCTAATTATAATGTACAAAACTAAATGTATAGTTACGTTTTGTATGATACACTAGTTAAATGTTTACAATGGCAACATAAGCATGTAATCTGTGCCTTAAAACCTTTTGTAGTATCTTCATTTTCATTGTGAAAGATGTCATTACACATGATGGAGAAATATTTAATTCTGTCAAAAGTGCACGTTTAATTAGTCTTCAAAGACTTTACATAACTTTCTCTTCAAGCAAGTCAATTCATGGAATGTAATTTTGACCAAATTCTGGCCTCATTTTCACATGTTGATAGATACAACATTGGGGAAAGAAATGTAATCATACATCTCCAGTGCTGCAGAGAAATAAAGACACTTTTGTACTAAGCTACACTTATAGATCTTGTGTTTAAATGCATTATTTCTAAATTAATTAAGTTGTCAAAACAGTTTAGAAAGGCACATATACATAACTTCTACAATGTATAAAACAAACAATAGCAGTAGACAAATATGGCACATGAACATGAGAAGATTATACATTGAAAACAATCTCAGAGTCCTCATAACTGTCAATAAACTATCAAAAGCCATGGACAGTCAGTCAAAATTAAGAAATTGGACAGAAACAATTATTTCGCAAAGTATTGATATCAATACTCAGAAGCATTCACAGATGTCGTCTGATCAGGCGTAGCTGAGGCTTCTCTGTATAAACCAGTCCATCCAGACTAAAAGTACACGTACTAAGAGGCAGCGTGGCAGAGGACAGCATTTACATTACACTCGTTATGCCACCCGACCATTTCAAATTGCAGTCGCTTGCGTACATGCTACAAATTCTAATTGAATTTATTAGAAGTGGAAAAAGAAAGGTTTGGAGATGTTATGTTTCTGTAGAACGGAAACAAAAAAAGACACTTCTTGCCGAAGCACTTTAAGTACACATTCTCTAGTTAAGATGATTGTTTTGTCATGGGACGTAAAGAGAAACAATATCCTTCAACTGTCTGTTGTTTTCCACACACATACACATTTCACTGCAGTCTTTTGCTTTAGATCTTCTCTTCACACTCACTCTTCTAGCGAGGCGCATTCTCCCACATTGTACAGTCCTCAAGCTGTGAACACTGATCTGCTGTTTTCACAGTGAGGGTAACTTTGGGGCCAGTTCTGGGAGAGTCGAGCCATCTAAAGGACCTCCTGCTTTGGCAGCAACATCTGATGAAAAGAATCAGACAAAGAATATGCTTTATTAGCAGGTATAGGTGTGTGTGTGTGTGTGTGTGTGTATATATGTATATGTGTATGTGTATGTGTGTATATATATATATATATATATATATATATATATATATATATATATATATATATATATATATATAAATAAATGTAAAAAACTTTGTTTTTTTACTTTTCTCACAACGCACGTATACAGAAATAGAAACAGACAAGGACAACAAAGCTGGACATAAATAATGAAAATAGGTGTAAATATACACATATAAAAGCTCTACTGAAAAACAATAAAATGTGAAATCAAAAATAAATATATTGTCTATATTATAAATGGCTAGTGAGTTATTTCTGAGATCTAAAAGTGGATAAAGACATCATCCTTCATCAATCATAGGACTATCTCTCTATGAAAAATCATCTACAAAAAGCCTGTAGAACAGGTTGGGTGTGCCAGTGGTTTTGCATAATTAAAAGGCTCCATTAATCATCACAACACCGCCTAACCTTTATCTTTCTTCTCCTCCTGAGTCTCCTCGGCTGCGGTCTTGTCTGCTCTGAAGAAGATCCGCGCGCTGCTTAACGAGAAGTGGAGCAGCTCAAACTCCTGAAGTGAAAGGAGGACAAAAGAGGTCAGACTGAACAATTCATTTACATAAGAGGATGTCAGGCGTGGAGGAAGAGACGCAAGGCAAAGATACTGCTTGAGGTGAAAGGGAACGGTGCACCGCGGGGTTCTAAAAACATCAGGAAGCTGGTTATTGTAGTCGGGCCTGCTTATTAATCCGATCAGCAGCTGGAGCAGAAGCAGCGTCAGACACAAAGCTCATGGAGGCACTTAAAAACCCATTAGCTCCCAATTGCTGCAATGTCCATCAAAGTTTGTTTTTCTTCTTTGGGTCATAACTTAGCTAGATCTGAAAACCTGATACTTATTTATTTAGATTAATTTGACTTACTCGTCCAGAGGATATCAGGAGTTTTGTGAAGACTCTTCTTAAAATGTCAGAACCTGCCTAAGAATCCTCATGTTAAGTTTTCTTTATGCTCAAAGTCAGTGAGAGTAGTCTGTACACCCATGGCTACTTTCCAAACAGGAACAGACAATAGCTAATTGGGCGCAGTATTAATGCCGCAAACTTGTCAAAAGTTAGGCAAGAAAACTCTGACTCCATGGGAACATTATACTTCCTGTTAACTTCCTCCACTTAGAGGGTGGTTGAAGGAGTTTCCAATCCAACAGGGATTGTACCTGAAGGTAGACATCCAGCCTCTTCTGAGTGAGGTTCATGGTTTGTAGCAATTTTTCATCCTGGCTGGCCGTCTGGATGCTCTGCTCCTTCACCACAGCATTCATCTCTTTCTTGTACTTATCTCTGACGGCCTGGAACCAGTGCAGAGAGTCAAACTCCAGATACTGGTCCAGCAGCTTTAGGATGTACGCCACACCTGCGGCGGGAGTTGCAGTGTAAGTTAGTCAAAAGCCAAAAAGCAGCACAAGTGTCGAGCCTTGAGCGGATGTTGCATCGTACATACTCACCCATAGCAAATCCATCATCTGTGAAAGCAGCTCCAGTTTTGTTCTTCTTGTTGAGTTTCTCTTTGCAGCTGATGGAGTGCTCCACAAAATTCACCGTCTGTGGGGGAGATTAGTTGCGCACCAATTACTGAGAGTGCTGCATAGACTAATGATGCACTGCATAGAGATCAGTTTGACAAAAACAAATGGACGGAGAAAAGAGCGTGACAGGTAGTAGCATAGGAACAAATGAAAGACGCTGACCAGTGGGGGTACAATCATGTAGAAGTTCCTCAGGTGCATATTCTTGGCACTGCGAAACTCGGCCGCAAACACCGCCACCAGCATCTTGAAGTACTCCGTGCCCTCGGCAGAGTTGCTGGTCAGATCTTCCAACACTGAATCTAGGACACTGGAAATGACCCAACATTTAGGAAGACGATGCAAACAACAGGTAATGTTTACTTTCTTATTTCCTTTAAACTGTAGCTGTGGTGCCCTCTGCAGGCGCAGAAATGGAAATACACTGAAAATATCGTTCATAGACGCAACGGAAACAGTTGTTTGTGTGCATGACAGAAATATGAAGCCAAAAATGAATTCTAGGGTTACATTTACTGGAGCTAAAGCTTAACTTATGTTATGTTGCTCATTCTGTACACATGACATCTATTGTACTTCTGTCCATCCGGGGAGAGGGATCCTCCTGCTGCTGTGTGTACAGATTGTAAAGCCCTCTGAGGCTAATTTGTAATTTGTGATTTTGGGCTATACAAAATAAATTGACTAATTAAATTAACCCCAATTATAATTTGGAGAAATAAAGTGCAGGGCTTTCAATTGCCCTACCTTGCAGCTTTCTGGGTCTCCTCTGAAAGTCCCTCCTCTTTCACCAGCTCCTCAAAGTTGACTATATCTTCCAGGTCGGGGACAAACCTGGAGATGAACACAGACACAACAACATACCAGTGAGATATGGCAGAAAGTTTTAAATTGGATTTATCTTAATATTTACAGAAAAAAATAATTATTTATCCAGTTAGTCAGACATTTTTAAAGACTCTCAGATGCATAAATCCCAAGACCTTCATATTTACAGCATAAAGGAGCACACATGTACACAACCAGCAGTCGAACAACTCTTTTACCTGATGGCACTGCTGCAGCAGTGGAGACCTCCAGAGCGAATCATACGCACATAGCCCATGGCATTACCTGCAAAAAAGGATCAAATTGGTGTTGGTTTAAATTTGCCTACACATGCAGTGACATTTCTAAGATTAAATGCCAAGAACAGATCAGCATTTGTGTGTTTTCCTCACCAATCTGGCTGATGAGCTGTCTGAACTGGTCCAGGTAGCTCTGACCATCAGGAGTAATGCCGAGCTTCCTGATGCCGCGGTTAAACTTCTCTGCTCGGTCAAATGGATACTATGACAAAAACATGGACCACTACAGCTGAACACAAGCTTGTTACTGTGCCTAGTAATATGAAATTGCAGTATTTCAAACGGGAACTTCTGGAGGATTAGACAGCTAACAAGTTCCAAGAAGTCTGTCTGTCAAAATGAAAACTTAACTTTTCCAAGTTCATTTAATCCAAACCACTGGATTCAAGTTTCCAGCTCTCACCAGCTGGGGCTCAAAGGCACTAAAACCACCTGATTAAACTAAATCACAAAATGTTCTGAAAAAGTTCCACCATTGTGCTTTGTTTGTGTAACGGGTGGTGGTGAAATGAATTTCCTACCTTCTGATCAGACTGGTCCTTTGTTTCTCTGAAGAAGCGAATGTCCTTGATGAGTCTGGACTTGATGTGTTCGTCGTACATGAATTGACTGAAGATGTAAAACTTCTTCCGCAGGAACTGGTAGGTGAAATTCACCTGATGAAAGAAGAGAGAACATGTGCAACAGGTGCAGCAAAGCCCTTGATACACCCAGACTTGAAGGAAACAGTACAGATGGACAGCAACTAAAACACGCACCACAGTCTGTAAACTCACCGTGGTGTTCATAATGCCTGTGCCGTGGGTCCGGATGGAGTTGGCGATGTGACGGATGTTGATCGTGTTCAAGTGCTTGTTGTTACTGGCCTTCTCTACAAAGATCTGTTGGAGAGCAAAAACTGTCTATGATGCACAAACAACTGCTTGCTTTAAGACAGGGGTCGTCTCCCTTTTATTTTTTTAAATAGAGTCAATTCTGCGTGGACATATTCATCTGCTTTCACTGCCAACGTCCCCATTTCCAAACTCCTCCGTGTTCGGTGCTCTAGTCTAAAACTCTGGCGTAGTGTGGCAGCTCAGTGCCAACGTAGCAAGAGATATGCGTTTTAAAATGGAAACGTAGTAGTCTAATAGAAAGAATACTGTACTCATAATTGTTGCAGGTTTGAAGATCATATCATATTATATTCAATATAATCATGTCGTGCTCGTGCTGGCAAGAACCTTTTGGAGGCCCCTCTTTTGTGAAACTCTTCAGCATATTCATTAAACTTCCCGAGAAATTGCAGGATTTATGGGTATCCCCCTATTAACACATTATTGTCTAAACTTTATAACACAAACACATTTTATTTGGTGGAAAATAGGGCCAAATGGCTCTTTGGATAGGAAAGGTTGCCGAGCCCTGGTTTAAGAGATGGAAGGTGAACATGCTGACGTGTCTTACCTGGTTGTTGAGGTTATAAAGGTAGCGTGAGACAAACACGTGAATGTTCCTCATGATCTCCAGAACATCCAGGCCCTGATGAGGAAACACACCGGGGATCCAGTTATAACCAATCTATCACCTTCACTTCTTTGATCAAAATCTCCACCACGACGTGTGCGGTGCAACCACACAGACCTGCTCCAGGGTCTGGCTGGGCAAGTGTGCCTCCGTCATGGTGAGTCCATAGCGCTGCGTGGCGAGGTTTCTCATCTCGCTGTAGGTGGCCCAGTCGTGGAGAGCGACAGTGGTTAGGTTGTAGAAGGTTTTATCCAGGTAGTGGGTCACATAGGCTGCATGAAAAACAAGAGAAATAGACTTAGTTAGTTATACTTTCAGTAACGTCTTGCAGTTTTCCAGCAGGTGTCAGTGTTTCATAATACGCTGTCTTATGATGACCACACAGTTTATTGGTGAGACATCACACAGATTAGAACAGTTTCAACTATTTCTGCTGAATGAAGTAGTCAAATAGAAGTACTTGCAACTAAAACACTAATAGCACTCAGAGGACGCACACTTCAGCCAAAATGGGACACATACTCGATAGTTAATATAAGTGTCGTAGATGCTGTTAGAAAAAAGACCAATAAAACCATGTACAACTATGGACATCACCTTTGATAAGGATGAAGCGGTTGAAGAATCGGATGGGTTTGAGGGAGAAGAAGTGAGCCAGGTCCTTCATGCCAACTTTGAAAGGGTTCCTGTCGTCCAGCTTCAGATGGCGGTGGACGGAGAGACGCAGGTCCTTCTCAATCTCCTTACACAGCTTGTCCAGTAGGTGCTACAAGAGTTCAAATGAGAACAAGACGTAGAAATGCACATGAAAGTGAAGGATGTGACGGCAAAGCTCTTTGATTTGCACAAAACTATTTAAGTCTAATGTCCCTAATCTTGTACACCATCCCCTGTTTCTGCCTCTAACTTTAACCCTCATTTCATATTTGGCTACTCTTTTTCATCTGTTCTCACCTCGTTGAACACGTCCATGATCTCCTTATCGTAGCTCTCCAGCAGCTGGTCACATGATTCCATGTGTTTGGCGTGCAACATGGAGGGCACACTGTCCCTCAGTGCACTAAACATGTACTGATGTCATCCAGGAAGGCAGAGCACCGGAGCATCCAATCAGACACAAGCAGAGAGGGAAACGGGTAACATTTAAAAGCAAACAAAGGACAGTTATATAGGCAAGATGTTACAGAAAGAGTGCGTGTGATCAATCCAGTCCGCTTACATGTATTCTCGCTGCGTCCACAGCGTTATCATATACATCATCTAGGTAGATGGGGAACACAGCGCGGTGCCAGTAAAGGAAACTACAGTCACACTGCAGCTTGACCCTGAGGAGTAAAGGAAAACAGTCGCATGCCAGAAGACTCTTAAAGTAGGTCACAGGAAACATCAAATTGCTAACATGAAAAGATTTGTTCCAGGAATTTCTACAACGTTCTGGTCCAACATTAGCATCCAAGTGTCGGATTTAATAACAAATGTTTGGTTCAACACATAATCGATGACCGCCACGTGCCAAAGTGATGAATTTGCGGTTGTGATGTCAGCAGCTTAATGATTTGGTTATATAAAGCGTTTGGTTTGAGCCTGTTCTCAAAACTACTGTGCAAGCTCTTTGCCTATGAGACATCACAGCACAACAACTGGCTGTCTATTACATGAGATGTTGAAAGCTGGCTGGAAAGCAGCAGCATCTGAATTGCTACACTTTTTCTTGGCTGCCTGGAGGGTTAATCACTTTGAAAGATCTTGGCAGACGGAACAAAGGCAGATCGTGTCATGCACTGACTAGCAAATTAGCACTTGGAAATTTTGTTCAACATGATCAAAAGGAAGAAAAACCCCACCTCTCACTGAGCTCACTGATCAGATCCAGCTTCTTCAACACGAGCTGCAGTGGAAGCAGCTCCTCATCTTTGAACGTTTTCTACAAGACAGCGAGAGATTTCAATGTCAAGCTGAGAAAGCAAACAGAAGTGTTTGTATCCCTATCGAACTTCTCCCAACAAACCAGCTGAGTGCCGACACACAGGGCCAGAGACACCACGAGGCGCCGCTCCTTTGTGCTGGGTCCACTCAGAGCATTTTCTACCAGAACCAAAGACGACAGCACATCCAGCCTCTGCTCACTATACTTCTTGTCAGAGATCACCCTTTTCTGCAATAATGTCACATTAAATGAAGTTAATTAGAAGCATAGAAATATTTTACAACTCCCAAAACTCTTCCTGTGAATACCAACATTGACATTGTTTGTGTATTTACCTTGGCGACGCCGATGGCGTTGAGGGCCTGTGACTGCAGCTGCTGAGTGATGTGAGAAACAGAGTCTGCTACAACCATGGACCGCCTATAAAACATGTGCTCCACAGCCTGAAACGAGAGACACATCACATTACCTAAATAGTTGTTCTCAAACAGACAATGCACTGGTGACAAAGTATGAACACACACAGACACACACAGACACACACACACACACACACCTTGAGCAATTCAACGAGTCGACACAGAGCTTTGACAGAGGTCTTGGTCATGGGCCGCTGCATCGACATGTACATGTTCATGGTGGTTTTGATAATGGTGCTGATGCTGTATGCATACAGGATGCCCTGTGAGGAATACAGAGAGAACCTTCGTAAAGACGTTATACCTTCAACAAACTTGCTTGTAAAAGGCACACCATTTTTTAAATAAACACATGTGGTCAGTTTAACAGGAAAAGACTTGCAGAAAACTTCCTGACAAAACAAATGAATACAGGTATTTGTCTCGTTTATTCTTTTTGCCGTGTCATGTGATGAGCTGGTCTTATCACCCTTACCTGTACAAACACATTACACCTGCTGTTCAAGTCTTCTGCCAACTTGTCACTCTTGTTCTCCGTGGACAAAATGGACTCCATCTTCATCATCCATGAAGTCACAAACACGTAGTAGGACTGCACATCCCTGAAAAGAAGAGACAGCGGAAACCATCAGATTCTACAAATTGGAAATTTGGAATTAAACAAATTAAACGGGACTGATCTTTGGCCCTACTGACTTTGTTAGTGCCTGTGCTCTTTGCTGGAGGTAGGTGTCTCTATGCGCTCTGATCGACTGTAGACTCTTCTTATCCATCAGTTTAGCTGCGGCCGGGACCTTGGCAAGGAGGAAAGCGTCTGGAAACCAAATGATGTTTGCAGTCAGAGTGACAGCTGGGACCTGCAGGAGAAGGCAGACACAAACCCACGGGATGGAGACAGTTTCAGATGATTAAAAAATAAATACAATTAAGTTGAGGGAGGGCTGTAACCGACAGAGAAAAGTGGTAGGCCAAGAGCTACCTTTTTACAGATGTCAAGCAGCGCCTTGTAGAACCTTTTGTCGACACTCCTGAAGATGTGAAAGTGAAGCACAAATAGACCACAGACGCAGGCATACTTATCCCTCTGGTCAATCTCTGAAGGTTCCCCTGAAAACAAAACGGACAAACAGACATAAATCACTTGCAGTTGCAGCAAAGAGCAAACTAGTCGATCTGCAGAAGAGAAACTGACCAATTTTGGACTCAACGTTGGTGAATATGGTGCGAATGTTGAAGGAAAACTCCTCGGCAAAGGCACCGTTTTTGGCGACAGCTACTCCTTCCCCGGGATCATCGAATCTCTGCTCCACACAGGCCTGTCACACAGTTGTAAACATCATTGTTGGGGCAAAAACCCTGACCCTTGCCCTCTGAGGTAGTAGTAGCTTGGGCAACTCTGTTGATATGCCATACGTGTTTACATGTGTTTGAGGAACAAGGATGGGTTTAAGGTGAGGTCGCGGGACACTAATGTCCTGGGGTTATCTTACTAGACACAAGTCAAACATGATCGGCTACGGAGGCCCGGGGGGGAGAGTGAGAGAAGGCCTTGTCCTTTCATCTCTCAGCTCCAGTAGAATGAACACAGTTCTTGTACTGGGCTTCTGTGAAAGTGTATAAGAACGGAGGTCTTAGACTGAGGGGTGGCAGAGACTTCTGACTGTTCTGCAAGAGAGTCTGGATTTTCTGTCCCATTCAGCTGAATGTTCATGACTATTGTTTGTACTTAGGCTCATGGTTGATGACTTGTAAACTCGTTATAATCTTTCTACATCTTATCCTGTAATAAAGTGTTATAAGACAAACATGCTTAAAGTACTTTTGATTTCTCACAAGGTAACGGAACATTAATTTTCACCTGCTCAGAATATATTCAGTCTTAAAATTACCTAATTGATTCCTGTTTGCATATTGGCACTAAACTGACTTTCTAGCAAAACACTTAGTGTAGAAAATGAATTCTACACCATAATAAAAGGCCTGCAAGAAGGGAAGTCACCTGCAGTATCATGCCATCCAGCATCTGTCCCTCAAGCTTGAGCAGGAGCTTCTCAAATGGTTTCAGCTTCTCTTCAGGTATGGAAAACTTCCCCGGGTTATGGTGTACAGATTTCAACAACCTAGAATTAGAGGATACAATTACAGAAGACCATTGGCTGTACATTATTTAGATATTAAAGCATTCGTGTTGAAATAGATCATAAAATAATATCTGGTTTAAACTGATGAAATGCGTTATAAATGCAGAAAATGTAGGGGTTAATGCAAAATATCTTTCTAGATCACATTTACGTGCATATACTTTAGTCGAGTTAAAAACAACTATTTTGTAGGATTTGTAGGAGGTATTTTCTGGTCTCACAAACATGTTTTGACAGTTTTTCTTGGTTGTATGGTTTTAATCCACTTTTATAAACCATTCAGAGGTGTCCTTCATGGTCTACCAGATCATTTACAATTCTAACAGACGAATGTTGTCTTCAGTACCCAAAAATTGGATTTCTGGAATTTAGCTTTAATGTAAAAAAAATACTTGGATTTCTGGAATTTAGCTTTAATGTAAAAAAATACTTGATGTGGAAATCAAACCAGGATCAAAGAAGAAGAGTTGGTTTAAGTCTTAAAGTCAATACATTCAAACCTATGTAATAAAAGACTGTTGATACAAAAGGAATATAATATAATATACCGGTATATAATATAATTTCTTGCTTATCTCAGTGACAGTGGAAAGGACTCACACAGACTTGTGTCCGTGCCTGATTTTAAGTGCTCAGATCAAAAGGTTACGCCCTGTGAGTTGTTATCTGTGTTACAGTCTCGGACGGTATCAAAGCAGACAGGCTATAACTTTTCTAAGAAAGTAATGAGGACTTTCCACACTAAAGATTAAGGTGAAGGTTATTTTAACATTACATTCTGGACGTTATAATTGTTGCAGGTTTGAATATCATATCATATTATATTTTGTATGTTATGCTTATGCTGGCAATTACCTTTTTGTGGCCCCTGTTCTCCATCTCGTTAGAATTTTCAAGCAATCGCAAGATTTATGGGCACACATTCTCACTGGAAGAACACATTATTTTGTTACCTCCCCTATCAAGCCCGCTCTCTTATCTGTCTCCTGTGGCCTTCGGCTTGTGAATCTGCTGCTGGGACCCAGACACTTGTAGCCTCCTTATTCATAAGGCAGCATTGTCTCTACAATTGTGATAATACAATGAAGCAAACCATACAACCTCTGATGCACCTTTCACCCCTCCCTTTCATATTCACTGTCTGTGCATGTTCGTGTGCTACACGAAGGAAAGGAAAGGTATATAACTGAGCCCGAAACCAATGTGCATTTGTACTTCATCGTCCTGCAGACTTGCTCCTTCCTGCGCAGGAATAGATACTCAGAAGGTTGATTGTTGGATCTCATTATTTTAAACATCTCATCCAAACTTGGGAATAGGAGTAACAAATAAGTCCACCACATAGCCATCTCACTGGTTGTGTGTGTGCGTATGCGTGTGCGTGTGCGTATGCGTGTTCGTGTGCGTACCTTTTATACATCTTCCAGTGATCTTTTAGTGTGCCGTGATTTCCCATGATCTCATCCAGTGTGAGCAGAACCACTAACAACTCCCCGAGGTGTTCGTACACGGTCTGCAGAAGGAACACAAGACAGACACAGTAAGAAATATTTAGATGGATGAGGAAGAAAAAAAAAAAGAGATTGAAGACCTGAAATGAACCCGAATCTTAAAACCCACCTGGAAATGGACACCTGATGACTCAATGATTGTTGCTGTACCCCTGAGATATGAGGAGAAATGCTTTTATACTTTTTGTTCTACGTTGTAAGAGAGATAAACATGCAATAAGTACTTAAACTAGAAATGCAGTGTGAGTTGTTTTGTCTCCATAAAGAGCACAAAAGCTCTTCTGATAACACGGGTATTTGAGCCAAGCCAACTAGAACACTACAATCACTGTGCAACATTACTTGTTGCTGTTGTAGAGGGCAGCCAGCTGATGAACAATGTTGACCACCACTTCATAACATCTTGACACAAAACAGGACAGTTCCTGAAAAGATAGAAGACGTTATCGGGATTTCAACAAAATGCAGTGTGTTTCGACGGAAGGTGTTCATTGACTACCTGAAGAAACGAGATAAATCTGCCCATTTGAATCTGGGACTCCCCTTCAACAACGCTGGTGTCTGACACTGCAACACAAATGCACATTTACATCTTTATTTCTTATCAGTGGATCGAGAATTTCCATGCACCACTAAGGGCAGTCCAAGCATGAGGGTAAGTAGTAATATCTGACAGATTACCTCCCTCTCCATAGTACAATAAGCCATTGTAGAACTTGGTTTCTGCCTGCATGGGAACATAAAATCAGGCCTTTAGAACATGAATTTACAGCTCACACACAGCACAACACAAACAAGAGCTATCAACCTCTCTTGACACTGGAAAGATTCACTTAGACCGAGAAGCGATATGTCTCTGTTTTTTTATGACTTCCTATTCTGTTTAACTTGACACACCAATGGTGTCACACTCATCAACAAGTAGCGGGAACACGCCAAATACGCAGCGCTGTGCCAACAAAGGCAGAAGAAGAGGACTGCAAGCTAGTAAACATGGAAGTAAACAATGCTGGATTTAAAATACTGTTTAAAATAGCATTTGGAAGGAAATGCATTAATCACAAGGATACACAACAACAACAACAACATCATCCTCCTCCTTCAACCTCCACAAAGCACCTTTAAGCAAGAGTAGAAATGTATGATTAAAAACACAAACAGAAATAACACAATAGCACAGAGTGCTAACACATGCTTACCTCGTACTTAAGCTTCTTCACTTCACTACACAGAGCAGCATAAACTGTGATCACTTTGTTCAGAACCTACACACAACACAATATTAAGTAGTTATGAAAAAAAGGGAAAAAACAGGATATGAGACAGATTCTGTTCATCTTTAACGAGCCTACCTTGTTGTCTGTTTTAATCAACTCCAATAAGGATGACTGCTCGTATGGGAGAAGCTGAAAGAGAGTAGACAGTATTGGGTAGGAGGTTGCACAGGTGTATATTGTTATCAGGTTAGCCACTAGTGTTTGATCTGTTACCTTCAGGGCGATGGGGTCCAGTGTGAAGTCCCACACATCTCCGATGGAGTCATCCAGAGCCTCCTCGATACCCCTCAGCTGAGAGGTGTACTCCTCCAGAAACTTGCTGTAGTTCTTCAGTTGAACCTCCGTGTGTATTTCTGCATAACAGAGTTTGATCAAGGACACTTCAGCAGGGCTGGTGCTGCAGAGGAAGACTGGCCCGTTAACGGAGTCCGGCCCGTTCCGTTTGACTAAAACCCGAGCAACAAATGGCCGTTCTCTCTTTATCATTTATATAAGAGACATCAACATTCAACCCCCTTTGGTTTCTGCTGGGTGCATGTGCTTATTGACTACAGGACATCCGACACAATACACGCTACCAATCTTAATTTTATTTGCTTTCATGGAAGGAATTTGGAGTTACAGTCCACTGTGTGTGCTTTATTTTTTTTACGATGAGCTACTGTCAAAATGACCCAAGTGTCGGCAGGCTGTCAAACGGATCAGCTGTAGCGACGTGACCGTTGGCGTCAGCTAACTTTGCTGTCGCTTCACTTCACGAAAGTACCCTTTACGTTACAACTGGGCTGCCTTCAGTGGAAGAAAATAAAGTGAAATAATATTAAATGTGTCCACGTAAAAAGCTGTTGTTTGCAAATAACTGTCAGGTGTGTTCCGTGCCAGCAAATAGACGGCGCCCACAGGGAAGGCAGCCCGCTAGCAGCGTAGCACTGGGTGCTAACGTCGCTCCGCACGTCGCTGTGTTTCACAGCAAGTCGGGACGGTACTTACTTTGGGACCCGTCGTCAAAACGGTCAAACTCCCAGTCAGGTGCGATGGTTTCTACCGCCATACCGCCAGCATAGGTGAGCCAAAACACTGCTGTTAACGAGTGGGCTTACACGGTCCCATGACGGGTCTCATGATTTTTTGAGTGATCGCTAGTGCTCATGGGAAATGGAGTTTGTTTTAGATAGGTGGCTCGCTTGCTGGCTGGATGGATATATGGATAGATAGATAAATAGATGGATGGAAAATAAAATAAAAATAACCAAAACATGTGTTGCAACAACATCCATAACAGCTACACTATAATACTGTTTTTGGTCAGAGGGTAGCATTAGACTGCTCTTAACAAATATCTATCAAGTATGTGTGTGATAGAGGCGGTGAGGAAACCCTATGTGTGTGTGTGTGTGTGTGTGTGTGTGTGTGTGAGGGTGAGTCAGGGTAATGTCACACTGAAAGACTCGGCACACCATTCAGAGGACGACATGGTCAGCAGAAGAGTGTGAGAATTAGACGCCTTCTATGGTTTCACGTTAACGGTAAAGGACTTTTTAAATTTATTCTACTATTCTACTCCTAACTCCTATAACATTACTTAACCTTAAATGATTGTATATGTTTTTCCATCAAAATAATTGGTGCTTGTAACACTTTCAATCATCAAACCATTTTGAGGGTTTGATGATTAGAAAATGCTTGACTATGAATATTTGACATAAGAAATATACGTATCTCCATCAAAGTTTCTGTTTCTTAACTTCCAAACATATTATATAAACACAACATTTCTTTCAAGCATCTTCATTCGTATTATTGATTTTAACACACTAATGAAAAGCATTTTATTGCAGATTGTGTGAAAGAAGGTTACATAATTTGAACAATGCTTCTGCTGTTTAGTACCTGGTCATCTCTTAGGAATTCCAAATAAAGAGCATTGCCAATGTCAGACAACACAGCCTCAGTGTTGATGGGAAACAAGCATGAAGAATGATAATGCAGGCAATCTGTGCCATCAGATGACTCTGCCAAAGCCAAGCTCTCTGCAACCTAACACTTGATTTTTTCACAAGTAACATAAGTCCTATCATTTAACAAGACTAATTTGCTTCATAACTAAATGTTTAGCTTTGGACTGCATCCACCAATTCAATATTTCTTTATTGTGTTTCTCATTTTCCTTTTAGGCCAACTGTTTGTGACCAGTGTTGGTGCCACGCTGTTTCTCTGGAGCCAAAGCAGCCGGAATAACATCCTGCCAGCTTTTCACCATGGTTGTCCCAGAGTCACAAGAAGCGCAACTGTCCCCAAGTGGCTCTGTGGGCAGAGGTACCAGCCAACAGCACGGATCCAACCCGTCCCCATCTCAAAACTATGGAAGTCCACAACCTTTTAGCTCTAATGGGAATATTTCACCGGCCAACACCAGTCTCCATTATGAGCCACAGGAGACAGACTTTCTGCTCCCAAATCACCTGTATGGTAGTTCAAGGTTCAGTGGATCCACGAGAGCAAAAGATGCAGGTGGCTCCGGTGCACCTACTGAGCCAGTCTGTTCTATGGTGCTTCAGATCCTGGTGCCGTTTATGCTTGCCGGGCTCGGGACCATCTCTGCTGGGATGCTGCTTGAAGTGGTTCAGGTGAGAAAACAAAGTCAAGCCAAGGTTTACAGTTTACTAAATGAAGGACGTTTTGAACACAAGCACATCCCCATTTTGCCAGGAAGTAAAGAGACAGCAGAAAATATAAAATAAAATAAAAACAAATTAGATCTTTAAAGTTGGTGTGAACCCTGCCTTCGCCCAATGTCAGCTGGCAACGGCTCCAGCTCCCCGCGACCCTAAACAGGATAAGCGGTTCGGATAATGGAATAAAAAGATTGGTGTGTTTATTTCAAGTGAGCGTCACCTTGGCTGAAAACAAAGATGGTTTATTGTTGTTTGTTGTTTTGGTGTTGAACGTGGTTCATCTACTAAGTTTGTGGTTTGTGAATGTGTTTTCGAGGCAGAACTGGGACGTGTTCCAGGAAATCACAGAGATCTTCATCCTGGTCCCTGCGGTGTTAGGCATGAAGGGGAACCTGGAAATGACTCTGGCCTCAAGATTCTCGACTGCTGTGAGTGTGTGCGCGCTTGTTAACACACAAACACACACACACAAGCCAGCAATTTCATCCAATCACACGCATCCCATTATGTGCACAAAACGGGACCTCATGTCAGTAATCTATTCATAATATAAACACAATTACAAAGAAATACCATGAGACGTTGCACAAATTATAAAATAACACTTGACAATGCAGTGAAATGGACAAAGATGAGTAACAGAGTTGGAGGGAAAGAGACTAACATGGAAAATTGATTGACTAGGCAACTGCAACCTCTTTCTCAGAGTTGTATTTTTGCCTCCATGCATCATGGGGTTTCTGTCCTCGTGTGAAACCCCTCACAGAGCTGTAAAGACCACGGCAGCAGATCAACTCGCAGCACAAAATCCTGCAGAACAAAAGTATGCTAACGATAGTTCTACGATTCAAGTAATCTGGAATGATGTTTTCCTGGATTACAAGAGAAGATGATGATCAAATATTATCATAATAATAATTTGTTTCAGTAAAACATAGTGATCAGCCACGCTGTTGCACTAGAGTAAAAATAGTACCAACGAAAGCTCTATTTACTTGAGTCACATCTGCCAAATACTACAAGGACCAGCTGCTCAAAACGTATGTCACGTTTTTGAAGGTTTTTACAGTCAGTGGGAGCCAATGAGCTGGAGGGCTGACTGCCATAACGTAGTCAGGGTGGGGAAGTTAGAAAGTAATGCGAGAAGTGTTGCGGCAATATGTATCTTACCGGCTGTCATACAACCAGAACTTGTGTATGAAACAATTTATTCTTGCAAGAAGAGACATCATTATACACAGTCGCATATAGTCTGATAGAGCACTGAGGATAGAGCACTAAAGATTGACAAGTCATCCTGAGATTATACAGGGAGTGAAACAGGACGGGGGCTGATTCATCTTATGGCAGACAAAAGGAATGCTGGATCAGCGTGGGAAGGAAAACATACAGATGAATAACGCCTTCCCTTTATTTATGACATATCCACCCTTGTGTAATTATTCATTTATTTTTTGGGCTAATTTTCTGTCAAGAACATATACCCAAACACATTTTCAATGACCATACACTGTACACCCCCCTACACATTTATATTACATACAGGATGTTCCGGGGCTCATAAGAGTGTGGAAATTGTAGGTCCTGTGTACCTTTACTCTGTCCTCCTGTCTGGATCTGCTTATAGAGAGAGAGTGTGTGTGTGTGTGTGTGTGTGTGTGCGTGTGTTTGGTTTTTATGCCCACGTCGTTCCCGCACAAGGTTGCAACATTGTTGATATATTCAAGCACTGACTCCTGTCTGCTCTCACATTCCCGCACATTTTAGCCTCTGTCTTGCAGGAACCAATCCTTATTTACTCATACTCCATCCTGTAGTGGAAATTAATGTTCCATTACCTTGTGAGAAATCAAAAGTACTTTAAGCATGTTTGCCTTTGAATACTTTATTAAAGGATAAGATATAGAAAGATTATAACGAGTTTACAAGTCATCAAACATGAGTACAAACAATAGTCATGAACATATGTCACGTTCCTCTCACTTTACCTGAGAGGAAGGTGTTGTATCTTTCAAGCGGCAGTGATGTTGAAGAATGATGATGAAGGAATCTCCGTGGAGTGTATATCACATATGACACCATCTGCACATTGAGCTTGCCCAGGTTATAATGCGTTAATCCATATCTGATGTTCTTAGGTGAATGCCGGAAAAATGGAACCTGCCAGAGAAAAGTGGTTGTTGATCGGTGGGAACCTGGCGCTTAAGCAGGTACATTATTTGGGAAAAAGCAACTTTGTGATTGGTTGCAACTAGCTTATCTTCCAATAAACCCTTTCAGTATCATTACCAGTTAATCGGCTTAATTCTGTTTCGATATATCGTTCTCACGAACACCCTTGTTTTACAGCTTCAAGCCACAGTGCTCGGACTGTTAGCCTCTTTGATGGCGTCTTTGCTGGGCTGGATGGCGGAAGGAAAGGTGCCCTTACACCATGTGATGCTCCTGTGTTCAACCAGTATTTCAACCGCCTTCATGGCGTCATTGCTGCAAGGTAACAACACCACCTGTCATCACCTTGGACCGCTGTCCTTAAACAGGTGCATCACATTCCTACACACATCTCAATTACATCTGTTCAAATCTTCTCTGCTTTGCCCTGGACCTCAGGAATCAACTAAGCTTAAAGGACCAGTGTGTTGCTATTATTTGGGAACTATTAGCAGAAATTGAGTATACTATTCCTAACGATGTTGCCATTAGTGTATAACCTCCTGAAACTAAGAATGGTTATCTTTTTGTTACCTTAGAATGAGTCATATAAATAAAGACCGGATCCTCTTCACGGAGTCTGCCATGTTGCACCAGCATGTTTCTACAGTAGCCCAAGACGGACAAACCAAACACACACAAAGACAAAAATGCACTTGATACTTGTTCAGTTAAGTAAGCTGGTCTCCATGTTATAACATTATTCTAGAAATGGGAGTATGGACAGAGGGACTGTGGTAAGTCGCATCTAGGACACAGTTTGAATTTCAGCACAGACCGATTTTAACAACTTCAGTGCAACAGAGACAGATGTGTAGCGAGGTATTATTATGGGCTACATACACAAGCCATACCTCTAGTCTCCACTTTTCTTATCTTTTTGCCCCTACATTACTGTCGTATATTTCAAGCGACAGTGATGTTGAAGAATGATGATGAAGGAATTTCCGCGGACACTTTTCTTTCTGGTATAATAAAGTTTATTACAGAGAGGAATCACAGGTCAGGACGGGTGCCTATAGAACGCCCGGAGACTTCTCGGTCAATCCTAAGTTCTCCTGGACGATGCGAGGGAGGACAGTTATATAGGCAAGCTGTTATGCCCAAAACTTGAGAACGGGGGGCCCCTAACCAAAGACATATACGTTTCAGATACAGGCATACAGACCCTGCCTCCAACAGGTCAAAGGGCATTCCTTCGAGGGGGACACTGACGAGTAACACATGTGGAACGATATTTTGGAATCCGAGCCACTAAGGAAGCTCAGAATATACGACATTACCTTTATTTTCTGACTTTACAGCCATTCTTCCATTCAGGTTGAAATTAAATTAAGTTCATCAGGTCTTTCCAACAGATGCCCTCAGGACTGATCCCATGTCACCTCATAGATTAAGAACATTACCTTGTCTTTAACCCTCTCCAGGTATTATTATGGTGGGAGTGATCATTGGCTCCAAGCGAATGGGAATCAACCCTGACAACGTGGCCACACCTATGGCTGCCAGCTTTGGGGATCTCATTAGTCTTGCCTTGTTGGCCTGCTTCAGTCAGTGGTTCTACTCCCTCATAGGTAAAAAGAAACAAGCAGGTCATGTAATTCTCCCCTTTGGCCACAGATGGTACTTTGGAACTAACACAGACATAAAGATCAGGAACTTTGTTGAAAATAAAGGTCATTTGAAGGCTTTTCTCTTGACAGATCTGTATCCATACGTGTTGTACCTGGTGGACTTGCTATTTTTGTGCCTGGTTCCTCTTTGGGTGGTCATCTCCTCCAAACATCCAGCCAGTCACGTCCTGCTCCGCACAGGCTGGGAACCAATCATTACAGCAATGGCCATCAGCAGGTACTCATCTCCGTCTTCACTGACTTTTTGGAAAGCATGCACATTGTATTAAAGACAACCTGGACTGTGTACATTTAGGTGGGGGGTGGATGTTGAAGTTCATAAATTAAGTGAATTATTCAAATGTACAGGCCTTGAGTTTTAAGATAATACACTTATCATCTCCCTCTCCTCACTGCTTGTCAAAATACAAGGAGAATACAATTTATGTTGGTTTATTTTGGCTGTCTTTCTTTTAGTATTGGAGGACTTATTCTGGACAAGACTGTGTCAAATCCAAACCTTGCAGGGATTATAGTTTATGCTCCAGTCATAAATGGTGAGTTTGAATTTTTCAATTCATAGTCATGGATGAATCCTTAAGCTCCAACACGACTCAGAGAATTGAGCATTGAACGAGATTCATAGTCGCTTCCCCATTTCAAGACACTGTTTTTATTAGTGCCATACATGACTTCAAAAAGCTAGTGCAAATTGATGAAAAACGTTGCCTTTTCTGTTAAAAGTTGCAACACATAAAACACTATAGTGATCAGATTAGAAACATGCATGTTTGTTCTACAACTGTGTGGAGAACAGTAATAGGATGGGCTTAAAACACAATTGTAAAACCTTAATGTGAAATTTGGAGAATTCCAGTCCATTCATGGGATGACTGGTTTAAGTGATAGAGAAGGAAGACAAAACTAATCAATTAGCTCCAACTGTTGCATTGTTATTCATGGTCAAGATGACTTAAAGGGAAAATCTAAACTACTGCTCCAACACTTAGTCTATTCTGTAATATGCAGCTATTGTTATCCCAAAGATGTTTGAAGAAATCACTGAGGCCAATGCAATAGAGTTTATTCTTTGAGCAACGTTTAAACCCTGGGCAGTTGATGGGGAACACTGTCTTGTTGTGGCTCTTGCTGTGTGAAGTCTGAGGAATTCCTTTAATCTTGTGTTTTCTATAGGTATTGGAGGAAACCTCGTCTCCATACAGTCTAGTCGTATTTCTACTCATTTGCATTTGAATTACTCACCTGGAGAGGTTCCTGAAGACCGTAAGGGCTGCTACAGCCCAGGCCACACTTTCTTTGGCTCAGGTAAAGATAAAGAATAATAAATAAAGAATAAAGCCTCTTCACCTCATACCTAACCCCTCCACCCCAATTGGATAGAAAAGAAAGTATATAAAATGGAGTAACCTCCAAGAGTCAATAAATTATCAACATGATAACATACTTACCTAAAACATTAGATCACAACACATTTGAGTGGTCCAGCATTTACACTTGCACCTTTAGTGATCTGATGTTCAAGATACTATGTGAACACACTAGTTCACATTTGTTGGGGTTGCTGGGAAATATAGAAGTTGCAAGTATTTGTTTTGTTGCTAGCGAAATGTTACTTACAGCACTGAGGAGAGAACCCCTTTGAAAGATGTTGTGGCTGATTTTCTTTTGGATGGATGCTGATTCATCTTTTAAAAACCTGATGCTGACTGCTGGTGAGGCTTCACAGGAACTTACGCACAGGACCTCAGTAAATGACCACCTACAGAGCACAAGAGAGGTTCAATCAGAGTTCAGTTCGCGTATATTTGGGTTCCGGTATCAGCGACAAAGTCTCTTACCACAAATATACTACACTTTCTCACAAATATAAAAACATAGTATTTATAACGTAACATGTAACCCACTGTCCTACCCCGTAGTCCCTCCCAGTATTTCATATTTCTCGTCACTAACGTCCATCATGTTAACCCGCCCAAGCCGGTTATCTTAAAGTATGCGGCTGCTTCGCAAACATCTCCCACTCGTTGCTTCTCTAATCGCCTTTGTCATAAACATCCCGTCTCTTCCCAGTTTAGCCTCCCAGTCTTTGATCCCTAGCCTCTACAGCTCTCTTTCTACTGGTTAATTCGGACCAGCGCAAGGTCACTGCGACTCTCTCTCCATCCTGTGTCCTTCAAACCGGGGAATCCCTTCATTTATCTTCTCAGGCTGACTATGCACAGTGTATTATGGGGCCACTCTTCCTCTTCTTCTTCTTGATGCACTTCCTTTGGCTCATGTAAAGATGAAAAAGTCAAACCATTTGTAATGGAAGTGAGTCTCAGGCAGACACAAAAGAGGGCAACACACGGGATCTTGCAATTAACTGGTTTTATTAGTTCCGTTTCCTCCTTCCGAATGCTTGGCCAGCATCTGCTCCCTGCTCTCTCTCTCGTTCCCCAGCTACCCCTGTTCATCTTGGGAAGAGACACAAAAACCCCAATTGACCCCAGCTGAGGCTGATTACACATCCCGGCACTGTTCCCTGAAACAGACCCCACTCCATCCACTCTGTAGCTGAGCCTAACCACACCCCGCTGCCACACCATTCAAATAAAGAATAAAGCCCCTTTGCCTAATTCACCTCACACACACACACACACACACACACACTCTGATGTTCAGCTTTGTCCTGGCAGGAGCAAATCATCGATCTGCCCGGGTTCTGCTTCTTTTGGTGATTCCTGGTCAGCTCATCTTCTTACACGTTATCCACCTGATGAAAGGAGGCCAGACTTTGCCCAGTCCTCTCCTGACTGTCACCTTCTTGTCTGCTTGCCTCATTCAGGTGAGTGAGACATCTGGACATTTTTCATCTGCATACTGTATACATCCTCACTGTTTCACAATATCACTTGTGTCTGTCTCTTAGGTCTTTTCCCTGCTGTGTGCAGCTGACTGTATGGTCCACTGTCTATGGCGGAGGGGTAAAGACCCCGACAGTTACTCGATACCCTACCTCACAGCCCTCGGAGACCTACTAGGAACTGTTCTCCTCGCTCTTGCTTTTGTCGTGCTGTGGTCCATCGGTGACTCAGGCAGTGTGTAGTTTCACTGCAAGAAACGGTTTAAGTAGGAGCAAACATGACAAAACGCCCTTTGGAGGAGTGACATTACAACGACAAAGAAACCTTTTCATCAAATTGGTTCTTCATATTTCCTCATGCACGTTTGCCATCATTATTAAACATATTTAGCAGACCTGACGTGGTCAGACGTCTTCGAAAGCTAGAGAGTTTCCTGCTAAATCGTTTATTGTGGTTCTGTAGCAACTTGTCTGTGTGCCTCTGATAATATAAATTCTTATTTATTGTCATAATGTTATGCTTTTGTCAGATTACTCAAGTTCAGAATAACACATAGAAGGTGAAATTTGTGTCTGGGAATGTCTGCTTCTCGAGAATAGATAGAGCCTTCTCACAACACACCTATATGTTATCTCTCATTAGAAAGTGATGCAGTGATGCAGCTGTGTCAGCTGCATCACTGCCCTTGTGATCACTCTTTGGCCCATGCTTCCAGGGGTCATAATCATACAGTCTATGGTCATAACAGTCCAGGAGAAAGGCTGGTTGACCTCACATTCACTGTAAAATGTAATAAGTTGACTTTACTTGAAAAACGTGAGGAAACCGATTGCCTCAACACTTCTAAGTAAAGTAGCTCAATAATTTTAAGTTCTTAAAACTGAAAAAAACTGAATTTAGGCAATTCATGTAATTGCAGTAAACATTAGTATAGTTAACTCATTATTAATTAGGTTAACTATAAAATGTAAATTCAGACAACTTAAAGATATGAGTGAACTTAAAATCTTTAATTATGTTGACAATAAATAGTCAGTTCAGATAACTTAAAGATCCAAGTTATATTAAGTAAGCGGTACTAATAAGAAAGAGTTATCTTTACTAGTCCAAGCGTCCATATTACTTGGAAATAATCAGGAAACCGATTGCCTTAAAATTCTCAAGTAAGCTGAACTATTATTCTCAAGTAAGCTGAACTACAACTACTATAAGCTGTTGAAACAAAGATAGAGAACAGTTATAACAGTTTTTGTAACAGGAGATATTAGTAGAACCCCTCTACTATCATGCAGACATGTGTAGGTGTACAGATACCCGTTTGAGTGTGAGATGAATTTTTTTTATTATTCTTGAAGGCATTTGGGTTTTGAATGGGGCGACTTGAGAGCTGCAACTGGACCCGACTGGAAAAACATGAGATACCACCAAAAAGGGCCCCAATCAGGGATAAGTGATCAGTGAATCAAGAGAGATAGATTGGGCAGTTAAATAATGTTGAGTAAAGTCTACTTACAAAGCCTGTCTTGAAGAAGTGTGCATTCTCATCTCCAAGGATGACAGGAAGGCCACAGAGGACTGCTGTTCGCTTCCCAGTCACATCTGTACTCAAACAAAAATCTCAAACACACACACACTTTTCCTAAGTGTTAAAGGACAATCAATTGACAGCTCTGCATGCAATGGCACTACTTTAGTAACCACATAAAGAAAAATTACTTTGCTTGAGAAACTTACCCCTGGTGTGACTTGTGCAGATACTTGGACATCTCCAGGAAGAGAGGAGGAGTGCATTTGTCGAGTTCTTTGAAGAACTCTGCTTGCAGATTTTTGCTTGATAAGCGACAGAACTCAGCCAGAATCTAAAGGAAAGAGTATGATCATTTAAGATTTAGTCACATTACCTACACAATACAAAACGTAGAGTACCGCTTGCTGTTGGGACTCGCTGTGGCCGAGAGGTCAGCCGTCATACGGTTGTTGTTGAATTACTCCTCGTTCAACTTAACATTACATTTCATTTTCATTCAATGACAGTAACGTTGTGCGACTCCCGTAATGCACAGTGCACACAAGTGACACAGCCACGGTTATTAATAACCGCTAACATCCTGTCTGCCATTAAAAAAATGCTTAACGTGACGTTATATGTTAAGTACGTTACTTTTAAATTGGTAAACGGATAAACTGGTTTAGAATTTTGACTCGTTTCCCGACGAGGTCCCTTCCACCGTTAACCCATGTAGCTACACGACAATAAAAAAAAGACCGAATTCAAGAGTGGCCCTGAAATATTGACAATAATCATTGCACCCGCTAATAAGCACGATAAGTTTGCTGAAACAAGTTGTGGTTATATTTAGACTAAAGCTCTTCTGGGGTTACACACGGTGGACTTGACGGGCTAGCTAGCTTAAACGCTAGCTAACGTTAGCTTTCGAAATAGAAGACGCAAAGTTAACATCCAACCAATAATTAACATATGAAGAATATGGCGAAGAGACGACGACGTTGGCTAAATAGATGAACGGTAGCGCTTTATTATCAAACTTACCTTAAAATAACTTGACACAATGGCGCTTTCTTCCCGCTTCGTCATTCCGATGGGTCCTCCTCACTCGTTTTTTTTAAGTAAAGGTTACTTAAGATGATAAGTTTAATAACTTTGCTCATCAGAAAGTGTTCTTTACCAAGTTTCTTTAAGTATGGTCAACAAAGTAAGCAGACATGAGTTAAGCTCACTATTTTTTTTAAGTAAGGTCAGCAATTACATTTTACAGTGTTGTTCATTTTACATTTAAAGGGCAGTTTTCCATCCATCCATCCATTATCACCCGCTTATCCGGGGTCGGGTCGCGGTGGCAGCAGGTTCAGCAGGCCGACCCAGGCTTCCCTCTCACCCGCAGCAATTTCCAGCTCATTCTGGGGGATCCCGAGGCGTTCCAAGGCCAGCCGGGAGATATAATCCCTCCAGCGTGTCCTCGGTCTTCCCCGGGGCCTCCTACCAGTTGGACGTGCCCGGAAAACCTCTAATGGGAGGCGTCCAGGAGGCATCCTAACTAGATGCCCGAACCACCTCAGCTGACTCCTTTCGACACGAAGGAGCAGCGACTCGACTCCAAGCTCCCCCCTGATGTCCGAGCTCCTTACCCTATCTCTAAGGCTGAGCCCGGCCACCCTACGGAGGAAGCTCATTTCGGCCGCTTGTATCCGAGATCTCGTTCTTTCGGTCACGACCCAGAGTTCGTGACCATAGGTGAGGGTTGGAACGTAGACCGACCAGTAAATGGAGAGCTTTGCCTTCCGGCTCAGCTCCCTCTTCACTAAGACGGACCGGTACAGCGCCTGTTTTACTGCTGCAGCCGCACCGATCCGCCTATCGATCTCCCGCTCCACCTTACCCTCACTCGTGAACAAGACCCCGAGATACTTGAACTCCTTCGCTTGGGGTAGGCAGTTTGCCCCCACCTGGAGGGAGCAATCCGCCGGTTTCCGGCAGAGCACCATGGCCTCAGATTTGGAGGTGCTAACTCTCATCCCTGCCGCTTCGCACTCGGCTGCAAAACGCCCCAGTGAATGCTGGAGGTCACGGTCCGAGGAGGCAAACAGGACCACATCATCCGCAAACAGCAGAGAGGCGATCCCGAGACTCCCGAACCGGATCCTCTCCGCCCCCTGGCTGCGCCTAGATATCCTGTCCATGAAGGTCACGAACAGGACCGGTGATAAAGGGCAGCCCTGGCGGAGGCCAACACCCACCGAGAACGTGTCTGACTTACTACCGAGGAGACGAACACAGCTCCTACTGCAGGCATACAGAGACCGGATGGCCCGTGCCAACGGGTCCGGCACCCCATACTCCCGCAGCACCCCCCACAAAAACCCCCGAGGGACCCGGTCGAAAGCCTTCTCCAGGTCTACAAAGCACATGTAAACTGGTTGGGCAAACTCCCAGGACCCCTCCAGTAATCTTGCGAGGGTAAAGACCTGGTCCACTGTTCCACGACCGGGACGGAATCCGCACTGTTCGTCCTGAATCTGAGGTTCGACAAGCGGTCGGAGCCTCCTCTCCAGCACCCTGGCATAAGCTTTTCCTGGGAGGCTGAGCAGTGTGATACCACGATAGTTCGAGCACACTCTCCGGTCCCCCTTCTTGAAGATGGGAACCACCACCCCGGTCTGCCAGTCCATGGGCACTGTTCCCGACCCCCATGCAACACTGAAAAGGCGTGTCAACCAAGACAGCCCAACAATGTCCAGCGCTTTCAGCATCTCAGGGCGGATCACATCCACCCCTGGCGCCTTGCCGCCAAGGAGCTTTTTGACTACCTTAGCGACCTCTGCCAGGGATATGGGTGAATCCACCCCAAAGTCTTCCGGCGCTGCCCCCTCTCCGGGGGACATGTTGGCCGGGTTTAGGAGTTCCTCAAAGTGCTCTTTCCACCGCCCGACGATGTCCCCAGTCCGGGTCAGCAGTTCCCCCCCCCTGCTGAGAACAGCCTGGGGTAGACAGATAAAAGGGCAGTTTTATCTTGTTTTAATGCCGTGATTGATGTGCGCCCTCTAGTCAAGGGATGGTGGATGCAGTGGGAGTTCACCTGTTGAATTGTGGTGATATAATTTCAGATTTTCTGTGGCACTGGAAGTAATTATTGTTGAGCTCCCAGTGCGTTGACCTATTGATTAGTGACCACACTGGATTTTTTAAACTTTTTTATTCAAATTGATTTTAGTGACACTGATTGTAATAAAGCAGCCTGTCATGGCACTTTGACCCATACAGACTGTTGACGTAGTCATAGACTCAGCAACTCTGTCTTTTACCAGATTTCTTGATTCTCTCGTTTGTTGAATTCAACATTTAGCTAATTCTTGTTTCTTGTGCCTTTAGCCGTGTAGCCTCCTGCCTTCATTCTGCTCCTGTTTACACTCTAGACTACTGGTTCTCAAACTGTTTCTGTCACTAAAGTGTAATAAGACAACCGTACTTAAAGTACTTTTGATTTCTCACAAGATAACGGAACATTAATTTCCACCACAATGGGAGAAATCTTAACATTGTTACAAATGGGAACTGTGGTAGATATTTGACTGAATAAAGGGAGACCTACAAAGAGAAATTTGTTTTTGTATTGTGGTATATTCTCAGCTGCCTTAGGAGCTCGCTTCCAAGATACCATCCCCCTAAAAAGAATGCTCTTTGACCTGTAGGAGGCAGGGTCTGTTCATGTGTCCAGAGGGTATGGGTTAAAGGTTTGTCTCCAAATATTCTCCGCTTCCTTAGAAGATCGGCTTATAAGATACCGTTCCACATAGTTGCCCTTTGACCTGTTGGAGAAGGGTCTGTCCCTGTGCCCGGAGGGCACCTGTTAAGAGGCCTCGGTGTGACCTCCGCTGCTATGTCCAAATCTTGTTATATGGTACTCCTCCCATTGTCTGTAAGGGACGTGTTTAGATTGGGGGCACCTGAGCGACGGTCTCCAGTTTGCGGCCTATATAACTCAGCTGCCGTGACGTCTTCAGTCAGATCTTCCATTTGGCTGAGAAGCTTCTCTGAGCGATCTAGACGCTCGTCCTGACCTGTGATTCCTCTCTGTAATAAACTCTATTATAACAGAAAGAACAGTGTCTGCGGAGATTCCTTCATCCTCATTCTTCAACATCACTGCCGCTTGAAAGATACGACAGTATATAAAAGGCTTCTGCGCAGAAGGACCAAAATTAACAGTGTACAATCAAGCGACTGCCCTGGAATTGGAGCCAAGTGCATTCTTACCAGGGTGTTTATGCGCATAAGGACAAAGAATCAATACAGACATTTCTGATATGGTTAAATATGTCTAATCATACAGAAAAAGGCTTCACTTATTAAAGCTCATGGCACACTCTTGGCTTGGACAGACGGGAAAAGGTGCAGACTTGGTCATTTCAATTTTAGGAGCCTCTCAAACTCCTCCACCACGTGTGGTGATTTCCTTGTAAAATGTCATAATTAATCATGCTTTATCAAGAATTAATCAAAAACATACTGGATTCAACACATCTGATTTATCATAGAACAATCACAAAGTCATACACTTCTTACCGATATATGTATGTTTGATCAATGATTACAGGATAAATATCACATTCCTGTCCATTCACATTGGTCTTCTCTTCTTTCGGAAGCATCAAGGCCACCTAAATTGAACATCGACGTCCATTTCTCTGGGCTCTTTGATAGGCTTTAGAGGTGCAGAGAATGTGAGAGACTGTGATAAGCATATCCTGTCTGTGGCTGTGAGAAACTCCTATCATCTCAGTCTCACAGAGATACGATGTGAAAAGGCAGTCTCTACAGAAATGAAGTAATATCAAACCAGGTGCACAAAGCCAAAAAAGTAGAATTGTAGCATTAAGAAAGCTAGTGCATCATTTCAACAGAATAAAGCCCTTGGAAAAATGCATGGGGCAGAGGTCACCCAGGCCCAGCCCCGGAGTGGGGGGCACAAACCTCCGGACCGCGTCGGTGGAGGGTTCCGGCTGCCGCCTCTGTGCCGCAGACTACTCCGGTTCCCGCAGTCGCCTCCGTGCTGCAGCCCTCGCCTGTTCCTGTTGCCGCCTCCGTGTTCCGGCCAACCCCAACCTCCTGGGACCTATTGGACTTCCGGCCGGCCCTTGCTTCCTTTGCCTTGTCCCAGGACGCTTTCCGGGACATGATGGAGTCCCTCCAGGCGTTAGACAGGGTCCTGCTTCGGCCGCAGTCCCCGCCGGTTCCTGCCGATGCTGTCCCGTCGGCGGCCCGGCCGACCCCAGCTCCTCGTGTCCCATCGGCGCCCCGGCCGATCCCAGCTCCTCGTGTCCCGTCGGCGCCCCGGCCGACCCCAGCTCAACGTGTCCCGTCGGCGCCCCGGCCGACCCCAGCTCCTCGTGTCCCGTCGGCGCCTCGGCCGACCCCAGCTCCTCGTGTCCCATCGGCGGCCCGGCCGACCCCAGCTCCTCGTGTCCCATCGGCGCCCCGGCCGATCCCAGCTCCTCGTGTCCCGTCGGCGCCCCGGCCGACCCCAGCTCAACGTGTCCCGTCGGCGCCCCGGCCGACCCCAGCTCCTCGTGTCCCGTCGGCGCCTCGGCCGACCCCAGCTCCTCGTGTCCCGTCGGCGCCTCGGCCGATCCCAGCTCCTCGTGTCCTGTCGTCGCCCCGGCCGACTCCAGCTCCCCGTGTCCCGTCGGCGCCCCGGCCGATCCCAGCTACTCGTGTCCTGTCGGCGCCCCGGCCGACTCCAGCTCCCCGTGTCCTGTCGGCGCCTCGGCCGATCCCAGCTCCTCGTGTCCTGTCGGCGCCCCGGCCGACTCCAGCTCCCCGTGTCCTGTCGGCGCCCCGGCCGACCCCAGCTCCCTGTGTCCCGTCGGCGCCCCGGCCGACCCCAGCTCCTCGTGTCCCGTCGGCGCCTCGGCCGACCCCAGCTCCTCGTGTCCCGTCGGCGCCTCGGCCGATCCCAGCTCCTCGTGTCCCGTCGGCGCCCCGGCCGACCCCGGCTCCTCGTGTCCCGTCGCCGCCCCGGCCGTCCCCGGCTCCCCTTGTCCTGTCGCCGCCCCGGCAGACCCCGATTCCCCGGGTCACGTCGCCGCCCCGGCAGACCCCAGTTCCCCGGGTCACGTCGCCGCCCCGGCCGACTCAGGCTCCCTGTGTTCGGTCGCCACCCTGGCCGCTTCCTTTGACACGACCTACGGCTCCAGAGCCCGGTTCCCCTGAGCCCGGTTTTCCGGAGTCCGTCTGTCCGTCTGGTGACCGTCCTTCTGCCCGTCCCCCGGAGCAGGTCTATGTGCCTGGTGGCCATCCTCCTGTCCGTCCCCCGGAGCCCTTCCGTCCGCCTGGTGGCCGTCCTTCAGCCCGTCCCCCAGAGCCCTTCCGTCCGCCTGGTGGTCGCCCTTCTGCCCGTCCCCCGGAGCAGGTCAGTCCGTCTGGTGACCGTCCTTCTGCCCGTCCCCCGGAGCAGGTCTATGTGCCTGGTGGCCATCCTCCTGTCCGTCCCCCGGAGCCCTTCCGTCCGCCTGGTGGCCGTCCTTCAGCCCGTCCCCCAGAGCCCTTCCGTCCGCCTGGTGGTCGCCCTTCTGCCCGTCCCCCGGAGCAGGTCAGTCCTCCTGGTGGTCGTCCTCCGGCCCGTCCCCCGGACTTCTTCTGCCTTGCTTTTGGTCCCGCCTCCGGCTCCCCTCCACCCACCCTGGGGGACTGTGTTGGGTCGTCTGGAATCCGCCCCTTGAGGGGGGGGTTATGTCAGGATCTGTAGTGTTGTTTCGTGTTTCCTGTCTTATTTTGAAGTCCTTGTCTCTCGTGTCCTCTGTTTCTCTTCACTTCCTGTCCCTGTGATTGTCTGCCCTGTTCCTGATTGTTTCCTCCTGTGTCCAATCACCTGCACCAGCCCTCTGTATTTAAGTCCTGTTCATGTCATTCCCCTTGGTCGGTTCGTCTTGTCTAGATCGTGGAAGATCTTGTGTGCATGTTTTGTATCCTGGTTTTTTGGAATCCTGTTTTGGAATCCTGTTTAGCAATAAAAGTTGCTTTTCCATCGTTGACGGCGTTTGGGTCCAGTGTTCCTGTCGAGCTGCACATAACAATCACAAGTTTGCAGTGTGTAACTTGTGATCAATCCTGCAGCTAATTGCCTGCATGCACATTCCTCCTGCTGTCGATTAATAAGCACTTATTTTACGGCCACGGTCTGGAGCTGGATGTTCCAGTACACAGCCCCCAACCTTTGATCCCTTGACCCTTGGGACTTTAACTCTGGAGCATATGTGACGGGTTGGAACACATGCACTCTTGAGCAGGCTAGAGAGTAGGGAGATGTCATGCTCTGTTGTGCTTGATTGTGATTGTTCATAAATGACATGTAAGTGTTTAGAAGATTAAGGTGTTGACTATGGTGTTGTTCTTACATTATTTATTTTGTTCATTATTGTCCAAGTTAAAATAATAGAGTAAAGAGATGAGTGATCTACTAAGCAGTCTGGATCTTGAGTCTGAGATCGATTGCTTTAGTCGCCGCCCACATACCTCTGGGAAAGTCGTGATCTTTTCCTCACTAAAGTAAAGCCTTGTTGAGGAAAAGACACCAAATCACTCTCGTGATTATTTATCCCCCCTTTTAGATATGTTGTTGGTTATGAATGAAGTTAACATGTCAGTATGGATGTAATATGTTTCCTGAGAATATTGTTGGTCTGTTTTGGTTACTTAAGAGTTGAGTTTTACCGTGAATATTGAAGTGTGTGTTTGTATTGCAATGTACGTGAGTTCCCGCCTGTTGACTGAAATTGCAGCTAGCTGTGTCAAGTGTAGCTGCCATTTTGTGATTCACAGAGATCAAGCTATTTTGTGTTTAGTGATATCTGTATGTATATAAATAACTGTGTTGTGCAAAAGGACAAAAGTAAAGCCTTGTTGAGGAAAAGACACCAAATCACTCTGGTGATTATTTATCCCCCCTTTTAGGGGTGTAACATTTTGGAGGCACCGCTGGGATTGCTGTTCAGATGTCCAGTGTCCACAACCTGTTCGCTGAATTCCGAGCCAGCTAAATCCCCACATTACAACCCAGGCAGGCTGCAGTGAAGGAAGTGTTGCTGTACAAGGAGAGCTGGAAGCTGGAAGCTGGTGGTTGAGTACACGTCACCTGAGGCCAGTTTAGAGATCATCAGGGACAGAAAAGACCATCCAGTTCAGAGTTGTCCTTTTCAGTTAAAACCCATCCTGCCCTGTCAACATGACGACAACTCTGGAAGAGCTACAGGAAGAGGTAGTAGGTGTATTACCCACCCTGACCAAAGACAATTTACTCGAAATATGTGATTTTCTAACCATATCAGACAATCAAAGAGCAAGTCTTAAAGGGAAGTCACGCATATCATTGGTGACTCTGATTTTGAACCACCTTGAAAGAGAGGAGGTGGCGGACCTAGAAGATGACGGCACGTCTGAATTATTATTACTGAAGGACTATGTTTTTGATGTGTTACAAAACAAGCATGCTGAGAAGGCAGGAGGAATACAGAGAGAAATAGAGGAGCAACCACAAGGATTGAAATTCAACCAGAATACTGTTAATGACACTGCTAATGATTCTCCACCCCAAGGCAGACAAGTGGACATGCAGCCTTTAGCCGGTGCTCAGCAGCAACAGAGCGCATACTGGCGCAAAGATTTAAAGATTTCTGGTCAAATCGGCGAACCAGGCCAGAGAGATAAACTGACATTTTCCAGTCTTGCTCACCAGATTGAGAATGGACTAAACAGAGGATATCCTGAGATAGAAATAGTAGACGCTGTCATCAGAGCTATTTCTCCTGGCTTACAGCTACGCAGCTACTTGGAGGGAAAACCACACCTTACTCTTCCCACTCTTAGATGCATCCTGCGCTCGCACTTCCAAGAAAAGACCGCCACGGAGCTTTACAAGCAGTTAGCTTCAGAAGCACAGCATAGCAAAGAGACCCCTCAAAGTTTCCTGATGCGAGTTTTAGATCTAAGACAGAAAGTACTGTTTGCGTCCCAAGAGTCAGAATCAGGGCTTAAGTATGACCCAGCTTTAGTTCAGAGCATGTGTTTACACACAATACTTACTAGTCTCCAGAATGACAGTATCAGGATAGATATGCAGCCCCTCTTGTTAGATACTGACACCGCAGATGAGCTTTTGCTGGAGAGGCTAAACATGGCCTGTGCTAATGAGACTGAAAGAAGAAACAAAAAGAGGTTCAGCACTCCACAGCCAGCTACAAGTGCAAGCGTAGTCCAGTCAGAAGACCCGTCATTTGCAAAATGCCCTGTGAAGGAGGCTAAAACAAAAATGCCCCCTGAGTTGTTAACAGAGTTAGCAGAACTGAAGACAGGTGTTGCTTCTCTTAAAGGCCTCAGTGCAGAAATAGCTCAGATTAAAGAGACATTGCAGCAGCCTAGGTTTCAGTCACAGCCCTATCCACCACCAGCTAGAAGGCCAGAGAGAGACCCCCAGTCACATATTTCACAACAACAGTATCATAGTAGCCACAGCCAGCCCCAAAACCCCACTCCAACTCACCCCCAGTCTGCACCTCACTTGTACACCAACCGCCCTGCTTATGTTCCAAGGAGGTGGTTTGTCTGCCAGCAGGCAGGGTCAGAGGAACGTTGCACGGACTGCTACCACTGTGGAAGTGGAGAACATTTTCAAGCTGGCTGTAAAAATAGAGGAGCCAGACCATCGAGAGAGGCCCCTTTAAATGGGAGATGGTTACCCCTTACGGGACGAGTGTTAACCATAGCCAGTGAAATGTCCCAGAAATGTGAAAATTGTGGCAGTTCACCAAAGAAGCTTAAACGATGCTCATCCTGTAAAGAGACACTGTATTGTTCCAGAACATGCCAACATCAACACTTGACTGAACATCAGAGAAGATGCAACCTGTCAACTAAAAGTGAAAAACCTCCCTGCAAAGACAATAGTTTGCACTATTCGCCACCCTTTGCTCCAGTTGACCACTCCCACAAAGTCACCTCACTAGTTGGCAGGCGGTGTCTTGTGGAATGTTACCTGAACGGTCACCAGCTCCAAGCTGTATGGGACACAGGCTCCCAGGTATCGATCATTGATGAAAGATGGAAAACTGAATACTTACCAGATATAAGACTGAGAGATGTTTCAGAACTCGTTGACTTACCTGATGGATTAACATTGACTGCTGCAAATGGAATTGAAATGCCTTACCTGGGATGGATTGAGACCACTTTCCGGCTAGCCTCTGAAACCGATCATACAAAAGAACTGATCGTTCCTGTGCTTGTGATGAAAGGATTTCACCTGTCCCATCCCCTCATAGGTTTCAATGTTATTGAACACATACTGGCGAAGACTGAGAAGACTAAGAAGTACAGTGCTGTGAGGAAAGCTTTCCCAAGTCTCAAAATAAATAAGGTGAGAGCTTTTATACAGACTGTGAGTGTAGAGCAGATAGACGAGTACACGGTGAAAACCAAGAAAGAGATGATTATAGTGCCAAAACACAGTAGCATTCAGATTGAGTGTTGTGTAGTTGTTCAGCCTTTCAAGGAAGACATGACCATGCTATTTCAGCCAGACCTGAACCCTGGGTGGCCAGATGGCCTTGAGTTCTACGACACACTAGTCAGAGTCAGAAACGGTGTTTTACCAGTCATCATAACTGATGTTGCTAACCCAACTGATCATGACATTGTTTTATTTGGGCGCACTGTAATTGGAACAGTACAAACCATCCTTACTGTGATGCCTCCCCAAATCTTTGAAAAAGTGGCAACACCAGCTACAGTGAATCACACTAGCACCCAAACTCCCTGTAAAACTGTCGAACAGTGGGATCCACCCGTAGATGTAAGTCACTTAGATGAAGGCCAGAGACAGGTAGTTAGACAAATGCTGAGAGAGGAGTGTCATTCCTTTTCAAGGTCAGACAATGATATCGGCTGCATTGAAAGGTTGCAAATGAACATCTCTCTCAAAGACCCTGAACCAGTCAAACGCACATACATATCCGTGCCAAAACCATTGTACCAGGAAATGAAGGGGTTACCTCCACGACCTAATAGCACAGGGTTAGGTGAGGAAGTCTAATTCTTCATATTCCTCGCCTGTCGTATGTGTTAGAAAAAAGGATGGCACCCTTCGGTTGTGTATAGACTATAGAGACCTGAACAGGAAGACACATCCGGACTGCCAGCCTATCCCTCGGGTCCAAGATATCATGGACAGTTTGGGTGGTAATTCTTGGTTCTCCCTCTTGAATCAGGGAAAAGCTTATCACCAGGGATTTATCTCCGAAGAGAGCAGACCAGTGACAGCTTTTGTTACATCGTGGGGACTTTATGAGTGGATACGCATTCTCTTTGGCCTTATGAACGCCCCATGCTGCCTTCCAGCGTTGTATGGAAGAATGTTTGGAAGGGCTCCGAGATAACATCTGCATCCCTTATCTGGATGACACCCTCGTTTACAGTGAGACCGTTGAAAATCATTTGGATGTGAAAAGTGCTGAAACGTCTCAGAGAGTATGGCATCAAACTCAAACCAAGTAAGTGTGATCTCTTTAAACCTGAGGTCCAGGATTTGGGAAGAATTGTGTCTGCAGAGGGCAGCAAGGTTGACCCAGCAGATTTTGAAGCAGTCAGGGCATTGAAAGAGATCAGACCACAGAATGTGGGTCAGCTCAGAAAAATGCTTGGCTTACTCACCTACTACAGACAATACATCAAAGACTTTTCAAAGAAAGCGAGCTGTCTGTATGACCTTCTTAAAACAGACCCAAACGAAGCTCCAAAAAAATCAAAAACAAAGAAAGTCAGCCATGTTGTCGGTCACATGGACTGATCAGCACCAACAGGCACTTGAACAACTAATCGACTGTTTGCTCCACCCACCAGTGTTGGGCTTCCCTGATTTCACTCAGCCATTCATTGTACACACAGATGCGTCATACCAAGGCTTAGGAGCAGTACTCTATCAAAAACAAGATGGCAAGCTGAGAGTCATTGCCTATGGCTCCCGCTCATTAACAGCAGCTGAGAAGAACTATCACTACCATGCTGGAAAGTTGGAATTTCTAGCTTTAAAATGGGCAATCACTGACAAATTCCGTGATTATTTGTATTATGCTCCAACTTTCACTGTGTATAGTGATAATAACCCCCGCACATATGTCCTGTCCACTGCAAGACTGAACGAAACCACTTCCAGGTGGGTTGCAGAGTTGGCTGATTTCCACTTTACAATAAAGTACAGGCCAGGGAAAGAAAACGGAGACGCAGATGCTTTGTCGAGGATGCCACTGGATGCAGAGTCATTGATGAGAGAATGTTCTGAGGAGCTGCCACCTGATATCATCGCTGCCACGACCCAAGCAGTTGAGGTACAAGAAAAGTCTCCTGAAATGTTGTCATTTTCAGCTGCATCCATGTCTGTCTCAGTTGCAGATGAGTCAGCAACAGCATCAGTCAGCCCCATTCCAAAAGATAAATTAACAGATTCACAAAAATCAGACCCGTATATCGGTCCATTGCTAGAATGCAAACTGTCAGGTTCCAGACCGCCTGTTAAGAAGCTAAAGACATTCAGTTCAAAAACAAAATGTCTATTCCGAGAATGGGACAAATTGACAATTGACACCGATGGTGTTTTGTACAGAACTACCAAAGCCCGTAAGCAGTTGGTCCTACCAGACCGGTAGAAAGGAAAGGTGCTGGAAGAGCTGCACGATAACATGGGACACCAAGGTGCAGACCGCACTGTATCTCTAGTACGAGACCTATGTGACTAAAGTTTGCACCTTTTCTCAAGAAGAAAAAAACATGCCATGAAACAAGAGCTCCCCTGACAAATATTGTGACGACACAGCCCTTTGAACTAGTATGTATTGATTTCCTACATCTCGACCAATGCAAAGGTGGATATGAGTACATTCTTGTGATTGTGGACCATTTCACACGTTTGGTTCAATCATATGCCACCACATCAAAGTCAGGAAAAACTGCTGCAAACCTCATCTTCAATGACTTTGCCCTGAAGTTGGGGTTCCCCTCTCGCATCCACCATGACCAAGGGAGAGAATTTGAAAACCAGTTGTTCAGTCAGTTGAAAAACCTCAGTGGCATGGCCGGATCTAGGACGACACCCTATCATCCGATGGGGAATGGTCAAGTAGAGCGTATGAACAGGACTTTGTTACAGATGCTTAAGACACTGACTGAAACAGAAATCAAACTGGAAAGAGTCTCTTAACAAACTGGTATATGCCTATAACTGTACCCGGTATGAAGTGACAGGTTATTCACCATTTTACCTTCTTTTTGGGAGATCACCTAGGCTTCCAGTTGATATGCTGTTTGGATTGTACACAGAGTCAGGTTCCAGTGACTGGAAAATAGGTCTGAAGGAAGCATATGCCATTGCAAATGAGAATGCAAAAAATCAAAAATCTGACACCAAGAGGAGGACCAGGAAAACTGCGTGACTATTGGGAAGACACAGTTCACACAGTAGTGAGACAAATGGGGTCTGAACTGCCAATTTATGAAGTAAGACCAGAAAAGGGTAAAGGACGATCCAGGGTCTTGCACAGAAATGTCCTGTGACCACTTACCTTTTGAGACACAACCAGAAGTAAAAAAAAGTGACACAAGCAAACAGAGAAAAAGACACCAGCAAGCATTACAGCTTCAAGAGTCTGAAGACAGTGGGGATGAACTATGAGCCGTTTAAGGTGTCCACGTTGCCTGCGGAACCAGGGATGGAGCCTGAACATGGTCCCCTGCCAGTGGAACAGAGAGTTGCAGTGACAGTCCCTGTTGCTATGCCAGAACAACCTTATGATGGAGATCAGCTGGAGGAGTCAAGCACTTGTACTGAAAACCTGTCTGATGCTCGCTCACCACATACCTCACCATCGTCAAGTGCTGAACTTGGAGAGCCGACCTACCAGCTGCCACAAAGAGAGAGACATCCACCAAGACAGAGACACAAATTCCTTGATTCTTTGTATTATGCTCCAACTTTCACTGTGTATAGTGATAATAACCCCCTCACATATGTCCTGTCCACTGCAAGACTGAACGAAACCACTTCCAGGTGGGTTGCAGATGTGTGTGTGTGTGTGTTTGTGTCTGTGTGTGTGTGTGTGTGTGGGGTGAGGGACATCTGTGTGTGATTCATCTGTGACCAGTACAAATGTGGCCTTTATCCTCTGTTGAGTCTCTTTAAGCTGAAATGATGACCCTCGAAGAAACAGAACTTGTCTATGAATTCATTTATTCTTGCAAGAAGAGGCACAGTTTCTAGAGTCTGTATAAGTTCATGCGCCAGAGTTAAAGTCCCAAGGGACGTAATCATAACATCTAAGGGGAAAAAAATATTTAATAATACAGTGTGAGTCCTACTTTGCTCAAATAAGGAACTTTGAGACCAGAACATATTATAAAGAACAGAGCCCAAAGTGTGTAGGATTAGTCATTACTAAGACATCGGTAGAACAATGACCATTCTATGGTAAACTATCTGCATCATACCATTGATCAACATACAATACACTAGTCTCCATTTGGAACATTGACATTAACAATTCACATGGATTCAAGTTAAAACATCATAAGATAATGTCATTTGACGAGCTTCTCGCTGTTTTGTGGTTACTGAGGTAAGTGTAAGCTGTGGAGAAAAATGGATAATTATTTACACATGGCTGTCATCTTGGTCAGTCTTCATGTCAGAATTTGTGTATGTAATATTGTACCAGTTTATGAGAGGTAATGCCTATGTTCTGCCTATCTCTGTATATGGACTTGTGCTCAGCATCTCTCCCAGAAATGTAAATAACTGAGCTAAACCTAAGTTTAAGCTGATTAACAAAAACCTAAGTTTAAGCTGGTTAACAAAAACCTAAATTTAAGCTGGTTAACATGACATGAATCAAGATGACACCCATGTATGTCTCACCCCCACTTCTATGTGGCGGGTTAGGGTATAAAGGTATCGTGGTTTCTTCAGAGAGTTGAAGAAATTCTGCACTCCAGCAAACTGCCTTTCCTCCCATGATTCATGTTCAATAAAGAATTCTGATAAATCGATTTTTAACTTGTGATGGAAGATTTCTATGTTTGATCGGGAGGAGAGTTGTTCAAATTAATAATTTGCAAACAAACAGAGTCTTCAAAAGAATCAAAGGGGAGGGACACGCGCACACACACACACACACACACACACACACACACGCACACACACACACACACACACACACACACACACGGCCCTGTCTCCCATTCCCTTTAGAACAAAGGAAGAAAGGAGGCCCTCCTCCTGCAGGTCACGTCACACTTCAGTGTTCCGCGGAGCTGAGGAGCAAACTGTTGAGTCTCTGCAGACGAGGCGGAGTGTGGCAGCGCGGGGTAAAAACAACACGGAGGATATTTCTTCGCCCGTCGCACAATATGGAATAATGAAAGTGAGAAGAGGGAGAGGAGCGCCGCTGCACGGAACTCCGGATGTTCCCGACGTCACCGGGAAAGTTGGACCCTAAAAGTATGTTCTCCAGCAGCTCAATTGTTTGGCATGGTGACATTGTTTTGGGTCGTTATAGAGAGCACGCTGGTACACATCGACGTGTGTGTGTAATGTGTGTGTGTGTGTGCGTGCGCGCCCGTGGATGCATTGCAGTGACTCGTAAAGACATGTCATTTATGGCATCTTACGTTTTGCTGTCCCGTTAGTTTAACTGACGTGTTCCACAACCGACGCGGTTTCGTTTATTATTAAATCAATAAAGTCAATTGTGACTCAACAATTGCACAACTTAAAATGACCAACTTTATGAGTTAGAGATATGTGAGCAGCTTGCGGAGTGTATCAACAGGTCGGTAACGCAGAACATTAGCCATGCATGTGTACTTCTGCTTTACTGAAGTAGTCATCAAAACTTATATAAGAGAACACACGTATTTACTGAGAAAAATGCCTGTCTAGTAACTTCATAAATTATATAAAAGAAAAAATCACGGGTCTTTTATCTCTTTTGTGTTGGAACATGCAGGTTCCACATGAAGACCATAAGATTAGAGAAGTGGCCAATCAGTCATTACCGATTAAACGCATGCAGCCGTGTTCACTTTTTCACTTGAGGAGGAAGACCGCGTCTGTGGTTCAAGCGTTTTATCTCTCGTGTCTTTTTAGTTCGTGTGCATAATTTATTACTTTGCAGCTACACGAAGCACAACATGCTCACGTGTAGCAGGAATAGTTTAGAGGCGTTCACTGCTGCAGTCCTCCGGACATCTTGCTGGCCGCTTGGTAACGCCTCCTATTTGAAAGCGAAACAATGTGTCCTGTAGGGTCCGGTCACCGACTGCCGCCATGCATGGCAAGGCAAGTTTATTTATAGAGCACAATTCGTACACAAGGCAATTCAAAGTGCTTTACAGCTACATACAATTACAAAAAGGCAAATCAAATTCCATAAAAACATAAAAATATTATAAAATAAAAAATTTCCAGATTTTAGCAGCAAAAAACTGAAACGTGTTTAGTCCTGACTCTGGGCACCAGCAGGAGACTACTCCCTGAGCTTCTCAGAGCCCGAGGTGGTTCATATGGCTCTAACATGACACACATGTACTTTGGTGCTATATGAAGAGATTTGTACACAAGCAGAGCTGTTTTAAAGTCTATTGATGGTCTATGGACAGTTGGTTTTAAGTGAGTCGTTCATGCATGGCGGCAGTGGGATAACAGAGCGCCAGCAGACCTGGGACCAGCCAAAGCTCTAAATTTGGCTCGTTGCATGATCCCCCTGAAAAGTAATTTGTATAGCACATTGCAACAATAAGGCAATTCAAAGTGCTTCATGTGGTGGAAATGAATGTTCCGTTACCTTGTGGGAAATCAGAAGTACTTTGAGCATGGTTGTCTTACAACACTTTATTAACGAGTCACGACACATTCATGAATGGAACAGGAATCTCTGAGCCTCCATGCAAGACTGTCAGAAATGACTGCTGTCGTTCAGTCCAAGATCGCTGTCCTTTATACGTTTCTAGAAGCCCAGTAGAAGAATAGCTGTGTTTAATCTACTGGAGCTGAGAGATGATTTCTACTACCCCGGACCTCTAGAATCGATCATGTCTGTCCGCTAAGATAACCCCCAGGACATGTCTGTCATCATTGGTGTCGCGTCACCCTGCCTTTGAACCTGCCCGAGTTCCTTCGGATAACATGTACACATATTGCATATCAAAGGAGTTGCACAAGCTACTATAACATAAGAGGACAAGGATTGGGGTTTTTGACCCGACACTTCACATAAAAGCATCAAAACATAATGGAAAAGAAAACGAGATTTAGAACATTCATTACAACAACAAAAAAGCCACGAATAGAATAAAAGTTGCAGTGCAGTTTAAGAATTACAATGCAGTAGTGAGATGCATACATTTATTGATATCCTTGAATCTGGTTCAATTAAAGGCAACAGCAAATGGAAAAGTCTTTTCAAGGACCTTGTTCCAGATATGTGGAGCAGAAACAAGTAGACGAGATCATGACGTGTATGTGTCCATGTCCTTTTTATGTCTGCCCTTTTTATGTTTTGATAAGTGATAAATTAATAATCTTTATTGTTTTTATTATCAATTTCACAATGTGTGTTAAGAGACCAAGCATCGATTGCACAGAATAGCCTATAATCTAGTGTTAAGTATTACAATAAACCAGAAAATTAGGGGTTTTCTACTAAACATGGTATACATCGTAAAAAACGAGACAATCAGATCGTGTGTCAGCGAGGCGTTTTCCTGGGCTGTGCTCTGGGCTTTGCAGTAGTTGCAGAGCAACTGCAGCACCTGGCTTTACAAACTGCAGCTGCCTCTTGTTTTGTGAAGATGGTGTTGCTCATATGTGCATGAAATTACAACATTGCCCAGAAGGGGTCAAGCCTTGTTTTTGCCACCAGGGAAGTGCGGTATCTATTTTTTTGTATATAAAATTGTGTACTAAACATTTTGCCACAGCTGTTAACAACTCGTACTATTTTTATTTTTTCAGGAAAGTTACCTCCTCAACCTTTCACATCAACAGATGACAACAATGCAGTCTTTGGCATGGATGAATGAACAGTACCAACAGAAGGGACCACTTTCCCAATCTCCAAAGGCTGCTTCTGAGTTTAGCTACGGCACAATGAGGAATCAGCAACATGGGACTGCCAACACGTCAAACCAGTATATGACGGCACAAACAAGAGCCCGACCCCCACAAAATGCTAAATTCACTCATTACTATGGAGCTTACTCTCAAAGACCGCAATCTGATTGCCAGACCACAGCAGTTTATCAGGCTGTTTCTTTTCAGCAGACAGCTGGAGGGAACAATTATCTGCAACCATCACCAACTAATTTGCAAAGTGGAAACCATAGTTTGCAGGTCACTCGTGGACTTCAGCAACATTTTGATCAGAACACTGCACAGAATTTAGCGACCCAGAGTCCACCCAACGTGACGCTAGCAAACATTGCATACCCTCAGCAAGAAATTTCAGCAAATTGGAACCAATCAGTTGGAGTTCGTGGGATAGCATCAATAAGGACACAGAATGGTAATATTGTGTCTGATTGCATGTTTCACAGCTCGAATGGAGAGTCGAATAAATCCGTTTCACCATACACAACAACCACCACCTCGCCTCAACATCCAGAAGTGGCTTACAATGGCACAATGGGGCCTGCTGTTGTACACCACACACCGACTGCTCATGACAACAATTACAGACAAAACGGCACTCAGCTAGGATTCAACCCACCATGTTCTAATGAGGGTATCTCTCAGTCTTTCAGAAACAACAGCAAAACAACAAACTCATCATCAAGTGGATATAATGTACACGTTTCCAGCCCAAGTCAGATTCCTCAACAATACTTAACACATAACAATAGGGGAGAAGCCACCTCCTCCATTAACTCAAATTCATATAACAGGCAGTATGAAACCAACCTTTCCTTGTCAAAACCAAATGATTGTCCCTCAAATCCTGCTGCTAATGCACATGCACAACAGGAATTACTCAAATTACTCAAACAACACCAATCGATTGCAAGAATTGAGGACTATCTGCGTATGCCTTCCACTACTGGCTCAGATGGTCGCCCTGAAGTGTATACTAGTTCACCTTATGGACAAAAGCAGGATGTCACAATGAGGGAGTCTAATCAAAATATGCAACCTGTGACATCAACTGTCACTGAAATATATAACTCAAATGTCCACCAGGCCACACCTCAAAGTTTGAGACATTCATCGCCTAAAGCCGCTCACAGTGTTATGTCAATACAGCACAGCATAAATATGCAACCTCCGCAAAGCTCCTTACCAAATGTCTTTTCTGTCTCACCAAAAGGAGATATAGTTAGAAATTTAAGTCAAGCAGAATTTATTCCGGAAAACAATGTTGGCTCTTTAAGTTATGCATCTCAACTGATGCAGCTCCTTCAGAACAATAACAAAAAAAAATCATCTGTAGAAAACAATTGTGAAAGGCTAGAAATGCTACCAGTCAAGGCAAATGACAGCTCCATTCACTCGTCGCCTGGTCACACAAAAGCTGTTGCTGTTGTGCAACCACTGTTACATGAAAGCTACCAGGTTGCCAGCAAGCAGAACAGTTCTAACACCATCAGTCATTTGTCTGAGGGCGCAGATGAATCTTTGAGTAACCCAGAAAAACTAGTTGTATCGCCAAAAACCAAGCAGGTCGGGCATCTGAAAGTGGGACCTTATCTTCACCCAGAAAACCCAAACCAAATGAGGTCCAACACACATGCAATCAGGCATTCAGCAGCATCTAATGATGGTACTTTTATGTCACCGTCCTCTTCATCTAGGCCTCAAGACTTATCGCCAAAACAGTTGCGTACAGTTGATTCAGTATCTAAACTGGATATTGACACGCAAGTACACCAGAGTGTTTCATCAACTGCTCAACAATCAGTAACCTTCCAAGTACCAGTGAGCCCAAATGGTGATAAAGAAAAAAGTGAGATGCCAATAGATGCAAAGAGGGTAGAGCTTTCCTCAGTCCCAACAACTCCATGGACACATGTCACATTAACTAAGTACATACAGGATTCTGAAAAGGCTCAGATCGAGTTAAAAGAGTTTTCAATGTCTACTATGCACAAATTAGTGAGCATGTTTTGGGATGGCAACTTTATTAACTTGAAATGTGCGCTCAAGACAGGCATCTACAATACTGTAATGACTGATGTTAAACAATTCTTCAGAGAACATGTACAACTAGAATCTGTCATTCTGTCACAAGTAAAGAGCTGCTTTGAGACGCAACTCAAAAGCTATCATGTCCTCAAAGAAAAGGAAGTTTATTCAGAACTGCCCTACAAGTCATCATGGTTGAACGTCAATGAGCAGCTTGATGACATTGACAAAGAGTTTGACTTCCCGCCATCTTTGAAGCCTCATCTTAATGGGCTCATGAGTGACGGTCAACCAGATACAGACAACTTTGAGATGGACGACAGCATTCCTGCACAAACTGTAAAGGAGGTGTCAAACAAGATGTCATCAAAAGAGCTTGACCCGGTTGACCCAAGTCAAGAAAAACAAGACTCCTTGGTTGGAACAACTCCAACACAAACAGCCTCTCCTAGTAAAATGGAGAGCGCTGATTCCAGTGACTCATACCTATACTCCTTTAAAATCCAGGTTCTTCCGCCAGAAGATGCCAAAGTTATCTTCGAGGAAGCACAAAGCAATCTGCCAGAAAGTATGGAGATGGACTACCAGCCAGAAAGAGTCTCGAATATCTCTGTGGAGGGGGAGCTACCTAAGGTTAGCGATGCCAAATTGAGTAACTCAAAACTGGAAAACAAGACATTCCGTCCAATAGAAGAGGCTTGCTGCATTGAAAGGTGGAAGGAAACAATTTGGGGGTCAAACACCACTTATTTGAGTAAATGCCAGTGCAAGATCAAACAAAGTCATAAAGATATCACAGAAAAGACCTGTGTCAAGGAAGTGATGGCAGTACAGGAGAAAGATGAGTTCAGGTCTGATGGAAAACTTCACTCTGCTACAGAAAGAGAGAACAACAATCAGGTTATGGCATTTCTTTGGCCTGAGATAATCAATGTATTCAGTCACACCATTGACTTTCCTGAAGATGACAAACTTCACTCACATTCTGACAAAGACCCAATGAACAACCAGATATGCATAGATAGTAGCCAGTCAAGCATCATACTCATAAGTGATGAGGAAGAACATCTGTCCAGCAGTGAAAGTGAAATCCCCAGCCAAATGCCATACTTTGAATATGATTCCAATCAAGCAGAAAGTGGCCAGTCAAACGGTTCGGACGAGAAAGAGACCAATACAATTTCCAGAAATTGCACTGAAATTCAGTCGGACCCTGAAGTGGAATGTGTACCAGATCAGTGGAAATTCACAGGAGATATGCATTCATGTACTTCCGTCAGAAGTGACAAAAAAACTGAAGATCTCTCAAGTGGTGAAAGTGAAGTTGCCAGCCAGATGACAAATCTCGAAGAAAATTGTGGACAAGCTGAATTGTCATCTACAAATGTGGAAGAGTCATCATTGGAAACTGAAGAACAAACAACTCAAATTAGTGAGACGGGTGCCCGACAGAAAACCTGGAGTGGTAAACTAAAGAGACCACGTAGTCCTGGTAGATTTGTACCGGTCTCGCGGAAATCAAAGGAATGCAAATCCTCACACCCTATCCTTGAGGGCGCTTCAAAAAGTCGGAAGGCTTTTGTTCATGGGACTGATGGCAAACCTTCAGCCTCAAAACGAACTGTAGAACTGGTTCTTTTTGGCTCAACACCACCAGACAAGTGTGTTTTACTTGGCAGTAGAAATAACCATATCTCATCTCCAGAGGCTTTGTCTGATGCAAGGCCAAGGCCTCCAAAAGTGCTCACTGTGAGTCTCAGTCCCTTGAAGAGAAAGACAATTAAAACTATACTAACATGGGATTATTCAGTCAAACAGCTTTACAAAAGATGGAAGATTAGTTTACCACCAGGTAAAATCCGGCGAAGAAAAAAAACAAAAGCTCGGAAATGTCCTTTTGCCCCTTCATCTGAGTGGAGTATCAAGAAAGCTGATACAATTGGCCCTGTCGACACTGAAAAGCTGCCAGTTTCTTCTGAAATGAGGATCGTGAATGGAAAAAATAAGACCTACCTGAATCTTAGTTGGAGGAGGTCCCTCTCTGAAGAACTCACATGTGACAAGGAAAAACGCACCGTCGTGCTCAAGCAGCCTGCTGATCAGGAGAGGACTAACGCTGAAAATGGAAGCGAAGCTGTCTGGCCTCTCCAGAACAATGATATCCTGAAGTTCAGTGTCTTACCCAGTTCCTTTACCTTTGGATCCAATGGGAGAAAGGAAACCAAGGATCCTGGTCAAGGTAACTCATTTTGAGATTGAAGGGGTGCTACAACAATTTGAGTATTTCCCCGCCAAAATGTTGGAACTTGTGAGAGAATTATATGATGAAAATGTAATGCAGCAGAGGCTGAGATTTAGATGTTAGTGCAATTTAATAGCGTCTTTTGCTAGCTGTGGAAATGTATCATGTTGTTGTTTTTAGATTTAACTTGAATCGCTTGACCCTTAACATAAGCAGACCTGGCAAAAGCAGAACTCACCAAACCCATATAACAAATGTATCTTATGTCTAACTTGCTGTAATCTCATCCTGTTTAATCACTGTCCAGATAGGTAAAATGTAAAAGTCCATAGTTCAGATGGTGTATTCTGTAAGACTTTAATGCTTTGTTTTGAACAAATGTCTTTTTTTAATTTGTTTTTTAGAAAAGCCTGATCTTGTTGAGGGAAAGGACGACGACAACCACAACAAAAGTGACATGGCAAGAGGTAATGAATAAAACCAGATTTGTATTCATTTGTTATTATTTAGACCGTGTTAACAGATTGATTTAATTATTATAAATTGCTCCGTAGATACATGGTATTCAAATGCTAAGAAGAAGCAATGCTACCTGCCCATCCCCTACACCCACAGCCTCTTCCATACGTTTCAGAAGAAATACATGGAGAAGATGCAGCCATGTGTGGATGAATAACATGACGGATGGAAGTTGGTTTGAAACAGACTTAATATTGACTTCATTTGAGAAATTTGCCTCCTGAGATTGTTACAGAAATTATATCTTTGTGTTTTTGAAGGAGCCACGGAAAGTTGCCAGTTTTGCCAACAAGTTACTAATGCATAAGGGTCACGTGTAGGGTCATTTTGTACGTACATTTTGTCAGTTGTTTACATGACTTTAGAAATGTTTAAGTCTTCCACTTCAGCTACAATTCCGAATGTATTCCTGTATTTTATCCAACATTTTAAACATTTTAATTTTTAAAATGATGTATAATTCAGCTATTTTTCTACTTTTTTTTTTCTTTTTAAAGAATGCTTTTTTAAGAATATATTTTTTGACGGTCTATAATTGCTGCTAATGGTTGATTCAAGAGTGCTAACCTCATTAGTTTAAGTAAAGTGAGTGAATTCAGCAGAAATGACGCAGAAAGGTGAAACGTTTGGTGAATAGTTACGTCACCAACTATGGATACTGTATTCAAAGGAGGGCACAATAAGAACCACAGAAGGAGCATGAACAAGGATTCTAGGATGTATGACGAGGCTCGACGGTTGCTTTCAAGAACAACTCATTTTCAATCTGCAGTAAATCTGTTCACATCAAATTCTGCACTCTTGTCTTTTTGTCTCTGATGTCTAACTTATTTATCGATGTCTCCAAAGCAGGGTGGTTCATCCTAATAGATAGGCACCATTGCTTATATCTAAATGTTTAAAACTCACATATTACATCTGCATACTGAAAACTAGTGTGAATATAGTGTGGCTTTTACATGTAACCAGTTTGATTTAGTTAATGTTCTTTTTAAAAACACACTTCAGCAACGGCGAAGCTACTGGAGTCGCAAGGACATGTGTGAGCATGACTGCTCCAGGACCGAGCTGGAGAGTCATTGATTATCCAACTCCAATTAGAAAGATGTTATTTAGGGATCGAAGAGTTTCACTCTCGTCAAACCCTGCGCACATGTTCTCAAATGAAAGTCAAATATCGACCTGCTGTCGGAAGACTTGGGATGAAATTTGCTTTTCCTAAATTCTAAATTGATTCCCAACGTCGGCTTTTAATACGACTAATATCACTTTTTTTTAAAAATGCTGCTCTTAAAGGAATTATCTGGCATCGGAATCGGAAGTATTGCCAGATACGTTAAACATAAGAGGAATTTGAATCGGTGAAAGGTGCATAACGATTAACATGGACATAGAATACAAATATAATTTAAACACAGTGCAATAATGGATAAATATGGTAAATAACGAACACATAACAGCACTTTAAAACAAGTATATATTTTAAAATAAAAGTGGCAAGTGTATTTTAAGAAGAAAAGATGTTCCAGGGTGTTTGAAATTGTCCTGGGGATGTGAGAGTCAGTCAGTCAGTGGTCCCGGGCTTTGTTGTTGTTATGGCAAAGAAACCGTTCTTGTGGCATGAGGTCATGGTCCTGATGCACCGCAGCCTCCTGCCAGTGGGAAGGGACTCGGGTACCATCTTCCTTGCCCGCTTCAGGGTCCTGGAGGCGAACAAGTCATACAAACACATCTTTCTTTTCTTTCTTCCCCCTTTTCAGCCTAAAGATTGCATGACACAGTATTCCCAATGTCACGTTTAGGTAATTTGAACATTTAGAAGCAGGAGCAAAAGTTATTTTCCCCATCTGGGCTGTCTGTCTCCCTGGAGACCAAGGCCATGGGAAATAAGCTGCTCTCTATCTACCCTTAGAATGCACTGTACGTGACTTAAAATAATAAGAATACATTCTATTTGTATCACACTTTAAAATGTACTCAAGGCAAAATCAAAAATACAAATATCAAAATACGTAAATACATTATTGGAGGAGATGGGACTGGTCGATATATGGAGGTACCTTCACCCGCTAGAGAAGGATTTTACACACTATTCGGCGGTGCATAAAGTACATTCTAGAATAGATTACTTGTTTGTGGATCCAGGAAATGTTCACAAGGTGAAAGATTGCCACATAGGGGGTGCAGATGTGTCCGATCATAACTCTTTGTGCCTTGACATAGGCATCAGTAACCGAAGAAGAATAACTAATTGGAGATTGAATGTGGGTCTACTGAATAATGAACAAAGGAAGGACAAATTCAAATCGGAAATACAGAACTACGTTACGGAAAATGACAATGGGATGGTGGAGCCAACGATGGTTTGGGACTCCTTGAAGGCAGTTATGAGAGGCAGATTAATCTCGGAATCAACCTACGCAAAAAAAATGAATTTAGAAACGTATACGAAAAATACAGAAAAACTGAGAGAATTGGAAAGAGACTGCCAGAATTCGGCGGGCTTGGACACACAAAAGAAAATGAAACACATAAAACTAGAGATAGATAAACATCTAACAGAGGAGATGGAGCGGAAGATTCTATTCTGTAAGCAAAGTTATTATGAGATAGGCCCGAGAGCCACTAAATTATTGGCAAGACGGACCCGTAAGCAACTCGCAACTAGTCAAATCCATAAAATTAGGGACCCCCTTACGAACCAATTGATAACAGAGCCGGAGGATATAGAAAAAACATTCCAGAGATATTATGAGGAGTTATATACACAGCCAGAGTCTGCACAAAGAGAGGAGATTAATTCCTTTTTAAACACACTAGACCTACCAAAAATAGGACAGACACAGAATGATACCCTAACAAGGGATATTTCAATAGACGAGGTAGTGGGGGCAATAAACAGATTGAAAAATGGGAAATCTCCGGGGAGTGATGGATATCCGGCGGAATGGTATAAAACATTCAAAGACGAACTGACTCCGCTGTTAGTTAAATCGTTTAATTGGACATTACAAAAAGGCAAATTGCCACAAACATGGACAGAAGCAATAATAACGGTCATACCTAAACCGGGAAAAGATAGGGAATTATGCGGAAATAATCGACCAATATCATTACTAAATGTGGACTACAAGGTATATACATCTATTATTGCTAGACGATTACACGACTTTACACAGGATTTGATTGACGAGGACCAAACAGGATTTGTGAGCGGGCGACAGACGCACGATAACATTAGGAGGACTCTGCACATTATAGATCAGGCAAACAAACAGAAAAGAGACACGATTCTGGTTAGCGTAGATGCCGAAAAGGCGTTTGACAGGGTAAATTGGACTTTCCTATTCACAGTGTTAGAGAAGTTTGGATTCAACGATAAATCAATACAGATTATTCAGACTTTATATCAACGGCCTACAGCCTGCCGAACCTGAAAGAATACTTTCACGCGGCCCAGCTGAGATATGTGCAAAGTTGGTGTAAACTGGACTATGAAGCAAAATGGAAAGAAATGGAAAAATCATTTGGAATGTGTCCGATACAGAGTATAATAGGAGATAAGGAAACATTTAAGAAGGTTAGAAATCAAATGGTATCGATCACAAAATGTACCTTTGAATTATGGTTCAAATTACTTAGACATAATAAGGCGGAGAAGAACGCAAATTTATTGAAATGAGTGGCTTTTGATATCAGTTTTAAACCAGCTGGGCACGGTGGGGGATTCGGACGGTGGGCGGAGAAGGGCATTACGGCATGGTGCACACTGGTGGAAAAATGGAGGATAAGGAGTTTTCAAGACTTGAAAACAAAATATGACCTGGATTGGCGGGAATTTTACAAATATTTACAGGTACGGGATTATTATGGGAAACGGATTGAACAGGAGCTCTCTCTAGAAGTGAACAAGGTGGTACAAGTAATGATTGATGCATATAAAGGGAACCGGGTTAGGACTATAACTACACTATATAAGGCATTGATGAATGACAAAAAAGCAACATGGTATATACAAGAAAAATGGGAAAGAGAATTTGATATGGAAATATCTGAAGATGAATGGGATAACATGTGGGAAAAACACAAGACAACAACCTGTTCGCGAGCCTGGAGAGAGTTTTCCTGGAAAAATCTAATACGGTTCTTTATCACACCTAAAATATCAAATAATTCTTGAATGAGGTGACTGTGTCTGCCTCCTGGACTGAAAGTGGAAGCTGGTTCCATAAAAGAGGAGCTTGATAACTGAAGGCTCTTGCTCCCATCCTACTTTTTAGGAATCTAGGAACCACAAGTAGCCGCATTTAGTGAGCGCAGCTCTCTAGTGGAGCAATATGGTACTACAAGCTCCTTAAGATATGATGGTGCATCACCAATCAAGGCTTTGTAGGTGAGGAGAATAATTTTAAATGTGATTCTTGATTTTACAGGGAGCCAGTGCAGAGCAGCTAATACAGGAGTCATGTGATCTCTTTTCTTAGTTTTTGTGAGTACACGAACTGCAGCTTCCTGGATCAACTGGAGGGACTTAAGAGACTTATTAGAGCAGCCTGATAATAAGGAGTTGCAGTAATCTAGTCTGGAAGTAACAAACGCGTGAACCAGCTTTTCTGCATCTTTTTGAGACAAGATGTGTCTGATTTTTGAAATGTTACGTAGATGAAAAAATGCAGTCCTTGAGATTAGCTTCACGTGGGAGTTAAAGGACAAGTCTCGGTCAAAGATAACGTTGAGATTCTTTACAGTGGTGTTGGATGCCAGGGCAATGCCATCTACAGAAACCACATCACCAGATAATTGATCTCTGAGGTAATAAGCTTCAATAAATGCCTTTGCACCCTGAAAACTTCTTCAACCACAAGATTTCCTTCACAAACATGTATATTCCATAAATGTATATTCCATTAGATTGTGATACCACCTCTTTTTAAATTAACTGTACAAGGCCGTCTGTCCCCGGACAATTTTGTTAGTGAAAAGGTCATGAAAAAGTAATGATTAATTACAAAAAGATGCATAATTATTTTCAGAAAATGGGATAGTTATTCACAGTAGATTGCCCAGTGGGTTTTTTCTCTCTTGAATGAAACTCTACATTCCCAACAGATGAGACGGCTATAAATGCCTCAGGGCTCTGAGTCAGAGATCAAACGTTGAATGATAAGGAATGTTGCACGACATGTTTATTATCTACAATCAATATATTAAAAATAATAACAGCAGAAAGCGGTTGAGTGTCCTACAAAAAACGACACTATGTAGCACCAAAGTCAATAAAAAACAAACAATGCAGAGTACATTTTTCAATTCTAATTAATTAATAGATGTGTTTCATAATTTCATATTCTTCTCTGTAATATGGAACACAATATTTGTGTTTTGGAGATATGGAATATACCCAGTAATATTTCTGGTCCACAAGAGACGGGTCTAAGAAGCAGTTTAGCCTATTACTGATTAAAGACATAAATGACTGATATACAATTTAGCCAATCCGCATCCTAGAATAGGTTGTTTTAACGACATGCCGGCCAGCGCATGCGCAAGCACTTCACTTCCAAGAAGACCCGACCCGGTAAAATCAACGTGGACAGATCCAGCATGGACAGTTACAGGAGTAAGGGACATGAAGCACACAGAAAACATGAGAACATCAGGACAGACATGATAACTCCGTCAAGCACCCATATTGAGCAAAGTGAACGTCGCTACCAGCTGGACACAGGATTGCGGTGAAGAAACACAATGAGGAGGTGGATAAAAACCGGCACACTTTAACCCTAACAAGATTCATAGGGCCATCTTAATATATATATATATATATATATATATATATATATATATATATATATGTGATTTATATTATATGACATTTAAATGTTATTATAATATATTTATGATATGTATATTGTATATTTACATTAGATGGTATTTATATATCATATTATACTGAATATTATTATATGATATATATATATATATATTAATATAGGCCCATAGAGATCACCCCCGCAGCCCCCGCACTGCGGGGGGACCTCGCATGGCGGCTAAGTGTCGGCTGACTCGGCTGTGTTCCGGCTCGATGCGGCCAAATGTGAGCCACCTTTGGCACATTTCACTGTTGCAGATTCTGTCTTAGACATGGCAACCGGTTTATCGGCTGCCGAATCTGGGCCGAATAATGTAATAAATAAATAATATTACATTACGTAATAACATTAAGATATCCCTCAAAGTTGTCTCTCTCATATAAAGCTACACAATAAAAAAAAGTATTTTAAACTGGCTTTATAAGTTTTAAATAATAGTTGTAAAGGCAATCGTAACAGGCAACCACTAGGGCCTCCTGCTACGCGGACTGGTGTTATTGTTGGGCCGCGGTGTATTCTGGGAGAACTACGAGGAAATTTCTCTTGAGGAAAAATGAAACGCACATTTAAAAGTGGTGCCCAAAACAGAACATTTCTGAATTAAATGCCAAACTTCCCAAAATTACAAGTCTTTTTCGACCAGCTGGTGAAGGATGCACTCATCTGCCAGAAGAGACAGGTATTGTACTGTTTGCTATAGCTAACATTACCACGTAGCTAACGTTATACTTTGACAGCTGTACTGCTCTGTCTATGTGTTGTGCTTGAAAATACATTAACCTTATTAAACCTATGCTCTCACTATACCCCCTGCGCCCATTATCGGACACGTTTCCTTAATTATCTCCACAACTTCATTTCACGTTGTCCAACACTGCAACCCTTTTGAGAAGACAACGGCTCTGTACAAAATAATAAAAGTAACCGTTAAGTAAGAAAGGTCATTTTCCAAGCTAAAACTGATCAAAACATATCTCAGAAGCTCCATGTCACAAGAGAGGCTGTCAGGTCTGGCCATCCTTAGCATAGAGAATAAACGTGCGCGCAGTTTAGATGTAAAGAGCGTGGTTAAAGACTTTGCACACAGATTTGCTAAAAGACGCGCACATGTGTATTCAAATGCAAACCTGTAGAAAGTAGCCTACCGGTGTATCGACTATATGTAGGCATATGTGTTATGTTGTTGTAACATATGTTCTGTTTGAGCTGTTTGATAGGCCCTAGCACATGTTTTGTTTCTGTTGGAATACATTTGTTCTCTGTTTGAGCTGTTTTTTCTGATTGAATAAATTTCCCTCAAAAGAAAAGCTTGGGTCCTGTTCGTTTATCTTTGGATAATGACCGCCGGACAATACATTATCCCTTACATATGGGGGGGGGGGGCCTCTCAGGGTTATTCTGCAGGGGGGCCTCATGTGTTTCCGTTACAGCACTGATGATTAATGTCATGGTTAAACGCTGCAATGTTCTTAATCCTGCATCTCTACTCCCCATCCCTGAGGACGGAGAGGAGCATAACTGTTTGGCTGAGCTCCAAGCTCAGTGCCCTCCTCGTCCTGACCTCTCGGACACACCTCTTCTCAACAGTGACTGGGTAATGTATGTTGACGGATCTGCTTCACGGGATCCCCTGACTGGTACTAATCTTGTGGGTTTCTCTGTGGTTTCAGACTCAACTGTTCTCTTTTACGGCCCTCTCCCATGTCACCTCTCAGCCCAAGCAGCAGAGCTCATGGCACTCACAGAAGCTTGTAAACAGACTAAGGGTAAAACTGCAACCATTCACACAGATTCCAATATACGCTTTTGGCGTTGCTCACGATTTTGGCACATTGTGGAAACACAGAAATGTCCTTAAATCAGATGGCAAACCAGTGCCACACCACAGACTGATAGCAGAACTATTGGATGCCATTTTGTTGCCCACAGCTATTGCTGTTTTCAAATGTGCAGCGCACACATCAAACACCGACGGCATCTCAAAAGGGAAATGAGCAAGCAGACAAAGCTGCAAAAGCTGCTGCTTGACGTCCTCTCCCCAAACCACTCGGTTCCTGTCATGGTTTCACTTTCCTCCCCTCTTACAGCCATGCAGTCACTCTCTACTCCAGATAAGAGACGCTTCTGGTCCTCCTCCAACTCCACATTCACGGATGACTCACAAACTTAGAATAAAAAGAGTGGTTGACAGTGTCTCTGACGATGTTGTGGAAACCTCACGGTGTCAACATAAACAAAATCGCTCATACAAATCAGTTGCTGGGGTGAACTCCATACAAACTGTTGAACACTCATAAAAACATTTTTTTTTGCAATATTGTGTGATTAAAGTTTAATCAAAAGAGTGGAATTGACAGCGCACATGGTATGGTTGGTTGCTCTTGCTCTCATTGTCATGATCAATGCACCGTTGGGCCGACCTCTCGGTCATAAACACTGATGCAATTTTGTGATAGTCCAGCTGGAGCAGCTTGCTCATCATCCGACGAATCTCTGTCATGGTTGGCTTGTATTCTCCCACGAAAGGAATCAGTCTTTTCGAATTGATCCAGATGTTTCTTTGGGCTTATCACATGAGTCATTGCTCCTTCAATGTCTCTTTCTCCTCATGGGCGAAAAAAACAGCATGGGAACTGTTAGGTTGTAGTGGATTTTATATATATTTGCACATGTAGATAAGAGAAGTTTGTGTTTTAAATTAATACATAAAGAAAGATATGATAATTAATTTGGGATATTATGAGGAATATTCTGGAGGAATGTATTATGAAACATAAGAGAGGATCACTGTTTTATTATTCTGTTTTAATGACAAATGTAATGATTAACTGTATGATGCATGAGAATGAATGAATGTTTTATTGTTTAGACAATAGTTAAAATGGATGCCGATTGAAACCTAATGTGTTGCTTTTATTCGGAAGGCAGGATAATAGGGTTTTATTGTGAAGGGGAACTTCCTGTCCTTGACCGGAAGAGTGAGCTTTGACCCCGCTAGTTTTACTAATTGGCTTAGCGAACAGAATGGCGGCATCCTTTGAACTGACCAATGGAACTAACCTTTAGGTGTGAATTAATTTGCATGACCATACTAACGACCGAGCATTTGTGCTGGGGAACATGGTTCTACTGGTCTGGAGACATGGTTCTACTGGTCTGGAGACATAGTTCTACTGGTCTGGAGACTCGAGACAGCCCGGTCTGTGGCTCCCTGGGAGCTGCACTCCGTCTGTGGAGAGTTCCTCCTTTCTGGCCCCACGATCGTGAACGCTACATGAGTATTATCTTTGCCATTAAATATTGTTAAACTTTAACTCGAATCCTGAATTTCCTGCGGCCACGGGACCCGGAGCTTTGAACACGAATCTTACAATTTGGTGACCACCGACGTGAGCTGCTGTGGCCTCGTGGCTGAGGAACTGGGCCCGCTAGTTTCACGCCATTCCACACCATGGCCAACTCATTATCGGTAAGCTTGGAACCTGTTTCATCGAATCCTGCATAGCTTAATATAGACACTTTAGCGTGTGGATTGGTGCGGAGCTGGTTGGACCAGGCTAAACATTTAGCGTGAAAACACGACATAGAATGAGGACTAAGCTAGGTCCGTGGTGAAGATGATGCTCATTTAGTGTTTTTATGTTTGTTTTGTGTGGTACTGTTAAATGTGTGTATTTCTGTTGTGAGTCGCACGAGCATATTGAACGAGACTGGTTACGCGAAGATAGTGCCGCATTGTTCCTAAAGAGTTGAAGTCCGTGAGAACGGCCTGCCGGAGTTTATTAATTTAAACTCCCCACAGTGAGGAGTTAGTGAGCGTTACGTAGAAGCTATTCGCCATAATCTATTGTCCGCTAAAAACATTTTCCCCTTAGACTCTTTAGGGACGCACATTGAATTTAACGTCCAGTAGTCCACAATAGATAAATCGTTCCGCGACGCGACTGATTAGCAGCGTGGAGGGTTCAATTCCCCCGGCGAAGACCGGCGCAAGAATTGATATGGACTATTGTAAGAAATAAGATAAATAAGTTACCGTGATAAACCAGTTGTTACAAACAGGTCTGTAGAGTGAAGAGAGCAAGAGCCCCACCTACCTTGGGACCGTTTGGGACAGTTTTCTATGCAGTACAGCGTGCTATTGTTGTAAATACTGTAAATATATATATATATATATTCCATAATTCGAAGAGACAAGCACAGGGAAGACAGGATAAGGGTAGAATAGAATCCCACTTATACCATTTTTAGCCCCTGATGAATAAGTAGTTAAACCTTTTTGAGAGAAGAGAGGAAAAAGGAGATCAGAGGACACAGACAAAGGGTTATAAAATAACCATTTTTTTCCCCTGTAAGACCACATGTGGGTCACAAGTGTTTAGAATACACGTCTTTGCCAGTCGAGAGCCATTCACCATCAGGTTTGACACCTAGTGGTTGAACCCCCCCCACCCCCCATGGAGTGCCCTAGGGATTAACCTTATTGGCATCATCGTGTTGAATAGTGAAAGAGGACAGTGATAAACCACTGATGCATTATTCTTTTTGATTTAAGTATTGCCAGTTTATTACAGCAATTGATTTTCTCATTATTGCCAGTTTTTTGAATAACAGTAATTGATTTATCGTTTGCTTTACTCATGATTGTCGGATTTTGATTAAGACTTATTGTTTGATTTCTCATTATTACCGGTTTTGATTAAAAGTAATTGTTTTATCGTTTGCTTTTCTCATAATTGGCGGTTTTGGTTCTCATGCCATTTGTTTTTCATTATTGACGATTCTTTGATTAAGAGTAATTGTTTTATCGTTTGCTTTTTTCATAATTGGCAGTTTTTGTGATCATATCATTTGCTTGTTTATGCTGGGCGGTTAAAAGTAATTGTTAAAAATTTGCTTAAAATAACGTTTTTTCCCATTGATCTGGTTGAAACGCAGGAGAAGCCTGTATAAGCGTAGAACAGAGTTCCGTTTATACCAATGGGCCCCTGTTAAATAATTTGCTTATTAAAAGTACACAGGAGAAGCCTGTATAAAGTGTTGGACAGAGTCCCACTTATACTGATTGGGCCCCTAGTGATTCATTAGCATAAAATAACAAGTTTTTCCCATTTTTGACAGCTGAAGGCTGTATCATTTTCTTTGTGCTTGGCTGTGTGGATTGTACGTAATCGTTTCCATTTGCATAAAGTAACACATTTTTCCCATTTTTGTCTAACCTATTATTGTCCAATTGCAGTGTATAACTTTTTTCCCTTCCTAACTTGAATATTTTTCCCAATCGCATCACACTTGCACGTTAGATACATAGTGTGAAAATATTTTATTTTTTAATTTATTCAAAAAAAAAATTAATTTTTAATTTTTTGGATACATTTTAATCTGAAATTTTATTTTTCCTTCTACATTTACATTTCCTTATATAAAGCCAGTCAGTACCCTTTCTCGGAAAATGTCGAGCCAACTTCAATCAAGACTCCGGTCGCTTGGATTGAAGACATCCTCTATGCTGCTATGAACCTGATAGTTCAAGCCAAAGACTGAATAAGAAGCTGAGGAAATATGTTCAGCAATGTCATACTGAGGGTTTACTTGACGTAACAACCCTGGAGGGGCCCACAGAAGACCAGAAGTTACTCTGATGAGAGTGCTCAAGCTGAGAGACAAACAGAAAAGAAAATTGGTTCACGTCCCGATCAGCAGACGTCACCAGAACCAATGAAGCCATTGTGTAGGCAAGACTGCCACGACATGGCATAGCAGTGAATGAAGACAACAGTGCCAGGAAGAAGCAACAGTTCCCACCCCTTCCATCTATCCCATAATATGTTAATACCCTCCCCCGTACGCCCACAGCCCACTTAAGAGAAGCTCCACACACCATGGCCCCAGTAGAGAGACTATTAGGAGGCAGTGTAGAGTTTGACTCCACAGAAAGCAGAACAGTCGCAGACCTGATGAACAAGGTCGCACAGCTGCAGAGGGCATTAGCTGGCCGAGAAAAGGGCAGCGAAAGGGATGCTAGACAAAGTCAGCAAAGAGAGGAGGAAGACAGGGACCTAATGAGAAGAGAATTATGGTGGAAGAAAGAGAGGGAAAGAAAGGCAGAGGAAGGTGAACTGTCACAAGCAGAGCTGTCAGAACAGGGTAAAGACAACGTCAGTCCATCACATTACCATTAAGAAAGGCTCAAATGAAGCCCGGGAGAGGCGCCAAGTCATGACCTCCCCAATTCAGAGCGTCCCAATAGATACAAATAGGAGATAGGTCCCACCCAGATACCACTCCCTCGCTCATTAACGCCATCCCTAACCGAACAACAGGCGATGGACGCATATGGACTGCGTCCTGGTGGCACCCCACCTCCAGCTCAGAGCCCCCACCTCCAGCTCTGAGCCTCCATTCTAATCGCATGGCCAACTGCGACACCTCAGCGAGAAGAGGAGCCAAATCAAGGCCCCAACCCCCTCCACCCCCATCTCACAAGAAGAGGAGCCCTGCTTGACCTTTCCGGTCAATTAACTGTGCCTTGCAACTGGCGCAGAGGAGGAGACAGCCTCCAGGGATCATGACAACACCTCCCGAGGAGAGCAAAGGAAGGCATAAGCTACAAGCCTCCACCACGACACACTCAGATGTCAGTGGCAGCAACAAGCCCAGTGTGCTGTGAAGAAGAAGAGGGAAATGCCAGATTCAGGCACCTATCATGACATTGAGCAATGGCACACCTCAATACAAGCCATATAATCCCAGAGATACTCCCGACATGGCCAACCTAGCCAGCATCAAGCTAAAGTCAGATGAAGAAGCCATGGTGTACCTGAAGAAAGTAGCTGACGCCTGGGAATCAGCTACAGGCACCAGACATGACAGGAACCTGACATACCTGAACATGTGGAAGGCTGCTTTAATAGCAGGTCTCCCGGCCAAGTTGAGTCGTGAGCAACATACGGTGGGCATAAAGATGCCACCTTTGAAGTGTGGAAGAAACACATCACACACCACATCACTCAGCACCACGAGGATGATGAAGAAGAAAAGGCAACCAAAGATAAGCTGTCAATGAGACTCCTGAAGCTACAGATAGCAAAAGAGGACACAGAGGCTGCTAAGTACGGCCCACAAGCGCGAAAGCAGATGGCTGCTGTTAGCAACCTCGTAGTCCAGATCCAGGAAGCAGTGGGCAAAGCCCTGGACCAATATAAAGAAGAGGAGAAAGACAGAGACAAGTCCAGAGGATCCAGAAGAGACAGGTGGCGAGAACCTTGTCGTATCTGTGACAGACTTGGGCACAGGGCTGAGGACTGTTACAGTCGCTCTGATGCAGCTAGAGGCAGAGGAAGCCCACAAAGAGGAGGATTTGGACGACACATTCCAAACCAGAACCAGATGCCTGCAAGAATAGTGCAGGATGAAGATTATGTGGATCTTCTATGAAGAAGCCCGGAGGACCCGGCGCAGTGAATAATGGTTCCAAATGGGCGAGAACCTATCATCACCTGTGCCATAGTTGCCATGGATTATGACAACATCCATATGTCATGCCAGAAGATCCCTACCGTTGCACCTACAACTACGCCGCCGCCTAAGAAGAAAAGGAGGGTGAAGCTGAAGTCATCAGAACAGAAGCCATAATTGTAGGAAAAGAAGGAGTTGCAGCTGAATGTTTACTGTCTGCAGACCAAAGAGACTGGTATGCACTGCAACCTGACTCTGCCCCTCACATCACACTACTGATCAGAGCAGGTCATGAAGCAAGAAACCTTGGCCCAATGATGGAGAGTCTCAAAAGAAAGGTGGATTCCTACCAAATCCCCATATCTGTCCCACCCCCCAATGGTGACTATTGGAAAATACAGCAACACTCGTATTCCAAGGGACAACTCCAACAACAACTTGACAGAAATCATGGAAGGGAACACTCAAATCATCCCTCCACTGATGAAATGTTGGAAGTGCCACCACAAATATGGTCGAGAGGAGACTATGATGTTGGCCACACCACTCAACATAACGTGGTAATGACTTTGAAACCAGATCAAGACACGGTCTGGCGCTATCAATATCCGCTGCAACAAGAACAAAGAGATGGCATTCGAGAGACAATATGAAGCAGGCTTACTCATCGACGCAGAGTCCAACTGGAATACACAGATATTACCAGTCCAAAAATCTGGTAACAGAGGCTGGAGAATGGTTCATGACCTAAGAACCATCAACAAAGCCACAATTGCACAGAACATTCAAGTGCCAAACCCGTAATGCCACAAGGCTACAGAGATAGCCTGGGTTTGTTCAATGCAGCCCTGAAGCAAGACCTCAAAGACTTCATATTACCGGAAGACACAGTACTTGTACAGTACATGGATGATCTGCTGTTAAGCTGCACCAACTGCAGCAATTTGTCTTAGGGTGACGAAAGACCTTCTAACGCTGTTAACCAAAGCAGGTTATGAGGTGAAGCGCTCAAAGACTCAGATTGCAAAAATGCAGTGTCATTCCTGGGACAACTGATCTCAGCATACTCGTGCGCTCTGTCTGCGGGACAGAGGTCGGTCATTTTGAGTGCAGCTAAACCAAAGACAGTACAAGAGATGCTGTCATTCCTGGGCCTAACAGGCTACAGTCGACACTACGTTTCTGACTTCACGTCTCTCACACAGCCATTCAGTGACATGTATAACTGAAGCAGGGAGCCGAAACATGAAAGCTCTGCTCACATGGACAAATGATGCAGAAGAGGCATTCGCAAAGACCAAACAAGAAGTTGGCTAAGCCTCAAAGCTGTCTACACCTGACCACAACAGGCCCTTCGACCTTGATGTTTCTGAATCAAGCGGGATAGTGTCCGCTGTTTTGTTTCAGAAAAAGGAGGGAGGAAAGAGACCTGATGTACGACAGCTCGAAGTTAGACCACATCGAAAAAGGTCAAAACAGGTTGCACAAGACACTTGGCAGTCCTGAAAAGAGCAATTGAGAAAACTGCTCATGTTGTGATGTGTCTCGAGCTCAAGGTCAACACAGAACATGGAGTTCTTGCCTAGTTGACCTCAAGTGCATTCTCGATGACAAGATAAGATTTCAAAAGTCTTACAACAGCTACATATCACAGTCTCATACGAGCCAAACGACATGGCCGATGGACTTAATGTGAAGATGGAAATATTGCCGCATACTCAGTCGTGCAGCAACAAGAGAAAAGACATTCAACCATTTCTGCGGAAATCATCGCACAGCCAGCATCTGCACAGCTAGCAGAAGTAGTGGCATTGACAAAAGTACAAAAGTCAATTGAAGCAATTACTGAGAGCCATCCTGCTACCACGACACGTAGCAGTGATGAAGTGTAAAGGACACCAGACCACAAAGACCAAAAGGCAACGAAGCCGCTGACCTCGCAGCAAAGAAGGCAGCAGGCTATGTGAAACAAAGGACAGACATAGCCGCACCGGAACTCCCAAAACTCGGAATAGAAGACATCAAGCTCATGCAGAAAGAAGCAGAGCAGAGCAGAATCAGTGGACACACAATGGAGCCGTCCAAAAGAAAGGACTCTGGAGATCACATGATGGGGGCATAGTGGGACCTGCAAGGATGTGTCAAGGACTCATCAGACAGGCACATGGTCCCTCTCACGTGAATCCCAAAAGAACAGAGGAGGAAGTTTCCATCCTCTGGTGGCATCCCCATATGACTGAGATGGTGAAACTCATCACCATGAATGTCCCACCTGCAATGATTTTAGTATGAAAAGACCATACAGATGTCCCCAAGGAGAGTTCCCAGTGCCAGATGCTCCATTCAAAGAAATATGCATCGACTACACCGATATGGGTGCAGAAAACAGGAAGAGAGGTTTCAGATACCTACTCGTGATGATCGACAGATACACCCGATGTGTGGAAGCGATCCCCTGCAAGAAAGAAGACTCAAAGACAGTCTTAAAATGGCCGAAGAAGGAACTCATCCCGAGATATGAAGTTCCAAGGAGAATAGGGTCTGACCACGGCACACACTTTGCAAACAAACACTTACAAGAGGTGGAAAGACACCTAGGAATTACACACGCACACGGAGCAGTCTATCACCCACAATCACAGGGTATAGTCGAGAGGGCTAATCGGACGATTAAGTCAAAGATAGCTGAAATATGTCATGGCACAAAATACCTAGCTGCAAATATTTTTGAGAAGAAATGAGAGATTTCATTTTCTCTTTCAGTAGGTGTTCGAGCAAGAGAGGAGAGCCAGACGAATACCAGCTCGCAATCAGATCCTAGCAGGATTTGAAATAGTTGAAAGAACATAGAGTGATCAATTACATTTAATATAATCCGCAGAGATAAATAAATTAAGAGATAAATAATTTAAAATATATGGGATTGGACGAGTAATTAAGACTCCGTTGGACAACAGAAGCGCATTTAATAGTTGATTCCTCCCACAGGTGAGAAGCTGTTCCTCACACGGAGTTCGAGATTGCTAATCTGATCCTTGATAATTTAGTTTAAGATTGCTAATCTGATCCTTGATAATTTAGTTTGAGATTGCAAATCTGATCCTTGATAATTTAGTTTGAGATTGCTAGTCCGAACCTGGATAATTCAGTTCCTTAAGAAATCATTTTTGAGATTTTTGAGATAATTTTTGAGAAGATTAAAAGAAAACATAGAAATAGAATGACTACTTCTCAGACATGTTGGAGAATTGGTTTGGGAAATATGAAATTATTTCCAAATATATTTCAGATATCCAACTTTAGTTAGAGCCAGCGCAGAAAGCCGCTCTGTGTGTTTTAATTCTCTCCCACAGCTACACTCGTCTCTCCATCGTCAACCTTCATTGTGTACCTGGCTGCCTGCTGTGATGGACCTCACCAACAGATGTGCTGCCAACAGAGGAGTATCGTGCACCTTTAACACATTGATTCAAATTATAAAAAACACAGAAGTATGATGACAATAAAATAAATATAGTGTTTGAACTTGCTGTTTTCCTTTTACTCGAGGAAATCGAGGATTGGAGGAATGCAGAGAGAGGAGACCATGGAGAAGATGAGCATGCAGAGAAAGGAGACCATCAAGAAGATGAGAGTGCAGAGGAAGAAGATGCACATAGACATATGCACAGATAGACACATATCTGATCACAACACTCCTAGACTTTAGTTACTTTGCAGAGCAGGGTCAAAAGGAGGGAGTGATATTGTTTTTCTTCCACAGGTATTGATAATAAAGATTGTATTACAGTGATGTTTACAGTGCGGTGAAATAAAATCCAATACAAGTTGTTTATACTATGGAATAGTATAAAAGGAGGGACTGTTAGGTTGTAGTGGATTTTATATATATTTGCACATGTAGATAAGAGAAGTTTGTGTTTTAAATTAATACATAAAGAAAGATATGATAATTAATTTGGGATATTATGAGGAATATTCTGGAGGAATGTATTATGAAACATAAGAGAGGATCACTGTTTTATTATTCTGTTTTAATGACAAATGTAATGATTAACTGTATGATGCATGAGAATGAATGAATGTTTTATTGTTTAGACAATAGTTAAAATGGATGCCGATTGAAACCTAATGTGTTGCTTTTATTCGGAAGGCAGGATAATAGGGTTTTATTGTGAAGGGGAACTTCCTGTCCTTGACCGGAAGAGTGAGCTTTGACCCCGCTAGTTTTACTAATTGGCTTAGCGAACAGAATGGCGGCATCCTTTGAACTGACCAATGGAACTAACCTTTAGGTGTGAATTCATTTGCATGACCATACTAACGACCGAGCATTTGTTCTGGGGAGACATGGTTCTACTGGTCTGGAGACATGGTTCTACTGGTCTGGAGACATGGTTCTACTGGTCTGGAGACTCGAGACAGCCCCGGTCTGTGGCTCCTTGGGAGATGCAGTCCGTCTGTGGAGAGTTCCTCCTTTCTGGCCCCACGATCGTGAACGCTACATGAGTATTATCTTTGCCATTAAATATTGTTAAACTTTAACTCGAATCCTGAATTTCCTGCGGCCACGGGACCCGGAGCTTTGAACACGAATCTTACAGAACCTCATGTCCGGCTACCTCCACCATGGGCATTATCTCCACATGTGGTTTGGCTTGCGAACCGCAGATCCGCTTCGGGCGCAGAGAGGAGTTTGGAGGAGGTGTTAATAATAAAGAAATACATGCATTACACCCCGACATTCATTCTAGTATCAAGGCCACAAAAGGAGAAAACAGCAAGGAGCGCACACGCTCTGGAAATATAATGGGACTCCAAGGAGTACGGGCTGGTACAGACAGAGCGAGACCCAGGTCAAAGCTGACTCAGCCACAAAGATAGGAAAAACAGGAACCGTGCTAGGCACGGTCGAAAATTGATTACGTTAAAAAGATTTAGATGAAACTGCACTCCAGAAATGGGAACAACATGCACACACACTGATTGGACAACATCGGCAGCGGGATCGTGAGCCAATAGGGTGGGACCACCCTGTGCTCCAACCAGAGGAGTCCAACGTCTAAACCAAGAGACTCCTCCTTCTATTTTAACCAATCATGCTTGCTCTTAAATACTATATAAATCTATGTCTCCCTTGGAGACCTCAGTCTGTTACCGAACAATGCTTTAAGCTGACTTCTCCCAGACCCGTGCTGCACGTTAAATACTTTGTTGTCACCGGACTTTTGTTCTACCGCACTTGAATAAATCCACTTGTTTTGATTTTAACTTTGCCGTCCTGGTCATCTTTTCCCAACCTTCGACAGAGGCCAGATCTGCTTCCAGCTTATCTCTCTATGTGAGGGGTGGGGGTTTGTCTTTTCCCTTGGGTTTGGATGGCTTTACCACTTTCCGAGCGTATGGCAGCGGCCAGATCAGGATCCACACAACCATGTACCTCGGACAAAGAAGGATACCATTTAGCAGCGCATTCTTTCCCTTCATCTTTCATCAGTGATGTTACTTTTTTGTCACACTCATTCTTTTTTTTCTTCACCTTCTTTCTGCTTCCTCTCTCCACATACCATACGCTTTCCAGTCCGCTTTCATTCTACTGCTTCGTCTTTTTCTCTCTGTTCCAAACACATTTTCAGTTGCTCCAATTGTTGCAGGCTAAAACTGCCCTTCTCAGGAAAACCCATTTTTACCCATTCCTCCAATTAGTCGACAGTTTGTCTGTCCTTCTTCATCATCCATTGTATTATGGGAGATAAGAGTTCGTAAACAGGCCTCTCAGGCTCCACAGACGTGGCCTTGCTCTGACTTTTACCCATCCCCCCAGCACTCTAATGTGCTCAATACACTGGTTTCACCTCCCCTTGGCTGCTTATTTCCAGAATTCCCAGAACAATCCAGTGTATTAAAATACACAAGACTGAACCTATAAAACTCTAAGCATACCAGGGCACATCTGCCCTACACCCTACTGTGCTAGGACACTGGAGTCCAACTCCGCTCAGCTGCTTGCCTACGAAATTTTCAGAAAGATGCGGTGCATCAGATACACAAGACCAAACCTACAAAACTAAGCAAGCATACCCGGACATGCCTGTCCGACACCCTAATGTGCGAGCCAGCAAGTAACGGCCCTTTGAAGTGTCTGTTTACATCACAAAGTGCTCTCTCACCAGGCAGGATTCTTTTTCCCCAAATGCAGGATTGGAGCGGCAATCTCGAACTCTGTCTGAGGGCAGCCTCTTCACCTTCCGGGAGGAATCAACTATTCTCTTTGCGCGTCTGTTGTCCAACGAAGTCCTGATCACACGTCCAACCCCATCCTCGTCGCCAATTGTGATGGACATTAACCTTTCCAATCTCCCTTAGAGAAAACAAGTGGAATTTCCAAACACTTAAATGTCTTTAAGTATTTATTAAATGGAAACTTGGAATAATTCAATTGAATGACCAGAGCTCCTCCTATGAATCGCCACCTTAACGTAGTGGAGGAGTTTGAGTGGCTCAGTGATCCTGGGAGCTATGTTGTCCGGGGCATCAGCCCCTGGTAGGGTCTCTCAAGGCAAACAGGTCTCGGGGGAGAGCCCAGACTAAGAGCGGTTCAATAAACCCCGATGATAAGCAGCCCACGGACTGAAGCTACCTTGCCCGGACAAGGGAAACCGGGCCACCCTCCCGGAGCCAGACCCAGGAGGGGAGCTCGTCGGCGAGGGTCTGGTGGCCGGGCTTTCGCCCATGGGGCCCGGTCGGGCTCAGCCCGAAAAAACATCATGGAGCAGCAGTCACCCTGTGGACCCACCACCCCAGGGAGAATTATCGGGGTTGGGTGCTATGTAGACCGGGCGGCGGGCCAGGCGGGAGACCTGGGCGGGCCGATCGCCGGCGGCATAGACTAGCTCTAGGGACGTGGAACGTCACCTCACTAGCGGGGAAAGAGCCGGAGCTGGTGCAGGAGGTGGAGCGGTACCAGCTAGATATAGTTGGGCTCACCTCCACGCACAGCATGGGCTCTGGAACCAAGCTCCTGGAGAAGGGTTGGACTTTGTCCTTTTCTGGAGTTGCCCAGGGTGAGAGGCACCGGGCGGGAGTGGGGATACTCACGAGCCCCCGGCTGAGCGCTGCTGTGTTGGAGTTTTCCCCGGGGAACGAGAGTGTTGCCTCCCTGCGCCTACGGGTTGCAGGGAGTAAGGCTCTGACTGTTGTTTGTGCTTATGCACCGAACAGCATTTCGGAGTATCCGGCCTTCTTGGAGTCGGTGGGAGGGGTCCTGGAAAGGGCGCCGCCTGCCGACTCCATAGTTCTCCTGGGAGACTTCAACGCTCACGTGGGCAATGACAGAGAAACCTGGCGGGGTGTGATTGGGAGGAACGGCTTGCCCGATCTGAACCCGTATGGTGTTTTGTTGTTGGACTTCTGTGCTAGCCACAGTTTGTCCATAACGAACACCATGTTCGAACATAAGGTGGCTCATAAGTGTACCTGGTACCAGAACACCTTAGTCCGGAGATCAATGATCGACTTTGTAATCGCATGGGGGTCGGGAACAGTGCCCATGGACTGGCAGACCGGGTTGGTGGTTCCCATCTTCAAGAAGGGGGACCGGAGAGTGTGCTCGAACTATCGTGGTATCACACTGCTCAGCCTCCCGGGAAAAGCTTATGCCAGGGTGCTGGAGAGGAGGCTCCGACCGCTTGTCGAACCTCGGATTCAAGACTAACAGTGCGGATTCCGTCTCGGTCGTGGAACAGTGGACCAGCTCTTTACCCTCGCAAGATTACTGGAGGGGTCCTGGGAGTTTGCCCAACCAGTTTACATGTGCTTTGTAGACCTGGAGAAGGCTTTCGACCGGGTCCCTCGGGGGTTTTTGTGGGGGGTGCTGCGGGAGTATGGGGTGCCGGACCCGTTGGCACGGGCCATCCGGTCTCTGTACGCCTGCAGTAGGAGCTGTGTTCGTCTCCTCGGTAGTAAAGGAAGTCCAAACACTGATCTGTAGGAGGCCTGTTTCTGGAGAAGATAAGAAACTGTTTTGGGCCGGTTCGGACCACATCCCCTCCTGTTACTGTCTGTCACACTGTATAAGTGACAGAGGCTCAGAGATGGATCTTTGAGCAGCAACTTGGAAATATGACTTGTGCGTGATTTCAACTCTCCTCCTTGCAATAAATGACCTGAATGATGATTTTACATTTGGTGTCAAGTAGAATTTTTTTAACATAAAACTTTCAAAAGACTTAACCCAGTATATAAATTGTGGATAGAGAGACATACAACATTTTCCTTCTACATTTCCCCCCTTGGGTGTCTGACGTCACTCACAAAACGTTGACTGTATGGGAATAAAACCTGTGCAAGATAGGCATATTGTTCATTTTCATGGACGGACAAATGGTGCGTTACTTTAAATGTTCCCACAAGGAATTGTGGGGCGGCATCATCTTCTTTCCTTTGCTTCCGATGCTAAAGGAGCTATAACAAAAGGAAGCATTGAAGCACCTTTCCTTAGCATTTAGTGACTTTGAACAAACCTAAAAACAGAAATAAGGTTTAAATAAACAAGGTTTATAAAATATAGACGTTTTACAATGGGTACACAAACAATGAATAGAGTGAGAATATTAATATATGTAGTATCATCATTCAGGGGAATCTTAGACATTGTCAAGTACTAACTGTGGTGGAAATTTATCAGGTTCAGGTTATTTTATTTGTACCCGTAGGTAGACTCACCAATCAGCCGGCTAGACCGTTTCACAACCTGATGTAGAGAGTTTCAGTTCTTTAAAGTCGTGGATGACCGGGCCGTGGCTGCTCTCATTGTCCTGGAGCCAACTAACAATAACAGAATCATCTGCATACTTTAAAATTGTCCTATTTTCATACCTGCTCTGACACATCTGTGTAGAGGATGAATAATAGGGGAGAAAGCACACGTCCTTGTGGGGAGCCAGTGGAGGAGCAAACCTTTACCCTCACTCTTTGTGTCCTATTGGTTAAAAAGTCAAGAATCCAACCCACAAGATTGTGACTTAAGTCAAATTGTTCTAAAATATGGAGTTGAATTGTGTTAAAAGCAGAGGAGAAATCTACAAATAGAAGTCTGACATGAGATCCATTCCCCTCTAAGTGTTTAAAAAGTAAATTAAACAAAGTGACTGAGGCATCTTCTGCTCCTGTGTGGCCTGCAGGCAAACTGCATGGGGTCAAGTGATTGCTCAGTTTTCCTTAAAACTGACCTTACCAGTGTTAAAATTAAAATTGATGTGAGAGCAATTGGTCTAACATCATTTAGACATTTGGGGCAACTGATTTTGGGAACAGGGACCACCACAGCACCCTTCCAGACCTTAGGTACATGCTGTGCCTGAAAACTGGACTCAGTTCTTCTGCACAAGTTTTAAGTAAACGACCACAGATGTTGTCAGGTCCGTGACTCGTATGTACATTTATCAAAAGGAAGGCCTTTTCCACATCCTTCTGGTCTATATCAAAGTGTTGGTTGTCTTCCAGTTTGTAATTCAGTTCCTGAGTTTCATTAGTAAAATCAAAAGGTATCAAAACAAATATAAAATCGTGGTGTTCTTCTAAATGTAACTATGCATCTTGAGATAGCCTCAACAGTGCCAGCGAAGAGGGACAATAATAACAATCTTATTGTCTAGTCGTCTTGTATTTTGTCTTTCTCTCTATCTCTGTTATCTCTCAGGGACGCAGCCAAACATCTGTCAGGCAGACAGAACCTGCCTGCAGGACGCCGGAAGGGAGGAGGAAGGATCACGAAGGGTATGGGGTATGAGGGGCAACCGTTTCATCAATAATTATGACTCTGTATAAAACAATGTTGTACTATCTTTCTGGGTCAGACCTACTAACCATTTGTGGGGTGGAGCTCTGGTCATTCAATTGAATTATTCCAAGTTTCTGTTTAATAAATGCTTAAAGACATTTAAGTGTTTCGACATCACACTTGTTTTCTCTAAAGGAGATTGAAAAGGTTCATTTCAATTACACTAACAAGTCATGCAACACACAGGCTCACAAATTCAACACACACAAAGCAAAATAACTGGGAAAACTATGTTAAAATATAATGGACTAAAGACAAGATTATGCTGCAATGTTGAAACATCCATTTCAGACATAAAAGCATGCATAGTATGTGAAATATATAAATCAGTCAGACACATATAAATAACAATAAAAGACATTCATGCAAGGCAAGGCACGTTTATTTGTAGAGCACATTTCCCAACAAAGCAATTTAAAGTGCTTCACATAAAACCATTAAAAGGCATCAAAACATAATGCAAAAGAAACAAGATTTTAAAAACAATTAAGAACATTCATTAAACAGTCAAAAAAGCAAGACATATAATACAAGTTGCAGTGCAGTGTGGTATATTTCGTACCACATGTGTTACTCGTCAGTGTCCCCCTCAAAGGAATGTCCTTTGACCTGTTGGAGGAAGGGGTCTGTATGCCTGTGTCTGAAACATATGTCTTTGGTTAGGAGCCCCTGTGTGACGTTATATTATCTCAAGTTTTGGGCAAAACAACTTGCATATATAAGTGGCTGCCTCGCACCGTCCAGGAGAACTTCTGATTGACCGAGAAGTCTCCGGACGTGCTAGAGCAGTCCGTCCTGACCTGTGATTCCTGTCTGTAATAAATGTTATTATACCAGAAAGAACAGTGTCCGCGGAAATTCCTTCATCATCATTCTTCAACATCACTGTCGCTTGAAATATACGTCAGCAGTTAAAGAAATAAAATACAGTAGTGAGATGCATACAGTTATTGATATCCTTGAATCTGGTTCCATTAAAGGCAACAGCAAACAAAAAAGTCTTCAATCTGGATTTAAAGGAGCTGAGGGTCTCTGATAGCTTTCAGGGACTTTGTTCTAGATATGTGGAGGAGAAAAACTGAACGCTGCTTCTCCATGTTTAGTTCTGACTCTTGGAACAGGAAGTAGACCAGTCCCAGATGACCTGAGGGGTCGGGATGGTTCACAAGGCAGCACCAGATCACAAATGTATTTAGGCCCTAAACCATTCAGTGCTTTATAAACTAGCAGCATGATTTTAAAGTAAATTATTTGCTGGACAGGAAGCCAGTGCTCCGAACTGAAGTTATGTGATCCACTTTCCTGGTCTTAGTGAGGACTTGAGATGCAGCTTTCTGATTGACTTGAGACCTGTGAACGCACCGTTACAGTAGTCAAGTCTACTGAAGATAAATGCATGGACAGGTTTCTCCAAATCCTGTTGAGACATAAGTTCTCTAAACCTTGATATTTTTGGAAGGCCTGTAATTTAATGTGAATTTATCCTAGACGAAGGCGATTAATGCTTTTTCTTTGGTACGGGTGTTATGAAAGATTTCAACTGTCAATCGGGAGAGGAGGAATGAAGTCTCTGATTCAAAGCTGCCTGTGTCCGTCTTGTTTATTGCGGGAGGGAGAGTTAAGACCCAGCTTCTCGGGTAACTCTGTGACACAGGAGTCCATGAGGCACAGTTCATACTATTACTATTACATGAGGTTTGCGGCTCTTAGCCCCCGTAGAACAACAAAGGTGTTGAGTCTGTGTGAGGACTGTTTGCCTTCCCTGAACCCCAGTGAGGAATGCAGTTGGGTTTGCGAGAATGGGCTGATCTGATTCGTGTTTTCCCACTGCCCTAAATTACTCTGCCATAAAAACCCTGGTCATCTTGGCACCATCCTCCCATTACTTTGACAGGGCTACATTTTACCATTTGCGCAGGTCACAGGGAAGACAGTTCTGGATGGATAGGTCAGGAATAAGGTCATACTATTACTTATAGGACATGAGGTTTGCATAAGCTTTGCGGCTCTTAGCCCCGGTAGAACAACAGAGGTGGTGGGTCTGGTATGTGTGAGAATTTCAGGGAGGACTGGTAAGGTTCTCCCTCCTTCGTCTGGAGGGGTCAGTTTCTTATTTAGATTTTGACCCGGAGACCAGATGTTTGCCTTCTCTGATCGCAGTGAGGAAGGCAGCATCATTTGCGCAGGTCACAGGGGAGGCAGCTCTGGATGGCCAGGCCAGGAACGGGCACAAAAGCAGCGGGGGGGTCAACATAACAAACACATGGGCCTCGGGCATCTTTCGGCCTTAAGGTTAAAGGGGGGTTTGGGTCAGGTCAACACGTAGGACAGGGTCTCCTGTCCAGTATGGGGCCTAACGAAGTCACCCTCCTATAGGCTAAACCATATGCATTAAGGCGTTCTTACGCTGCAGACCGCATAATAGGAGCAGCTAACAACTGACAACAGACAGACGGAGGGAAAGTTCAACACCGACAGATTGAGGACAGTAAGGAGCAGTTACGTATTTAGGGAAAGTACAACTAGTTTAAATAAATGATATTCACATTAAGTATAAAACATCTGACCTGCTTTTAGTGAGTTAAAGGGAAAATACAACTCAACTGTTCCTATAGTGTCTTTATTCTTTGGTTTAATGGGAAGATACTAAATTGAATGATATCTGAATGACTGACTGATATGTATGTGTTCAGAACATTTCTGACCACATCCAAACATCTTAATTTTACAAAGTAAAAACTGAACTGATTTTGTACTGTTGTACTGTACTGAAAATCATCATATAACATAGTTTAACAGTTAGCCATCAGAAAACGGTTTATACAACTTATGTTGGAAACATCTGGTTTTGTAACAGATGTTTCCTAGAGATTGGGACTTGGGCAATTAATAGTTAGAACAATTCTACTTGACACCAAGTGTAAAATGTATATTTCAATATCACATCAGTGTGGTATACAGATTAGGCATAGTGACAAACACATTTCGTATGCAAAATCCGAATTTTAGTGGAGGCTTTGCCCGACTTGACCTTATGTTCTTTGAGATCAGGTCTTGCTTGTCTTTCTGTGGGGTCCGGGGATCCTTCCCCAGTATTAGAAGCAAGTGTCCTCTTCTTCACCTCGAAGATCCTGCCAGAGGAGTACTCCCTGGTGCTCCCCCTTAGACCATGAATATTATTTATGGCCCTGTGGTTGTGTGAGACTTCAGAGGTTAGTAAACATATGGAGTTGTAAACAAAAGACCTGCAAAATTCCCCGATGTTCTAAAACAGTCATTAGTCCACCAAAGAGAAAGAAGAATGACTGCATCATAAACTTCCCATACATGACTTGTGTGTTCTGCATCTTGACCCAAATATGTGTTCAGGATGTGTCTGACCTTACCCATACTCAGTACTGACAATCAAACAATTGTACTGCCTCTTCAAATAAGGGATATTAAAAGTTCTTTAAGAATACTTTCATCAAAAAGTTTAAAAAACTCAGCATGGACCATTTTGTTACAAATGTGTTTGGGTGGTGGGAAATCATCATTGTTCTTCCTCCAAAGTGGGGCGTGACCAGTTTGAGAACCACTGGTATAGGGCAATGAGAGAGAACACATTTTTTATCAAGGATTTTGAGTGTACGTTTATACAATGACTGTAGTGGTTTTAGAGTACTGGCCTGTGACCAGGTTGTTAAACAGTAAGTGAAATGGGAAACAACCACAGGAAGCATGTATGTCTGAGCTGCCTCTGTTGACATGTAGTTTCATGTGAACCTGAAATTTGATAGATTAAATCTGACCTGATTTTAGACCTTTTTTTTACCTGAGATTTTAATGATAATTTGGAATAAAAAAGTACTCCAAGATACTTGTATTCAGGTACAACCTTTAGCCTCACAGTCAGTACATGTGTCCACATTCAAACAAGAAGGCACGGAGGATCCTCTAAGGTCCTGAGAGTTCAGGGTGATAGCACCAAACACTGCTGCAGGTCAGACCATAGTTCTCCTCTCGGACAGACTCAGGCAACTCAAACTGAGCCAGCTGACGCAAGAGTCTTCGGATGCGGTGTTCTTCAAACTGGGCTCTTCCAGGATCTCCGATCAGGACTTTGGTGCCGTGGGTGCGGATGCAGTGATCCAGCCAGCTGTGAAGGCTGGTGGCGAGGGCCTCGTCATAGAACATGTCCCCCAGGAGGATCAGGTCAAAGCCCTTGGGTGGCGAGCCAATCATGTTGTGGCTCAGACAAACAGGAGGCTGCAGGCCATTAAGCTCACAGTTCATGTGGGTCGCGACAGCTGCAACTGAAAGACAAACCAGTCTTTGCCATTCAAACTGTACCTTCTATTGCCCTGACTGAACAGACTCAGCGATCATGTTCTGTATTTTATTTGCTTCAGCTCAATTCTGATGTCGGAGTTTAAAACACAAAATACTGTATTCTTAATATAATTTTTTCCAAAACAATGTAATCACTGGTAGCGTTTCAAAATAAAGAAAATAAGTCTCTTTCAAAGAATGCTATCAAACTAACTTATTCTAATCAAAACAGTTGTGACTGTATAAACATAAACAAGTCAAGGAACAAGAAAGAAAATGTCAAATTATTTAGTAAGAATTAATTTTCAACTTTCATTTCATGTATTGATATATGCTGTGTTACTATGTTTAAATAAGTCTGACACCACTGTAAATCCCATTTTCATGAAAGTCAAAATGATGACTTCACTACAGTGAACTTAGTTGAATTAAAATGTACTGCTTTGGCCCTACCCAAACAGTTTGACCTCAAGCATCAGGTTGACAGCAGTCATCTCAAATTAGTTATTGTATATTTGAGTGTAATGGACCTACAATGAGACACTCTCAGCATTATGATTTTATAACTTTGTTTTTCTGTTGTTAAAAGATCCACGATGGTAGGAGGGGCCCGACAGCACATTTTTGCTACAGGGTCCAATGACAGTGCAGTCGGGCCTCGTCTCTGCATGTAGTGGATGTCTGTATGCATTGATGTAACATTATGAATCAAAATACATATAGATGCATACCAGTGTCAATGTCATTGGCAACTACATGAGCAGCACCACATAGTGTTGCAGCGATGGCTGAGGCTCCACAGCCGCTGCCCAGATCCAGAACCGTCTTACTCCGACACACTGCAGGGTTATCCAGGAGATATCTGCACAGGATATGTGTGTGTGTGTGTGTGTGACACTTAACAGCAGCAACTCACACACGTCAAACAGCTGACTATCGTGGGGCTAAACCGTTACCGTGAGAGCGCTTGACCTCCTGGCCAGTATATGGCCCAGTACGGGTCATCAAACGGCCACAGCTCGGGTCTTTCCCTCCAGAATCTGCAGGTCGGGGTGAAGAGCCTCAGTTTAATCTCTGGCGTCAAACTTTGCTTTCCAACTACTTCCGTGTTCTCTGAAATAAATGTGCGGATGTGCTCCGGCTGGCGGCTGGTTGAGGCACACCGAGGTCTGTTTGTCTGCGCAAACGCTTTGAGAAACACTTCAATAAAACGACTTCTAGGCGTCAGAGGTCCCAACATGGTCAGACACCGGGAACACTGCGAGCTGCGTCGGTGCGTCACGGTGACCGCGGAGCTGCCCGGTGTTACGGTTTAACAAGCGACCCTGTTAACTGGCGACTTTTCACGTATAGCGGTCCTCGTGAATGCCGCTTGGTTTAATTTTGTAATGAAGTGTCAACCCCTCTCATATACATAATAATATATACTATACAAATTAAACAATGCGGCATTCACGATGGCAGCTACGTGTTCTCTTCCTATTTTCAACAACTACGAAAACAACGGACGCGTTGGTTCAAAGCCGCCAGTTAACACGGTCGCTTCTTAAACCGTAAACCGGTGATACTTATACCGACCGGGTGTCGGTGTCAGGAGAGATTAACGCCTCGATACGTCAACATACTGACAGGTGAGTACACCCGTGAAATGTGCTCAGCTGAGGCTCGTGCGACTATCTGAGGTTGTTTTCCACACGGATGATAAATAATGTCGGACAGAACTCTTGCATCGCCCTCAGAAACAGAACGCACGCAATCTTCGTTCCGCTTTAAAACAAACCACACGGTTCCTCCACAGTGGGTGCCCTGTCCCAAGTCTCTTAATTGTATCCCCGTTTCTCTCATTTGCGTCTTTTCCATGCGAGAGAGGTAACGAGGAAATATGTTCTAAGAGAAACATCGTGTGTTTCGTGTTTATGAATGCATCGCAATGTAAACAGTGCAGCGGCTTGGAGCCCGAGACTAATTCCCCGTGGGACAATAAAGTATAGTGTATCTCATCGTGTATGATGACACATGTATCTGTTCACTGTTTTCCCCCACAGCTATTCGTATCTCTGATGATGAACAGTATTACACACAACACGATAGGATAGGCTTGATGTATATTTTAGATTTTTATTGAAAGGGATGAAAAGCCGAACAGCCCCTCCTTTATCTTATTTTACAATCTTCATCAGTGCAGTGTGACCAGTCAAACGATTGATTTGATCTGATTTTGACATTAACAATCTAATCTGGTTGTCTAAATATTCACACACGCAAAAAGAAGAACACCAAAACAAGACACAGATTCAATCCAACGTGAGACCTGGACACACAAGGAAAGAAAAGCATACAATGGAAAGAAGTAAAATAAACTACAAACAGCATATGTGTTGTGCATTAAACTGAAGCATGGAACAGAGTTTCCATAGTTGTCATGAGAGGTGATAGTGAACATTAATCATGAATCTAGGAGACTATGTTCTATAATGTGAAAATGACACGGTGTGTGTGTGCGTGTGTGTGTCATATGCTACACACTGTTTGTTCAGTGGCATGAGGGACTGGCGCCTGAGGCTGTTACAGCACCTCTTACGTTCTCATCTTGTGTAAAGGTATTGCTTTTTGATGGAGGAGGTGGAGGAGACTTAATGGATAGTTTTCTTCCTGACATTGTCGTAACCCAGAGCTCACCCCTGTGGCTGGAACCAGCACACTTACAGATCTGCTCAGGGATTGTTTTTATAGATGGCAGCTGTCTTTCAGGGCCGGTGGACGTAGCAATTTCATATCGGAGTTGCAACCTTGAGCCTCCGGTCCTTGAGTCAGTGGGGCAAGAGTAACAATATGTTCACAGTCTGCAGATTAAAGATATCAGAAAAACACTGACCTTTGTTTGTTATTAGCAAATATAATAATCAACATTAGTTTCAAATCAGGCATCTTTTTATCTTATCACATATGATTTACTAGTTCCAGAGGCCTACAATCTAACGGTTAAAAAAGGAATTTAAAGTTCTGTGCTGCTGAGGAAGATGATTTAGACTACATGACTTCTCTCTGAAAAATACTAAATTGATATGATATTAGACCTGGAGAAGGCTTTCGACCTGGAGAAGGCTTTCGACCGGGTCCCTCGGGGTTTTTTGTGGGGGGTGCTGCGGGAGTATGGGGTGCCGGACCCGTTGGCACGGGCCATCCGGTCTCTGTACGCCTGTAGTAGGAGCTGTGTTCGTCTCCTCGGTAGTAAGTCAGACACGTTCCCGGTGGGTGTTGGCCTCCGCCAGGGCTGCCCTTTATCACCGGTCCTGTTTGTGACCTTCATGGACAGGATATCTAGGCACAGCCAGGGGGCGGAGAGGATCCGGTTCGGGAGTCTCGGGATCGCCTCTCTGCTGTTTGCGGATGATGTGGTCCTGTTTGCCTCCTCGGACCGTGACCTCCAGCATTCAGTGGGGCAAACTGCCTACCCCAAGCGAAGGGGTTCACGTATCTCGGGGTCTTGTTCACGAGTGAGGGTAAGGTGGAGCGGGAGATCGACAGGCGGATCGGTGCGGCTGCAGCAGTAAAACAGGCGCTGTACCGGTCCGTCTTGGTGAAGAGGGAGCTGAGCCGGAAGGCAAAGCTCTCCATTTACTGGTCGGTCTACGTTCCAACCCTCACCTATGGTCACGAACTCTGGGTCGTGACCGAAAGAACGAGATCTCGGATACAAGCGGCCGAAATGAGCTTCCTCCGTAGGGTGGCCGGGCTCAGCCTTAGAGATAGGGTAAGGAGCTCGGACATCAGGGGGGAGCTTGGAGTCGAGTCGCTGCTCCTTTGTGTCGAAAGGAGTCAGCTGAGGTGGTTCGGGCATCTAGTCAGGATGCCTCCTGGACGCCTCCCATTAGAGGTTTTCCGGGCACGTCCAACTGGTAGGAGGCCCCGGGAAAGACCGAGGACACGCTGGAGGGATTATATCTCCCGGCTGGCCTTGGAACGCCTCGGGATCCCCCAGAATGAGCTGGAAAGTGTTGCAGGTGAGAGGGAAGCCTGGGTCGGCCTGCTGAACCTGCTGCCACCGCGACCCGACCCCGGATAAGCGGGTGATAATGGATGGATGGATGGATACGATATTACATTTTCAGAAAATATGCGTGGCTATTTCTTGCCAGGCCTTTTCTCATTTAGTCGTACAGAGTACAATGTGAATTAGTAGTGATGTAGTATATGTTGTTGGAAGAGTCAAGCTGGGTGTGAATTCAAATTACGTTTCTTGGTTGTTAATTTACTAAGTGTTACCTAGTAGCACTGAATTAATGGCAAACAATGAACGAAGAAAAGAACAAAAAAATAAAATAAATGTAACTCAATGCATTTTCCCTTGCTGTGTCGGCTTCTCGCTGTGCATGCAAAGGATTAGATATGTCTAATCATACAAACTTATTAAAGAACATGGGACTTTCCTAAATGAAGGCATACTCTTGGCTTGGACAGACGGGAAAAGGTTAATATGCAGACTAGGCTATATTTCAATATCACATCAGTGTGGTATACAGATTAGGCATAGTGACAAACACATTTTGTATGCAAAATCAGAAGTTTTTATTATGCCCCTTGGCAAAAAAGGGAATCAGACAACATCGGTTTAGTCGAAGTTCAGTGGAGCCAGACGGTAATGCTCTCCCTCGGGCCAAAAGAACAATATAACACGGAGAGTAGCATTTAATACAAAGGTTAATGATAATTTTTCCTCTACACTGTCAATTAATACTACTTATATTGACACGTTCCATACCAGATCGATGTGTGTACTCTTTTTTTTTTCAGACACACTGGTACAACTGGCCTGAGTTAATGTCAAAATCAAGCATTTAACCTTTTTTTTTTTACCAATCTGAACATGTTAGGCAAGGTTATTGCATATTACAATGCTTTTCTTCCCTCTGTCATGATTTTTCACAAAATTCACATATATTCCTCCTCAGTATTGCATTAAATACCGGGATCCTTAGATTAATTTCCCTTTGCTCCGTCCCTCTCTTTTGATGATCTCTTTGACCAGACACCCACAACTCGCATTACTTCAAGAAGTAAAAGTGCTACTCCTATTTGATGAACTACCCCTGGTGAAAGCAACTTTTCCCCAAAGAGGATCAACAAACCTTGTATTAGGGTTATAAATTAAGTGAAACGTTCCTCACCTCCCTCTTTACTGCAGTACATCTTCTGTCTCCCTTCCCACATCCCAGACAGGAATGCGGAGACAAAGCACTTCATGCTTTAACCTCCGAGGTGGTTTTTCATTATGCTGGCTTGATGATGTTTAACTTACTATAAAACCTTATTAACTTTAAACTTGACTGCTATCTGACTAATAATAATAATATATCTTGAATAATATATCTCTGGAGTGTGGGTGTAACTTGACTACCGATGGCACATCTCTAAGAAATGATTGTTGTCACATGTTGTGGTTGGTTTGTTGTTATGCTGGCTTGATGATGTTTCACTTATTAAAAACGTATTACCTGTAAACTTGACAACTATCTACTAGTGAGACACCACCGGATCTCACAGACAGGACCTCAGTAAACGAACACCCAGAGAACACAAGAGGGACGGGATCGTTCTGGAGTCAACTGAATGTACAAACACATGCACCACACTTTATATTCTGAATCTGCAATTGACTTATCGGCCCCCAGAGACCTCTTCAGCTTCTACCTCTCTTTGTACGTGTCTTCCAAAACCTTCTTCAGACAAATGTATGAAACAGTCTATACCTCCACTATATATATGGTTCACCGTGACCCAGCTAGGACATGTGACGATAGAAAGAGTGCCAGGACATCCAATTCAATTCAGTTTATTTTGTATAGCCCAATATCACAAATTACAAATTTGCCTCGGAGGGCTTTACAATCTGTACACATACGACATTCCTGTCCCAGGACCTCACATAGAGAACTGAAACGTATATTGTCAATCAGGGGACTAGAGGCTCCCAGTCTAAACCATCAGTAATCCTGAATTGCGCTCTTGCGACTGTTGAACAACATATGAACCTCAATCACAACCTTGATCGGTCCCAACAAGCCCCACAGGGGATGTGATGAGGCAAACATCTAGACCCAGAGGTTTTGATAGATGCTTGAATATGTGTATGTGCTCTACTGGGGGGTAGACTTACGTAGGTGTGGAAGATTGAAATAAAAAATTAAAAAAACAGTTGAGGGTCGGGTGATGATAGATGATGAACAGCTGATTTAAGAAACCCCCAATGTTACACGTTAAGGCATGCTTTATGAAAAGATTAGCAGAAAGGGAGGTAGACGCTGAGGAGGTCGGGGAGGTTGACGCATCATGAGACTATAAAGTATACTGTGAATGTTCAGTTGATTCCGGACTAACTTGGTTTGCTTGTAATCTGTGAGTTGCAAATAAACCCATGTGAAGTAAATCTCTCTTTGTCAGGATCTGGAGTTTTTGTGTCTTGATTCCTGTTTTTTATTTTAAAGTCCCCGTCTCTCGTGTCCTCTGTTTCTCTGCACTTCCTGTCCCTGTGATTCTCTGCCCTGTTCCTGATTGTTTCCTCCTGTGTCCAATCACCTGCACCTAGTGTATTTAAACCCTGTTTGTCTCGTTCCCCAGTGTTGGTCCGTCCTGGTTAGATCCCTAGTGATTGCGTGTGTTAGACCTGTTGTTATCTGTTATTCCTCAAATTAACTAATTCCACTGGTTAAGTGAAGAATAAAGTTTATTTTCAACGTTGTCAGTGTTTGGGTCCTGTCTCTCGGTGGCTACACGTGACACACGTGTTCTGTGGGTGTTTGTTTAAGTTCCTGCCGGTGAGATCCTGTGGCGTCTGTTGAAGAAAATCATCATATAACATAGTTTGAACACCCTACATTGAGATTGATAAAAAAACGGTGTATGTAACTTGTTATGATAAACACATCTGGTTTTGGTTATTGATTCAACCGACTGGTTTGATTGGTCGAAAGTCTCATCGGAGGGCTGGATTTATAAAATATATATATATATATATATATATATATATATATATATATATATATATATATATATATATATATATATATATATATATATATATATATATATATATATATATGCTGAAAATTCTAATACATTGGACTTATTGAATGTTGCCTTGTGCTCATTAAAACACTTCCTGCTGGGTTGCTACTCCAAATCAACGTCTCTTCTCAGCATTTTGCCACAACATGATGGCAAAACCACAGGTAGTAATAATTCCAACACGAAAGTCACAACAAACCACAGCTAAAAGTGAAAAAAGTGAAGTCATGGACGTAGCAGCTTTTTTTGTGATTTGAGTTGCTGTAGTACAAAGAGAATCTTCAACAGTGCACAAGCTCAAAGCGTTAAATTTGAGTTAAATGTGTCACTTTTCCGTCTTCTGTGTGTTGGCCAGGCACCCAGATGTGTGTGCACGACTGTTAGTAGTAGATGAGCAAAGGAGGGGGATTTTCCTGGAGCTGATTAGGAGCAAACACCATCATATGTAGAGACATTGTTCATAGTATGTTCCTAAATGACCTGAAGTGAAGAATCGCAATATCCTATATTATCGTACAATACTATTTAAAGTTAATAAAAGCAATCTAATTATTTGACAAAATAAACAGCACAAGTGTAATCTGTATAAATGCAGCAGTAGCATACTCATTTACACCAGCATTAATGAGAAATAAACTGGCCTTTTGACTTGGAATTTGTTGTAAGTTGGTGAAATAAATAAATAAAACAAAACAAAAGGGGGGAAATGAGTGTGACACCAGTAGCTATTGTGGGGATCAAGAACCTAGAATATGCAAAGGATGTCCAGAGTCTTTCAGGGAAGTGGGCAAAACGCACAAAAGGACTAGATCCATCCTGGCTGAAAGAAGGCACATTTGATGTGAGTTTGTGTGAGAACTAAGGAACTAAGAATCAAGGATTACAAACCAAAAGATAAAAGTAAGAAACGTCTGAAGAAAAGAGAATTAGAACTAGAAACAATTAATTAGTTTAAGGTTAAAGGTCATCGCTACAGGAACAATGTAAGAGATGGGTTAGCTGAACTAAAAGAAAGAAAAGCAAAAGCTGACTAAATGGAACAGCTGCAGGACTATTCGAGAACTGCAGGAATTTGTCTCGAAACGAGACCACAGGAAAAGAGAGGAGTCTTACTGGCTGGGTATGGGGCAGCAAGGAGGGGGCGAGGAGAGAGTCGAGAGGAGAGTTAATTCGGACCATGATTAATGACATGGAGGAAGAGGTGAAGGAATGCCACAACACTGCAACCGCCACAATCCAACAGCTAGAGAGACAAATAGAGGAAAGTCACAAGGAGCTGTGTGGGAAACCGGGTTTGATTGGTGGAAAGTCTCCTCGGAGGGCTGAATTTACAGTATAAATATATGCTGAAAATTCTAATACATTGGACTTGTTGAATGTTGCCTCGTGCTCATTAAAACACTTCCCACTGGGCTGCAACTGCATATCTACATCTCTTCCCGTCATTTTGCCACAACACGTCTCACTAGTGGTCACATAGCAGATAGATAATCAAGTGTATATCATCATCGAGCCAGCGTGAAGTCGAATCAGCCACCACAGTCCGCTTGCCCACCCGGTGGAACACACACATAATCGAACATCTGCTGTTGTTTTTCTCAGGCTTCTTACACTGTTGGAGAAAATCATCATATAACGTAGTTTGAACTCTGTGGTGTCTGGGCCGTGGTTAGGCTCAGCTGCGGAGGGGGGATGGGGAGTGGCTCAGGGAACAGGTTCCAGGAAGAGGCCTAATTGGCCTCAGCTGTAGGGGATCAGGGGTATTGTGTCCCTCCCCTATATCAGGTGCAATAGAGATGGATGCAGGGGACCGGGAGAGCAGAGACACGTAATAAAGTATCTTGCCAAACATTACCCTAAGTGTGCTCATTCCTTGGTGCTGGGGGGGGGAAAACCCGTGGATTGTGAAAGGAGTTGTTCAAAACTCAGTTAGCCATCAGAAAACCATTTATGTAACTTGTTATGTTGGGAACATCTGGTTTTGTAACATGTTTCCTAAAGATTGGGACTTTAATAGAAAGAAGAATGACTGCATCATAAACTTCCCATAAATGATTTGCGTGTTCTGCAACAAGGGCATCTTGACCTAAACGGTGTAAATGGTGTGCCAGGTCCTTTCGGTAAGCTTGGTCCCGAGGGACACCCCGAAAGAACACAACATGTTTGGGAAGCAGGACTCCAACGGTTACTCCAATGGTTACTGACTCCAACGACTGATTTGATTGGTGAAAGGTCTGATGGGAGGGCTGAATTTACACTATAAATATATGCTGACTATATATATAGAAACATTGGATGTGTTGGACTTTTTGAATGTTGCCTTGTGCTCATTAAAACACTTCCCGCTGGGTTGCTACTCCAAATCAACGTCTCTGCTCGTCTTTTTGCCACAACAACACCTGATGATCAGAGCAAGGGAAATACATGTGGTATTTTTCTTTCTAGTTTTGTTCTACTAGCATCTTGATTGTAGGTTTTATTGAAAACAATATAGAATACTGGGGTTGTATCTGCTAATTAGTGTTTTGGATTTTGCTCCCCAATCGAGTCAGGGTACCTTTGGTTTAGGTGTCGGTAGATTTCTTCTGATTCCTCCTGAATAGCCTGAGGAAGCCACGTCTTTGGTGAAACCCTCTCTTTGCATTAGGGTGGTTGGGGCTGAATACTTAAGAGCAATAGTCTTTAGTCTGCACAGTCTGGGTGGGGAGTGTGTGGACCAGACTGGGATCTGTCCTACACAGGCAACATCCACTCGGGTGTAGGGCTCAAGTTCCACAGTGTGCCGGGTTTCAGCCCCCGTGTGATGGAAGGGGTCGTTTAGTAATATCGTTATGAGGGGCCCGCTCCAGAGATGGACGTCTCCGTGAAATTGAAAATGCTATGTATGCCATACGAGACTTGTGTTGCATGTCACTGGTGGAATGGATAACTGTTCATATGTATGGGACTAGTGGTTGTCTGTTGGGTAATTAATTACTTGTTACTTGTTGTAATTTCCCTTGTTGAGGAAAGTTAAGTAATATGGTGCAGTACTGCTTCTCAGAATATTGCCAGGGATATTTGGGGCCCTTGAAAGGATTCCCAGCAGCAAAAACTAAATTCTGATAAATTGTTTAATTTTACTTGAGAGATCAGCATCAGGAATCTTTTGTAAAATGGATCAGAGCTGGTACGTAAATCTAGTGTGTATGGTCTGTTACATAAAAAGGTAAATTAAAGTATAAACAATAGCATTTTGGGATCACAATGAATCCATTCTTATTAAATACTGTATATAGAAGGTGCACTTTAATTTATAACATCAAATATAGAAAAAATTATGACGTGATGCCGCATTTATACCAAAACATGTTTCACTTACTTCAATATGAGGAATTTAAATAACCAAAGTGGACCAACTAGTAAGTAGCTCCCCCTGTTGGTCAATCAGATTATTTGTTAATGATGTTTTATTCAAATAAGATAATTGTGTGTGAATGTGTGTGTGTGTGCGTGCGCATGTGTGCTCATGCGCAAGTGAGTGGGAGACAAGTGGAACGAAGTCTTGATCTCAAAAGATATCTTTGAAAATGCGATAATCTAATTCTTATCTTCATCTCTTGACACTTCTCATTTTCATAAAGCAATAGGTGTCAGCAGCTTGTAGTCTGCAGAGTTCAAGACAACAACAACAGTGTGATGTGTGTTAAGAAAATGTCTTCTTGAATTAGACTGAACGTAACCTCATGTATTTGTATCAATAATCCTATAGATTATCAATCACCAATACAAAGTATACATACACTAATGAGTTGTGGTATCCTCTAAATCAGAGGTGAAGAAAAACTCACATCTGATGGGCTCAGAGTGTGCATGAAAGCCAAGGAAGGGCTACAGAGAGTAACTGTAAACAAGTGTACACTGAGGACCGGGCGTGAGTACCCAAGTGGTGAGGCTGAGACTAGGGACAGATGTGTGTACGTGCATTATCTCTCGGACAGGTAAAGATGTATGCAGGTCAATGTGACCCGAGGTTAGAAACGCAGAGGTTTATCACGGATGTGGTAGTCTAGAAGGTTGTGAGATCCAGTGGTGTCTCACTGTCAGATTGCAGAAGTTATTAAATTACCAGGAAGATATTATTCACGGGCAGACCCCAGCACAATTACAGAAGCTGATCATCAAAAATCCGACCACTACAGATCCCTAGCCAGAGCCAAGCTTAACTGACCCTCCAGGTCAGAGGGAATACACCTATTGCTTGTCCGTGAAGAGGAAGTTTGTATCTGCATCATTAAGAACACAGAGACAATAATCTATTTGCATCCACACAGGGAGAATTAGGAACAATACCATTGGCCCGTGACTCACAATGTAAGTTTCCTTAACTCAGTGTACTATTGCTGTACGAATCAGCACATATGAATACGTACCAGTTCCTACTGGTACTTAAATGTAGGTACAGGAAAACAAGGGAGTAACAACTGTGATATATTGAAAAATACATATGTGAGCTCAAGGCCATCACTAGCGATGGAAGCCTGTTCAGATTATGCTTTCATTTTATATTTTCCTCTGATATTATAATAACTATGTACTGAATTAGTCCTCCACTCCCACCTCACCCAAATATCTAGATAGCTTTCATTATTTAAATCTTTTATATATTATTTATTTAATTAGCAATTCAATTATTTTCCTGCAGTTTAATTCAAACGGAGCATGTGAGCATTTGCATGTGCATTTAAATTCCACTTTGTCTCTATTTTATCTGAATTTGCTAGATTATATAGATTATTTATTTCCAGAAAACCTCCTACAAAATTAATAGGAAATTATGGACCAACATCGAAACTCTGAATGTTGTTTCATAGCTCTCTAAATACTGCTAGGAATAAAAGTATGGTGAAATAATTCAGAATTGTATCTAAAAATAGCCACAGTTTTGTCAGGAATCAGTTTTACAAAATGTAGATATTTTTTAAGTAGAATGTAAACTTCCCCGTGGTTGCGTAAAACCCAGAATATCCAGAAAAACTATACCCGTGACCTCAGTGTCCTCATAGCTTCAACCCTTGATGATCATGACAATGTTGTTGGTAATGCAGTGTTGATTCAGTATGATTTCCTGCCAATTTTCTGCAGACTTCACACCAAGCAGGCTGCTTTAATAATAATAATTTAATAATTTAATAATACATACACAAGTATATACTGATGACACTAAGAAATGCCACATAAATACATAAAATAGTCATCCTGTACCTACAAAACATGGTTTTCACACCTGGATTAAGACAAGCGACTTCAGTGTTTGGCTCAGCTCACAAATGAAGCTATAAGCGTATGTTCAGTCAAGAAGACCATACCCCTCAAGCCCGTCATTTATTCCTCATACATCTGCCAATCATTTCTCACACACGCTCACTCATTGTTTACTCGTTGTCAACATTCGGTGCCGTCAATCATGACTCCAGCTGCGTAGATCAGCTGGTCCCCTCTGTCCAATAAGCACAACAAAACAATGACATGGCTAGCCAATCATCTTGCTGCTGACTCATTTAAATATGACTGTCTCTCTACCTTCACTTCATTCACGTTGCTGTAACGCACCCCTCCACCGCCCCATCTCCACCCAGTCTTCGCGTATCCATCAGCTTCTTCAACCCATCATTCTATCAGGACTCCACGGGGGGGGTCTATCTAGTTGCTGATCGGGGCAGTCGGCCCTCAATTACAAATCTCCCTGCAGAGTCCAAGCGCCAAAGACTCTGAGACTTCATAGACTCTGCGACTTCATCATTTCACATCATCTGTTAACAATAAACATGATCCTTTCTTCATCTAACTGGTCTCTCGCTGATTGAAATATGCACAGCAGGGTACCCGCAGAAATACATGCCAGGAAAATCAGAAAGCATAATTTATTTAGAGAGATTACTGTTTGAATAATACAGATCCAAACAACGAGCTGTACTAAATTGATTTCCTCATTTAATTATGACTGCATATGACAGGCGGAACAGTAAAATAATCAAGCAATATGCTTGAGTTGGAACTTGTATTCACAGGCGTTGCCACAGCAATGGTCATGTTAGCAGCGTGATATGCTTCACTGTCAAAGGAAACATGACACAATGCTATTTCTTAGCTATTCCTGTATAACAACTAATTTTCCGTTATGCAAATACCCCAATAAATATGCTTCGATGGAATAAAACTTAATGCAAGAATAAGCTCAATAATATTCTCAGAAGAACGAGTGGTACTTAAGAGAGAACGAGGGGGGAGAAAAACTTCTGATATTTGCTGACTTTCTCTGCATTTGTTCCTTCTCTTATTGTGTCTCTTTGAAATTACTTCTACTAGAGGGAAATTAAGTAATCTCTTGAAATTGTGAAAATTAGTTATGCTTTATGCGTGAGCAGCGAATGGCTAGGGAACACGTGTATGAAAGATAGATGATGTCCATCTGTGGTGAAATACACACATCTGCTACACGGTGCAATATAGATATAGATATGTACAGTACATACACCTTGTTGGAGTGTGTAAGTGAACGTCAGATCAGATGAAATAAGCACCCTATCTGCACTGAATAAATCTATTTAAAATGTAATTCAGCGGCTATTGTTTTATCGTGTCCCCTTGTTTTGATTGAAACACCTACATCTGAGAACCCATACGAAGAAGCAGATGATACCCATGTCATGTCAACAGCTCTCTGAATTAGGAGATTATCTTTTTAAAGATGGGAACCATGGGAACAGCACACAATGATCAATATATTCACACACACGTGTAGCTGCATGTGCAGAATATGAAAGCCCATGTGCTTGTTTGAGTTTGTCAGTGCAGCTGCATGTGCATATAGCAGACTAGCCCACAGGCAAATCACAGCATCAGATATTATAATGCACAGGACACACATCTCATTAAATCCAGTTACACACTGACACAGGAGCTGCTTTCAAACAGAAATGCAGTCTTCAGCAGGCAATCCACACTCATCCACATCCTTGTCTATAAAAATGCTGAAAGGAAGAAGAAAGTACCACTGAAGGGACTTATCTGTTTAATTAGCTTTCTTTGTACTGCCAGAGAAATTAGCTGTTCTTTATGTCAAAGTGTTTTTTTATTATCCCCCAAAAATAAATCAATTAAGTAATATTTTACTACAAGTACAGTTAAGTACAGTTTTTCATATGCTCAGGGTAGTCAGGGTAATGTCACACTGAAGACTCGGCATTAAGCGGGTTGAACAGACGTGGTCAGAGTGGAGGTAAAAAAGAGAGTTTTAACAGTCATAGAGGGAGAAGGAGAGTTTAGTTCTCATCTGTGATATAAAAACCCACCTCTATTTGAACGTTTTTGGCACAATGCACTGAGCTGAAGCTGCTACTCCCCTGAGAGTTGCACACACATAAAAAAGTCACCACAAAACCGAACAAAATAGTTTGTTTCCCCTGAAAAGACTTGTGTTTCAAAGGCAGTTGTAAGAAGTGATGTAGCAGGAGGCAGCAGGGCTCCCTGGTGGATAACACTTAGAGAAGATAACAAGGTGAGAAAGAAGGGGGG